>NW_004955410.1:17214257-17259927 GCF_000276665.1 Chinchilla lanigera
GCAAGTGATATCTTTCCATTTTCTGATATCCTCTTCAGCCTTCTTTTTCAGAGTGCTGTAGTTGTCATTGTAGATATATTTTACTTCCTTTGTTAAGTTGATTCCTATTTCATTTTTTGGATACTATTGTGAAAGGTGTAGTTTCCCTAATTTCTCTCAGTGCATGTGTTGTTTGTGTACAGGAATGCTATTGATTTGTGAGTATTGACTTTATATTCAGCTGTGCTACTCACCTTGATTATTAAATCCACAAATCTTTTGGTGAAATTTTTGGGTTTCATGTAGGGTATCATGTCAGCTTCAAATGATAATTTAACTTTTTCCTTTCCTATCATTATTCCTTTCATTTCTTTTTCTTGTCTACCTGCCCTGATTAATGTTTCCAGAGCTATATTGAATAGGAGTGGTGATAGTGGACATCCTTGAGTCCTTTCTGATTTTATAGTGAGATTTTTCAGGTTTTGTGCATTTAGTGTGATGTAGGCTGTTACTTTTTTTATAGATGATTTTTAATCAGATTGAGATAAACATCATCAGTTCCAATTTTCTGTATAGTTTTTGTCATGAATGGATGTTAAACTTTTCCAAATGCTTTTTCTGCATCTATTGAGATGATCATGTGAATTTTGTCTTTAGCTCCACTGATATGATTATTACATTTATTAATTTGCATGTGTTAAACCATCCCTGCATTCCTGGGATGAATCCTAATTGGTCATGGTATATAATCTTCTTGATGATTTGCTCCATTCTTCTTGCCAGTATCTTATTGAGGATTTTTGCATCCATGTTCACTAGGGAGATTGGCCTGGAGTTTTCCTTTGTGATTTGAATTGGCATTTTTCTGATGAATAATGATGTGTAGTCTTCACTGATTTTATTTGCCATCGATAGCTCTCTTCTGGAGAAGTAGGTAAGTGTTTTGCTTATTTTATTAGACAGGAGCTTGTTTTAGTATTTTTAAGTTATTATTTTTTGTCTGGACTTGATGTGTATTTAATTATGGATACTGAAATTTGAATTTTATATACTGTTATATGGCATAAAATATTCATTTAATTTTATCAAAATATTTTATTATTGATGTTTTCTTTTGCTTTGTGTTGAATCAGGAATCAAACTCATGACCTCATGTTTGCTAGGCAGGAGCCATGTCACTGAGCTATAGCCCTGGCCCCTCAAATTTATTTATTTTTTTTGGTACTAGTGATCAAACTCAGGACCTTGGACTTGCCAGGTAGGTGCTGTACCACTGAGCTATACCCCAGGCCCCCTCAAAATATTTTGAAATAAGAAAACTGTTCTTATTTCATGTTTTCAACAAAAATAGATATTGGAGATAGTCAGTTCTGCAAGATTCATTTAACATATTTTCCTCCATTGCTCCTTTAGTTTTAAAGAGCAAAAGCCCGAGAGGGCACATGGAACCAGTTAAGAAGTCTCTGAGCATTTCAGGGAAGGCAGAAGTCTGATTAAGGAACCCAGTGCCCAAGCAATGATGTCCTGGTTGCTAGATTTTCTTTTTGAACTTTTATAAACTAAAGCGAGTTTTGTATTTTTTTTTAATTTTAAAGAGAATAGGAAAAAAGAACAATAGCAAAATACAAACAAAACAAAGCAAGGACATTAAAAATGATACAGGGTTTCAAACCAAATGATTGGAATTAACAGTGGCTATTATCTTTACATATTGTTATCCTCAATGAAGTTGCTCAGATTACCTGATGTAAACATGGAAGATTGATGAGACTATTAAAGAGAATAAGAAAATAATAATTAAAAGACTTTAGAGACAATACAGAGTTTTACTAGACAGGATGGTAGGAATTCACCAATGGTTATTATGTTGCATATTGCTGTCTTCATGTCAGTTGCTCAGATTACCAGATATAAACATGCAAAATTGGTCAAAATATTTTTAAAAATTAAGCATTAACTGTTCCTTTCAATGAACAACCAGACATCAGCAGTACAGTTATCCAAGCTATGTATCTATCTATTGCCTTAGTTCTTTCTTTTTCTTCTTTCCCTCATCCCAGTTGTTCCTTCCTTTGAGCAGTTGCTTTCTGTTTCATATTGTCTACTGAACATTTTGGGTTTTATTTACTCTTTCATGTTCTTACACTAGGGAGACAATATGATGTTTACACATATGGGTCCAATTTATTTCACTTATGATTATGGTCTCTAGTTGCATCCACTTATCTATAAAATCCTCGAGTTTATGTTTTCTTATAGCTGAGTAATATTCCATTGTATAAACATACCACATCTTTTTGATCCATTCCTCAGTTGATGGGTATTTGGGTTGTTTCCAAGATTTAGCTATGACAAACTGCACTGCTATAAACATGGGTGCACATATATCACTGCGATATGATGTTTTTAATACTTCTAGAAAAATACCCGGAAGGGGAATAGCTGAGTTAAGTGGGGCTTGTAATCCTAATTTTGTGAGGAATCTCCAAACTGATTTCCACAGTGGTGTCACCAATCTATACTCCCACCAACAGTGGAGAAGTGTTCCTTTTTCCCCACAGCCTATTCAACATTTGTCATTGGTTGATTTCCTGATGATAGCCATTGCTTCTGGGGTTATATGGAATCTCAGTGTTGTTTTAATTTGCATTTCTCAAATGACTAATGATGTTGAATATTTTTTCATATATTTATTTGCTATTAGTATTTCTTCATCTGAGAAGTGTGTATTCATCTCAGATGCCCTTTCTTGGATTCAGTGTTTGAATTTTGGAGCCCTGATTTTTAAAAATGCTTTATATGTTCTAAATAAAAGTCTTTTGTCTGAGGGGAAGTTGGCTAAAATAGTTTCCCAATTCGTGTGTTTTGTTTGTACTTTGTTAGTGATTTCTTTTGATGTGCAAAAACTTTTCAATAAGATCCCAGTTGTTGATTCTTTCAAGTATTTCCCATGGAGTTTTGTTTTCTTTCATGAACTTTCTGCCTACTCTTAAGTCTTTGAGATTTTTACCAACTTTCTCTTCCAGTAGATTTAGTGTTTCTGTTTTGATATCTAGAACTTTGATCCATTTTGACTTTCGTTTAGTGCATGGTGTTAGACATGGGTCTAGTTTTAATCTTTGGCATATGGAGAGCCAGTTTTTCCAACATCATTTATTAAGGTGGCTATCTTTCTTCCAGTGAACACGCTTGGACACTTTGTCAAAGATAAGGTGGTTGAGTGTGTTTGTAGCTGTGTCTGCATCTTCTAATCTGGTCCATTTTTCTTCTAAAGTGAGTGTTTAAGAGGTTGGCAAGTCAGAAAAACTAGCAGTAGAAAACCAGACCCACAAGGGTTCAAAAAACCTTGCTCCTTATACTGACAGAACTAGAACAACTGCAACAAAATGAAAGACTTCTTGACAATTCTTGTCCTATTTTAAGTTCCATAATAGGGGGGAGAATGTATCTCAGATCTCTATCTCTGCCAGAGACATGCACATGGACTAGTCTTCAAACTCTGCCAGCTGTAAAGAGACAATTTCCGCCTTCAATTCCGCCTTCAAAAGAATTACAGAATCAGAGCCTGTTGGCTGATAGGCACCCTTTCTATTCATGCCTGACAATAAAAATGTTGTTCCCAACTGTGAAAGCTACATAAGAAGTTGTAAGGATAGTTATACTTTCTGTTTTCTAGGAAACCACCATTCTCTTCTCCAAAGTGGCCTTACTAATTTACATTTTCCACTAACAGTAAAGAAAAGTCCCTTTCTGTCTCTATTGTATCCTCACCAGCATTTATTTTTGTGTGTATGTCATAATAGTCATATTAAGTATAATAAGCCTGACACAGAAAGACACTGTCACATATCACATGTTTTTTCTTATATGTGGAAATCAAACAACAAAAACAGACTGATAGGCAGGGAGAAAGTGACTAAGAGAGCAATAGAGGGGGCATAAGAGAGTATGGAATCAAATGTATATTCCATTAATCATTACAGTCAGATGAGTGAATAACTATAATTTTAAAAAGAAGTAGTAATGAGCTGCTGTCTTCTCCAGAGTATGGAAATAAGACAAATAGAGAATTTAAATGTCTACCGTGATTATAGCATCTCTTGGAGCCTTCATAAACAGATGATCTAGAATATTCTAACAGAATAACCAAAATGTTCTCATGATACAATGCAAAAATTATGCATCATACCTAAAGCCAGGAAAGTGAAAATTCATATAAGAAATGACAATACACAGCAACATCCATAGATTTTGAAATTATCTAGAAAAGATTTTAAAGAGTAATCAAAAAATGTTACAAACAGAGATCAAACATCCTTAAAACAACTGAAAGAACAGACTATTTCACCAAAGAAACTGAAAAGATAAGAGAGAAACAAAAACAAATTTTAGAACTGTCAACTATAATAATCAATATTTTAGAAGACTCAAATTTCTAATACAACAGCAGAAATCACAGTCTCACCAGTAAAGACAAAATGGGATAGAGTGGTATCCACTTTCTATCTCTTCTCCCATAAATAGTTCATTAAATGAACTTAATCTTTGAAAATAAATATGAAGGGTAGATCCCCAATGGCAAAATATTCTATAAATCATGCAAAGATAAACTATAACATTCTCTTTCCCAAAATTGAAAGACTTGAGTAAAATGGACTTTGGGCTAGACATTTTTTTTAAAAAAAACTTTATTGGTACTTTCCCAAAACTGGGACAAAATACTGAACATTGGCAAATTAAAGAGGAGACTGTTATTTGGCTCACATATTTCAGAGGATTCAGTCAACAACTGGTTTAGTTCCAGTGTGGCAGAGCATGGTGGAAGCCCATAACAAAGGAAATCTGGTCACATAGGACAACCACAATGCAAAGAGAGAAGAGAGAAGCTGGAGAGAAGAATGCACTGGTTCAGGTCACACCCCACAATGTCCCACCACCTAACAGTGTATTCAGTTACTAAACTCACCAGTGGATGAATCCACTGACGGGTACAGCATTCCCATGAGCCACTCACCTTTCAAACACATAAGACTTTTGGGGGATATTTTAAGTCTAAGCCATAGTAACATTAAGTAGATTCATGATATTTGTATTCTAGTCACATATCAGATATTAACTAATTATATCTCTTAAGCAAGTTCCTTTTCCCCTCTAAGGTTGGCATTCCTCAGGGAAGACTTGGAATTTTTTTATAAATTGAAACTTTAATAAACCTATGTGCCTATTAACCTGCTCTTTCCAAGATTTTCAACTTTCTGTTTTGGAGGCAACTATTTTGTGTGTCATTTCCAACAATAATTTTGTAGGAAATTTCCTTTGTCCTTAAAGTAACATCTTTGTTGTAACTAGTCCATTTTGCATAGGGCTGAGAATAAAGTTAGGTATTGCTAACAATCATAGAATCAGTAGTAAATGAAAACACAGAGTGCAACAATTTATCTCTTATTTCTTCCAGTGATATGTGTTAAAGCCTAGTCAGTGTTAGTTGAACACCTGGAATTCACTTTTCAAAATAAAAGATTTTATCATCACTAATAAATTAAGAGAGAATATCACTATTTATTATGATTATTAAGCATTTGCTGTGAATTATTGCACTGATGTACACAAATAATCTCAGTCATTCCTAAGAGAAATCACTGGGGTTTTGAAGTATTTGTTTTGTTTTGAATAAAGAAACTATGGTTTAGGGAAGTTAAATTTTTTTCCCAATGAATACATACATAGTAAAGAGTTAAATCATAGTAAAAACACAAATCTATAAACACAAGTTTCAGAGTCTGTGCTTTAATAATAGCTTGTTTGGCTTCTCATAAAGAGTTCTCACTAAAATTTTATTATTTATTCATATTATTGTGACAGTGAACAAAGAGACCTATGGAATGGAAAGAAAATATCATTTCAGGCCTGTTATGTAAATAGATCACCAAAATATATGAAGCTGAAAGGAAGCAGAACTTACGTAAATATGTAGTATTGTCCCATCACCTCTCTGCCATTGTGGGAACCTCAGTGAGCTATGCCAGAGAAACTCTGCTCAATGCCTCTCTGCCACCACTAAAACCCCAATCCAAAGAACCTAGGTCCCTGACTCATCCCCCTACACCATGGGATGAGTAGTCAGCACAGGAAGCACCAGGGAATTGTAGCCTGTTCATCTAGAGGAACCCAGTGTAAATCCACTCTAATAAGGGGAAACACTTTACATACAAACTACTAATTTATGATTGCTTCTGTTATATAACTATAGACTTTTCTCTGTGATCTCAAATATAAAATCAATAGTTACCACAGTTTTCAATTTCAATTAGCTATCATTATTGCTAATTGTATTACTGCAGCTATGGTATCATATCTGTTGTAATCAGTTGTTCTCCCTTGTGTAACAATATTGGGAAGTTCTGGGTTAATAATCTCAACACAGCCCTACAGTGAAAGACTGGGGACTAAGCCAAACAGAAACCAACATCACACTCTCAATTAGTTGGAAAGGTAGGATGTTGGGACACACACAGACCAAGAATCTCCTATACCCAGGGATCTCTAAAGAACAGACTTTTCTTAGAGAGGCCTTGATACTAGTGACATAGCTACCCACTAGTAAAACTCACAAGGGTCATCAGAGAAATCAAAATACAAAATTTGGAACTACAAAATGGAAAGATGAAGGAGCAAAATGCAATCTCAGAACTCCAGCCCACCCAGAACAAGTCCAGGAGACATCAACATAGAAGAAATTGGTAGTTGCACAACTGAAATTTCTGAAATAATAGCAACTGAACTAAAGAAAACCTCCATGAGGCTATAGAGGAAATCAGGTCAGAAATAATCTCAGGTAAGAAAAGAAATGACAACCATAATGAAAGAACTGCTCAGCATATCTGAAGATGACATAGATTAAAAAATAGAGGAGCACAGGATAATGTTGGAAATCTTTAATGAAATGGATTCAAAGAGATATTAGGAAATTAAAATTTCCATGGAACACTGGCAAAAGAACTTAAACAAAAATGAAGGTAGACATTTAGGCTTTGAAGACATGAATACAGCCAGCGATCATGAAAGGAAAAATCTCTTAAAAATAACAAGGAACTAAGAAATAACAATTCAACTGCTGCAAGATGTTGCAAAGAAACACAATATAATACAGATAGGTGTAAACGAAAAAGCAGGAGTCAATACAAATGACATAAAAAGAATGTCTGCAGAAGCAATAGCAGAAAATTCCCCAAGTGTGGGAAAAAAAATCTAACATACAGTAAGTGAGGCATATAGAACTTCAATTAGTCAAGACCAATATGAATCTACACCCAGATATATAATAATCAGTATTCTAGAAATTTATCACAAGGAGAGATTAGTAAAAGCTGTTAGAGAAAAGAAGCAGATCAAGTATAAAGGAAAGCCTATCAGAATCATCACAGACTTCTCAACACAAACCATCAAGTCAAGAAGAGCTTGGAGTGAAGTATTTCAAGTTCTAAGAGAAAACAACTTCCAATTCAGAGTGATGTACCATGAAAAACTTTTTCAAAATTAATGGAAAAATAACATACATCCATGACAAAGAAAAACTGAAGAAATTCATGACCACCAAACCAACGCTACAAAGAGTACTGACAGATATTCTAGAAAGAGATAAAAATGATCACAACTCCAAGAACAGACAGAGATCACAAAGAAGGGCAAGCAGTTAAATACAGGGGAAAAGTAGAGAACCAACAGCAGAAAAATAACATGACAAAGATAACCCAATCCATATCAGTCATAACCATGAATGTAAATGGCCTCAATTCACCAATGAAGAGAAACAGACTGGCCAAGTGGATCAAGAAACAAAATCTAACAAATGCTGTATACAAGAAACACATTTGACTCAAAAGGAAATTCATAGACTAAAATTCAGAGGATGAATAACAATATTCCATACAAGAAGAACCCAGAAAAAAGCATGTGTAGCTGTTTTGTTTGCAGGTAATGTGAACTTCAAACCAAGCATGATCAAAAGAGATGAAGAAGGTCATTACATACTTGTTACGGGACAATTTCAAGAAGAATTAATAAGATATTAAATATATATGCACCAAATATGGTAGCATTCAACTGCATAAGACAAATTTAATAGACATGAAAAATCAAATAAGCAATAACATAGTTGTAATAGGGGACCTTATCACCCCATTGATGCAAAGAGATAGATCAGCTAGACAAAAAATCAGCAGAGAAATAACAGAACTAAATCAAATTTGTGAACAAATGAATTTGGTAGACCTTAACAGTGTTCCACAAAGGAATATCAGAATACACATTCTTCTTAGCTGTACATGGGACATTCTCTAAAACAGACCATGTACTAGGCAATAGAATATGCTTAAGTAAACACAAAGGAATTGAAATTATCCCATGCATATTATCTGACCATAGTGCAATGAAATGGAAATTATTGACAAAAAAAGCACAAAAAATTGCATAAACGCATGGAAATTAAATAAGAATCTCCTGAACAACCAATGGGTCACAGATGAAAAATAAAGAAGAAATTAAACAATCTCTACAATCAAATAAAAATGCAAGTACAATTTTCTGCAACCTGTGGGATGCTAGGAAAGCAGACTTAAGAGGGAAATTTATAGCAATGAATTCTCACATCAGGATAAACAACAGGCACAAATAAACAACCTAATGCTGCACCTCAAACTTCTGAAAAGGAAAACAAGTCAAGCACAAAGCCCAAAACAGGGTGAAAATTATAAAGATCAAACCAGAAATTAACACAATGGAGACTAAGAAAACAACACAAATAATTAATGAATCAAAAAGTTGGTTCTCTAAAAAAAATATATAATTGATAAACTCCTACCAATCTTATCAAAAAAAGGGAAGAAAAACTCAAATTCATGCAATAAGGAATTGAAAGGGCGAAATCATTACAGATCCTGTAGAAATTCAGATCATCAATGCCTACTTCAAATATCTTTACTCTCATAACATGGAAAACACAGAAGAAATAGAAAGATTCCTAGAAACATATAAATTATGAACACTGAATCAAGAAGATCTAAAAATTCTGAATAACCCAATATCAGTCAATGAAATTGCAAATGTAAGTAAAAACTTACCAACAAAGAAAAGCTCTGGTCCTGATGAATTTACTGCTGAATTATCCAAGAAATTTCAAGAAGGTATAATGCCAATAGTCTTCAAACTCTTTAATGATACTGAAAGAGAAGCAGTTCTCCCTGAGCAGTTCTCTCATTTGTGGAGGCAAGTATTACCCTGATACCAAAACCAGAGAAAGACCCAACCAAAAAATGAAACTACAGACCAATCTCTTCAATGAGTACAGATGCAAAACTTCTCAATAAAATACTAGCAAAAAGAATGCAGTGAATCATCATGAAGGTTATACACCAAGTGGAGTTCATCCCAGCAAAGCAGGGATGATCAACTTACAAAATTCAATAATTATAATACACCAGATAAATAGAGCCAAAGACAAAAGCCACATGATCATCTCAATAGATGCAGAAAAGGCTTTTAATTAAATCCAACACTCATTCATGATAAAAAGCCTATAGAAAATTGGAGTAGATGGTCTTTACCTCAATCAGATAAAAGCCATCTATGACAAACCAACAGCCACCATCATACTAAATGAACAAAAACTAAAAGCTTTCACTCTAAAATCAGGAACAGGACAAGGATGCCCACTTTCACTACTCCTTTCCAATACAGTTCTAGAAACATTAGCAAGAGCAATTAGAGAGGAGAGAGAAATAAATGGCATAAGCATAGAAAAGGAAGAAGTTAAATTATTATTTGCAGATGACATAATATTGTATATAGAAGACCTCAAAATCTCTACAAAAACCCTATTAGATTTCATAAGCAAATTCAGTAGCATAGCTGGATACAAAGTCAACACTCAAAACTTAATAGCATTCCTGTACACAAACAGCAAACTCACTGAGAGAGAAATCAGAGAAACCACCCTTCACAGTAGCATCCAACAAAATCAAATACTTAGGAATCAATCTAACAAAGAAGGTAGAAGATCTATGCACTGAAAATTGCAGTACTCTGGAAAAACTGATTGAAGAGGGTATCAGGAAATGCAAAGATATTCCTTGCGTATGGATAGGAAGAATCAAGATTGTGAAAATGATCATATACCCAAAACTGTTATACAGATTTAATGCAATCCCAGTCAAAACATCATTAACATACCTCACAAATCTAGAGAAAACTTTCCTAAAATTCATCTGGAATGAGAAGAGACTTGAAATAACAAAGGCAATACTGGGCAACAAATGCAAGACAGGAGGCATCACAATCCCTGAATTAAAACTATATTGCAAAGCTACTGTGATAAAATCAGCATGGTACTGGCAAAAAAACCAGACCTTAAGATCAGTGGAATGATTAGAAGTTTCAGACACAATTACAAACACACTCAGCCACCTTGTCTTTGACATAGGGGTCACATATATTCACTGGAAGGAAGATAGCCTCTTTAATAAATGGTGCTGGAAAAACTGGCTCTCCACATGCCAAAGACTAAAACTAGACCAATGTCTATTATTATGCACTAAGCTAAAGTAAAAATGAATCAAATATCTAATTATTCAAACAGAAGCACTAAATCTACTGGAAAAGAAAGTAGGTAGAAATCTTCAACATATAGGAATAGGCAGAGAGTTCATCAACAAAGACCAAATTGCATGGTAAGTACCTCAAAGAATCAACAACTGGAATGTCATTCTATTAAAAAGTTTTCACACATCAAAAGCAATCATCAACAGAGTGAAAAGAAAACCCAGGAATTGAGAAAAAATTTTAGCCAACTGTCTCTCAGACAAAGGACTTATATCTAGAACATATGAAGTAATGAAAAAAAATCAGACCCCTAAATTGAAAGACCTAAACCAAAAATGGGCACACTTCTCAGATTAAGAAATACAACTGACAAATAAACACATGAGAAAATGTTCATCACTGGTCATTTGAGAAATACTGATATTCCATCTCACTCACAATGACTGTTTATCATTAAAGAATCAACCAATAACAAATGTTGGTGGAGCTATGGTAAGAAGGAACCCTTCTCCACTGATATTATGAGTATAGACTGGTAGAACCTCTGTGGAAATCAGTGTGGAGATTTTTCAAAAACTAGGATTAGATGTCCCATTCAATCCACCTATTCTTCTGGGTATCTTCCTAGAAGAATTAAAAACATCACACTACAGCAATATATGTGCACCCATGTTTATAGCAGCACAATTTGTCATAGCTAAATCTTGGAAACAACTTAAATGCCCATCAACAGAGGAGTGGATAAAAAAAGATTTGGCATTTTTATACAATGGAATATTACTCAGCTATGAAGAAAGATAAACTCAAGGCTTTTATACGTAAATGGATGTAACTAGAGACCATACTCAAAAGTGAAATAAATCAGACTTGCATGGGTAAACATTGTATTGTTTCCCTAGTGTTAAAACCTAAAAGGATAAATAAGATCAAAAGCATACAATAGATATTGTGAAAGGTTAAGAAACTCCTCAAAAGGAAAGAACAACTGGCATGGGGGAAAGCAGAAAAGGAGGAAAGAAAAAATTATCTATATGTACACATATGCAAACAATATAGCTAAGATAATTGTCCTACTAGTTTCTATTAGTTCATTGAAATGAACCATTAGTGCTTATATTGTTTGATCAATTTTACACGCCTATATCTGGTAATCTGAGCAATTACTTTGAAGGTAACAATATGCAATATAAAGACCACTGTTAATTTTCTATCATCTTGTTTTGAAATTCTATACCATTTTTATATTTTTTAAAATTCTTTTTAAAATAAAAAGGTAAATAATGTTAACACCAAGAAATGTATTTATTTGAGTATTTAGAAGTCCCATTTTTTGTCCATTTTTCTACTACTGACTTTATTTGTATCGCAATTCTTATGGCATGGAACAAATCTATGCATGTTACTCCTAGAAACATGGCCTTAAATTTAAAAAAATCTCCACTGTGTCTAACATACTGAATTAAATGTACTTCTAAAAATGAATGACAGGAGAGCTGCTTTCCAGAGAGGAGATTAGGATGGATAATGAGGAGGAAAAAGTTCCCTCAGACAGAGAGGGTTGTACTCCACAGTGGGAAATTAGAAAGAGAAAAGAGGTAACCAGGTGTGACCAAGATAAACTAAATCTGCTTTGCAATTGAGCTCAGAGCCAATTCAAGAAAGAACACGTCCATTATGAGAATCAAATACAAAGTTAAAGTCACTTAGAGCTGCATGTGTTTCTGAAACTGTGATTATAAAGACCTTAGGAATAAATGCGCTGCATGGTTATGCAGATATTAACAACAAAAGCACACCGTGTGAGCTTTGGATATGCAGCCACTTGTGATATATTTCTAAAGCACTTGCCAGAGAATATTCAGATAGTCTCTGGCTTTGCAGCTATATACCAATTAGCAGGCCATGGATAAAGACCACTTAAGTATTATTTAGAAATGAAATGGCTACTACAGAAATTATAGTTGTTTGTTAAAGAGACATCAACCTATTTTAAGCCAACTATGTCAGCTCCAGCAGCAATACTAAGTGAATACAAATGTAAGACAATGTTCTGGTAGATGGAATTCTTTCAGAGTCCTATGAAAGATCAATGAGGACATTGTGAGCTGTCCAATTCCTGTCATGGATGTATGTCTAAGTACTTATGTTGCTTGATACTTGAAAAAGAAAGACAGTATTTTAGGGTAAAAGGAAGCCTATGAACTCTAACTACTCAACACAAAGGAAAATGGATAATAAAATTTAAAAAGCCAAAGCAATAATCTTTTTTTTGTCCAGTACTGGTACTGAGGATGGAACCCAGGACCTCCCATGGGCGAAGCACCACTGGCCTCCACACCCCATCCATTTTATTTTGTTTTGAGATAGGTTTTCAGTAAGCTGATAAGGCTGGCCTCAGGCATGCCATGTTCTTGCCTTAGCCTCCTGAGTCACTGCGTTTACAGGTGTACGTCACTGTGGCCAGATAAAGAGGCTATCTTACTTAAAACAGTCTTCAAACTTGCAATGGTAAAAATTGAGAATTCAAAAATACGTCTAGGTAGTACAAGGTAAAAAATGACAGAGACAGAAAGAGTTGAAGAAGGACATAAAAACAAAATGATTACTAAAATTTTCCTTGCAAGAAAATTTTAAGAACCATTAACATTTAAAGGAGGTTTTAGAAAATATGTGCTAGGGCTTCATTTCTGATTCTTGAAATCATATGCCTGAAATCTGAGAAAATCTCTTTTATTAGTCAAAATTGTGAGAGACTGAACCAATAGGATAAGGAGAGAGAAAGGGGAGGAGGAAGGGAGGGAGAAAAGGAGAGAGAAAAGGAGAGTGAGAGACAGACAGAGACAGAGGCAGAGAGACAGAGAGAGAGAGAGGAACTTATTGAAGACATTGACTTACGTGATAATGGATGCTGAGAAGCCCCACTTTGGGCCATTTGCAGACTGCCAACCATGGCAGCCAACATCATGGCTCAGTCCAGGTTCAAAGACGTAAGAGTCAAGACAGCTTGCCCAGTGCCAAAGTTCTTGGGTCAGTTGATGATTACTTTGACTGATTTGGTGTGGATTCCTCAGAAATTGGAGGGTTGCTGCTGCAAGTCCTGGAGCCCAAAACTGCACTTGGGTTCTGAATTCCAATGGTAGACTGAGACAGAGAGGAGACAGACAGAGAGAGAAAGAGAGAGAGAGAGAGAGAGAAAGAGAAGGAATTTATTTTCCCTTTGCATTTCTGATTTCACTAGGTTCTCAGCTGATTGGCTAGTGCTCGCCCACACTGGGAAAGGACAGATATTCCTTAGCCAGTATTCTGATTCAAATGCCAGTCCCTTCCAGAAATAACCTCATACATATATCTAGAAGTTGTGTTTTAATAGGTATCTGGATATCTCTTACTCCAGTCAAGATGACACCTGAAATTAACCACCACAAGTCTTTCTTTTGTCAATATGGCACTCAATACCGACTTCATGAAGCCATACTTAATCTATAAGTAAAGACAATAGCAAGGGAGAAGTGAGTCCCTTGGTCAAAACCAATGGACCCGCTTGGTTCATGGGTCAATTAGGTGATAGCAGGGTTGGTTGGAGGAGAAGGCTGATGATTATTCATAAAGCAGGTCATCCTATTCACTGGATAATTAAAATCCTTCTCTCTTCTGCTGAGCATGTTCTTTGGTGAGCTTCCACTAATCACACAAATATAATCATATTTTTTGTTTGTTCAGAAGGGCCTATACATATATCTTTACCCCAAAGTTATTTTTTACAGACCTGCTTTCCAGGTGTTTATAGTCTCTTACATACAGAAATGTATTCTTTCATTAATTTACTCAGTCTGTATTAATCACCTTCCTCTTGATTAACCTATGCTAGTCATGAAAGAGATACCATAATTGAAAAGATAGAAATGGTCTCCACCTCAAGATATTCACTTGTTGTGGTGAATAATGTCAAATGTCCAAATAATAATAATAGACATGAAGAATCAAGTTTTGTAGAAAGCCTCAGAAGATTCCTCTATTGTTATGATAGTAGGCTTCCTGGGAGAATTTGTTCTACCCTAAAATCAGAATATTACAATAGGAGTGAGCTAGCTAGAGAGAATGAAAATGTCTGACCATAAAAATGTGAAAAAGAAGCTGGGTGTAGCAGTACACCCCTCTAATCCTAGCTCCTGGGGAGGCTGAAGCAAGAGGATTACAAGTTCAAGCCCAGGCTGGAAAATGATTCTGCCAAGATAACAAATTTAAAAAGGACTAAGGATGTAGTTCACTGTGAAGGTCTTGGGTTCAATCCCCAGTACCACACACACCAAAAGAAGAAAGGGAAAAAGAAGGAAAGAAGGAAAGAAAGAAAGAGAGAAAGAGAAAGAAATTTTAAAGAGTGACAAACTGAAAGTGCTCTTATCAGGCATGTGGCAGTGATTTAAAAACAAAGAAATTACAATTAAAATTTAAATGGCATTATTTTCCTAGAGATGTGTGAATGTGCCTTTATACAGACAGATATGTCTATATGCTATAGTTATCTTCTTTAGAAATAGATATTTCCTTAGATTATACATCTAAGTATACAGAATTGTATGTATATATAAAATATATATAAATATATACACAAGATACATTCTGTATATGTATTAAAAGAAGTGGATGACTATTGAAATTAAAGTAGCTGAAATACTCATAAGTAGAAAGAACTTTGGAGGAGAATTCGTGCGGATTATCCTCTTTCAGAGACAGTTGGGAGCCATACGGAAAATAAACAGGGAAACCATGACAGAGTCCTTGCCGTGGTTGCTGACGAGCAAGAGGGCAGCACCATATGCTTCCATGTACGTTACCGCGGGAGGGCAGTGCCATATGTTCACACGTATGTCACCCTTCTTGGCCTTCTATAGGAGACAGTGTCCCAAGAGGTATGCTGAACGGGAACAGGGAAAGCAGTCACAATAGCAATATGAAGATGTGGCGTGTTTTTCCTGTTGACAGATTTTGTGAAGCCATCACTTCAGCTGGCAGGCACCCAGAACAGCTGCTTTACCCCGGGGCAAAGGTCTTTGTGATACCTCAGAACTTCTCCCGTCAGTGAGACAGGAGAGCGAACGGGATGTGCCCTTTGGGAGTGGATTTCTCCTTTCAGAAGAAAAATGCGCAGTAATTACCATGTGAGACAATGTAGATTCCGTGCGCTCTCCTTTGCCACCAGATTCTGATGAAATGGATAAAAATGTGTGTACACATAGCTGAAATAATTCATATTGAAAAGAAAGAGAAGGAAAATCAGAAATGTAAAGAACTCTGTTGATCATGTTTGCTTTATTATGACTTAGTGATTGCATACCTTATTGTTTAAAGATTGAAGTTGATTTCTGACTTCTTAGGTCCATAAAAAGTCTACATAGTGGTGATAGTTTCAACCAGAATTATGTTCCACCATCTCAGAAGTGGTAAACATAAGAAAAGAGTTTCACAAATGCATTCACAAAGTGACTCACCTGGATTCAAAATATGAAACATGGTTTTATTCATCTTGAAAACAGGCAGGAGGAGCAGGTGAAATCATGCTGGATAACACATCTCAAAATGTTTTGTTCTCTTAGCTATATTTTCTCTTTAAAACCTTATGCATATATGAATTTACCTGCATGAAAACCATAGTTGGCGCTCTCATGATAATTCATGCAAATATATTTAAATAATAAAACACTATTTATGTTTATATTTAACAATCTATGGACATGGAGGAAATATTAAAATTTTATAAGTGCAGTTCCTCCTATTGCTGTTAATGAAATACAATTATTTAATGTCATTATTTCAATGTTTTGTTTAACATTTCCTATGCCCATCTCAAAGATAAAAGATTATCCAGAAATAAGGTTAAGAGCTGTGCTCAATAATTAAATTTGATCTCACAAAAGAAAAAGTTCATTCTTAAAGTAAAACATTTTTATTCTTTCTCTTTTAGGAGAAAAATAATTTGAGATTTATGTGTGGAAGAATCTTTGATAGAAACTTGTGAGGTATATTTCTATGTTTTTTACTAGAGAAATAATCTACTTCTCACTTTACAGAGGGGCAATAAGATTCTAGGGAAGGCCTGATAACTATACTAAGTAACTGGTAAGCAGGAATACCAAGATAGGGAACAAGGTCCACTGACCCTAAAGCTTCGATTTCCACCACACTATGTTTTGTGTTAGGTTAAGGAAAGTTTCCCGCTTTGTTCTCCCAGATAGGTAAATGGATTGTTTTGAGATGTGTTCCAGAAGGCTCCTCAGAAAATCTTAGGTACCGAGTCATAGCTAATCAGAGCTGTAGTTACCTTAATAATCAACTCGTGTGGGTTTTTCCCCCCTTCCCTTTCATTCCCAATTTCTTTCACTTTTGTTTACCTATGATCATGTCTTAAGACACCTTCAAGCAGGCCTTAGTCTCAGGCTGTGCTACCTTAGAGGTGCTCTATTCTTTCTCACTCTCTACTTCTTTTCCATTGCCTTTCAAATTACTGGCTACCAAATTATCTACCTCCACTTAAATCATTGTTTTGAAATCTATTTCTGGGAAAACTCTAACTAAAATGAGTGGCTATTTTTCATTTAGAAATTCTTTTTCTTCCATTTATCTTCTTCAAATGTCTTTGTCAGTCTCCTCAATCTGTCCTACGTCCCTTATTCCTTAATAGGTACCCCTTTTCCCATGCTATCTCTGTATTTCCTTTCCCTTTCTGTCAAAACCCACACTCACGAAAAGATACATTAATCTGATTTACTCTAAAGAATGAAGTCCTCATAACACTTAGGTTCTGAGGCCTCTTTCAGTAATTCCTTTTCAGAGCATGGTTAAGGCTGCCCTCAATGTTACAAAAACTGCTCATAAAAGTTAGTTATTTTTAATATTAGCATAGAAATATTTAAAGGCTGGTGCTAAAAACAGGATCTTGTCTAAAATCATGGATAATAAAACATTATCTAGTTAATATTCTGGCCAAAACCTAGGGGATAGCAGAATATTTATATACTAATGTCTTTGTCCATTTTTGTCATTGAAATTAATAAACTCAAAATTTTATAAAAGGCAGCTACGTTCCATATAACAATATTTTAATGAATAAGAGATTATGTATATAATGGTGGCCTCATGTGATTATTGCACTGAATAAATACTGTCATTGTTGTTTTAGTTTGAGTAAGAACATATCATGCTTCCACAAAGATAAAATCATCTAAAAATGTATTTCATACAATATGCTTTCACCCTTAGCAATGTATGACTGTATTATCTTTTTCTTAAACAGTATAGAGCTTATGGCCATAGCTCTATACTGTTTAGATAACATGGTAACTTTTTTCTGAATGATTATAGTTTTCACTAGGTAAAGTTAGTTCCTTCCTATAACCAATATACTACTGTACTGTTATTTTTGAAAATGACAATTAAAAGTTCTGCAAAGGGGCTGGGGATTTAGCTCAGCGGCAAAAGCGCCTGCCTGGCAAGCGCAAGGTCCTGAGTTCGGTTCCCGGTACCGGAGAAAAACCAAAAAAAAAAAAAAAAAAGTTCTGCAAAATGAAAACCAACTCACACAGATAAAAATGAAGTCCCTATCATGCGCAATATAATTATATAGCAAAATAAGTTCTCACAATTCACAGAAAGAAACTCAGATGGCCAGTCTGATCCCGCATCTTAGACTGTCACAGCTTAAATGCTGAGTTGTAGGTGTGATATGCACTTCGTGGTTGGCAAGAGTCTGAGGGTATGGAAGAAGCAGTCAGATCACATAGCCCATGATAACGCAGGAAACCACTGCAGGCCAACAGCATCAGAATATCCATTTTGTAATATGCCTAGCAGACTTTAGTAAATAAAAACCATACTTTGAGTGGTTCCATCAATGTAAATTCCATGGTTATGACAAACCCTCCCTCATTAACTTCTATATTTTGTCTTCATAAAGTAAGTAGAAGTCAACTTTTAAAATTAGATTTTGCTCAGAATTTAAGGAGATACATGATAAAGATGCGTAATTTCAGAAGACAAAGAGGAAGATTTCTACTGTCTTGATGATCTTGTTTTGCATGTTTACAGTAATTAGCTGTAGCAAACACATAGAGATGACACATTTCAGAACATCTTCTACACCCTTGATCTGATTCTGAAGAAGAATAGAAATACCACAGAGCCCAAAACATTCCCTGAGTAGTTGTTCTGGTCTGTCTATTTTCTTTCTTGCCTGCCCTTTCCTTCCTGTGTTTTCTTCTTGTTCCTTCTCTCTCGCTCACTGTCTTGGTTACTTTTCCCTCTTTGCTGAGATAAAATACCTGATGCCCAGAATTAAGGAAGGAAAAGTTTATCTAGCTCGCAGTTTGTGGAGGTTTCAGTCCATACTTGGCTAGCTCCAAGGCAGAGTGGAGCATGGCAGAGGGCAAACGTTCATGGCTGCAGAAGAAAGCAAAAGCAACAAGAGCAAAATGGAGGAGCAGTGGCAAGCAGCCTCTTTCTCTCCCTTACATATGTAAACTATCTGCCCCAGGGCAGGTGTAGCACTCATGCCCATAATCCCAGCATTGGATCATGGATCAATCACAAACTTTAAAAGCCCACCTGCTTGAGGCTTTGTGGGGACGTCCAGACACAAACGATAACACTCACCTCCTTTGCTTCCATTCTTCCTTCTTTTCCTTTGTTTTTCCTTCTGTTTCATTCTTTCTGTTTGCAAATTAGCAATTGTTTTCTTCCACATGTAATATAAAACTCAATTAATTAATACATAAAGTGAAAGAAAAAAAATCACTTGTAATTCCTTTGCCCAGTTTATTAATCTATGAGCAATAATTTTCTAAAATACTTACTATATATATATATAAATGATTACATAAACAATCTTAAGTAAATAATCTCTTTATTTTCTAAATTCTTACATGTAACAGCATCAACTTTACTACTATTTTTTGCAGTTCACTACCTTGGTGAAGTGAAAAAGATGAAAAATTACTTAGAACCAATGTCCAATTTAAACTTTAAGAGGGCCTAGTGGGGCTGCCTTACAGAGACATCACAGGGTGAGACAGTCTAGTAAAACAGCCCTGATCTGAAGCTTCTGTGACTTTTTATTGAGAGGACCAGGAAGCAAGGACAAAAGACAAAAGAAGGATACCTGTGCAGGAATTCAATTAGGAGATATGGGGAAGACAGGGGTAGGTCACAGTGATCTGCTACATGACTGACTTTAGGGCCAGTCTAAGTAATACATTGGAAGACAGGGAAGAGCCAGAGCATACATTCCTTAAGGCAATGTATTTTGATCCTATTTGGACTGTGGCCCTGTAGGCTAACTTTAATCTTTAACCATGCACTCCAGGAGGTTTGAGCTTGTGGCTCCAAAGATCCCTTATCTCAGCACTTCCCTTTTATACATACCTCTGGTCAACACCCCCACGCTATTTTAGTACAGCTGATCTATTTGTGCTTTCCATTATTACACTGTTTTATTTAGCTTTATTTAGTGTTCATGTTAATATTATCCATGAAACAAGTTTCCTCTATTACTTCTGACTTAAATAAACTTCTAAACTATTGTTCATTTTAATGTAATTAAAACAATATAAACAGCCTAAATGATGATTGTAGTGTCAATATAACTATCTGTAGCTTACAATTCTGCATACATAAACATTTCCTAAAAACATAAGTGTGTCTTACAAATAGGAAGAAAAAAGTCAAACTATCCCGATATGGTATGATTCTGTATACAGAAAAACAAAGACCACTCAAAGGATCATTAGAACCAAAACAAATTCCATAAAGCTAAAGGATACAAAATCAAGGGGCTGGGGATTTAGCTCAGCGGCAAAAGTGCCTGCCTGGCTAGCGCAAGGTCGTGAGTTCGGTTCCCGGTACTGGAGAAAAACCAAAAAAAAAAAAAAAAAAAAAAAAAAATCAGTAGCATGTTTGTATACCAATAATGTACTTGCTGAGAGAAAAATAAAAGCAATCTGATTCACAAGAGTTACAAAAAATAACATGAAAGAAAATATCTAGGAATAAACTTATCCATGACTGTGAAAGGTTTATACAATGACAGGTTCCTTTTCTGACATCACAAGGTGTCACAAAGACAGATTAAAGAAATTGAACCTAAAGGTACAAGACAATGGTAAGACTTCCTATGTTCATGGAGAACGTGTATTAATAACATTAAAATGTTCATTTGCCTCTGACTGATTTATATTTTCAATGCAATTTTCACCAAAACAGCAAAGATATTATTCACAGCAGAATAAAAAAATCCTAAAATTCATATGGAATCACAAAAGAGCCTGAGTAACCAAAGTAATCTTCGACAAAAACAGCAAAGCTGAAGGCATCACAATCCCAGATTTTAAGCTACAATACAGATTTATAATAACCAAAACAGCATGACACTAGCATAAGCACAAATGTATAACCCTTCAGACAAAACAGATTAAGAGAAGTAAAAATAAACCCACACATTACAGCCAGCTGATTCTTGACAAAAATATCAAAAGCAAATGTTGGAGAAATGGTAATCTCTTTCAAAAAAGATTACTAGGAAAACTGGATATTCACATACAGAACATTGAAAATTGACCTGTCTTTTTCCACATAGAAAACTAACTTCAAATTGATCAAGTACCTAAAAGTAAAGTCTGAAACTGCTGTAACATGAAACTACTACAAGGAAACAGCAGAAATGTTGTAGCACATTAGAACTGGTATAGACATTTTAGA
Source organism: Chinchilla lanigera (assembly GCF_000276665.1). Classification (NCBI taxonomy): domain Eukaryota; kingdom Metazoa; phylum Chordata; class Mammalia; order Rodentia; family Chinchillidae; genus Chinchilla; species Chinchilla lanigera. The sequence continues at coordinate 17,235,579 of NW_004955410.1, forward strand.
TAATGCTTCAGAAGCACAGGCAGCAAAAGCAAGAATAGATTAATGCAATTACTGTGTATCACACTAATGAGCTTCAGCACAGAAAAGGAACCAGTTAACAAAGTGAAGAGACAATCTTAAGAATGGAAGAAAATTTTGGAAAACCATCTGACACAGATTAATATTCACAATATATGAGCAACTCAAAACTTTAATACAGTCTCTTCCCAAATGACCTAATTGAAATGGGCTAATAGTCTGAAGTTGCATTTCTCAAAAGAAAAGAAAAATGTAAATGGCTAACAAATATATGAAAAAATTACTCAGTATTATCAGCTAACAGGGAAATGCAACTTGAGACCACAATGATATATCATCTTACATGATATATCCTGGTTTGTTAAGCTAGGGTGTGAGTAAAAGGGAGCTCAGGATTATTGGTGGGAATGTAAATTAGTAGAGTATAGAAAATAACATTTGGAAATTTTCCGGAAAAGAGAAGGAACTACCATAGGATCCAACTATCCTGCTTTGGGGTATGCATCCAAAGCAAACGGAAGAATGCTGGCACTTACATGGTTGTTATGGCACATATATGGAATCAACCTAAGCTGATAACGAAAATATGGTGCCTACATAATAAAATGATGTTCAGCTATAATTAAAGATGAAACCCTGTCATTAGTAGCAAAATAATAGTACTATAGAACATTATGTTTTGTGAAATAAGCCAGACTCAAAAATACAATCATTGCTTGTTTCCTTTTTTATGTGGATGCTGCAGGAAAGTTGATCCAAATGTAGAGTGGTCATCACTAAAGGCTGGAATAGGAAGGTGAAAGGAAGATGAGAGGAGGTTGAATAGTGGGTTCCAAAACACAGGGAGACAGCAGAAATAAATTCCAGGGTTCCACCACACAGGATGACAACAGTTCACACCAGTCTGGTATAAATTTTATGCAAAACTAAAAGAAAGGAATTCAAAGGCTTTAAACATAATGAAATGATAGTAAAGATGGAAATGCTAACTGCCCTAATTACACACCATGCATCTGCTGAAATACTGCACTGTATGCTATAAATATTTATAGTTAGTGTTGCTCAAAAATAAACAATAAAAAGACAATCAGTCAACATATCTTAAAAACAAGATGTTCAAAATTATACAATTTAAATTATTTCACTCTCAGATTTAGCAAAGAGATCAGGTTTTAAGTAAGCATTATTACTTCTTTGAAATACAAATAAATTTTTGTCAAAATTATTGGCAATAGTATAAAGCTATAATACAAACATATTTTTTTTGAATGTTTTTGCCAGCTTTTTCTCTGAAAGCGGTGGCACATTCATGTTGGAAATTGAACAGTGGTGCAATTCTAAATTGAAACTGTTTGAACGTCAAACCAGGTAAAAACAACTCTAGAAGCAATATAGAGTTCTAGTGCAACTCAACTAATGGGGATTTGAGGCAGGTGTGTTATTCCCCTACAAAATTCCATGTGAAAAAGGCTCCCCTTACATAATAAATCAAAAGCCTCTTGAGGAATCATTAAAAGGAGAACTTTCAAAATTAATGTCAGCCATATGGTCAAAAAAGAGAGATAAAACTTATCTACAAAAAATGCATTCCTAGCTCTGATGCTTATTTTTCTTTTGCTTTGCAGGAGAGTTTTATTTATTTATTTATTTATTTATTGTCTTTTTGAGACAGGTTCTCATTATGCAGTTCAGGTTGGCCTTGAGCTCACTTTGTAGCCCAGGGTCATCTTGAACTCGCAGTGATCTTCCTGCCTCAGCTCCAGAGTGCTGGGATTCTAGACATGTGCCACCATGTCCAGCCTAGAAGCATTTTAATTTGATAAAGATTCCCACTAGTTGATTCTTGATATTATTTCATTTGCCATTTTGGTTCTGCTCAAAAAGTCTTTATCTACGCTGAGGTTTTCAAGAGTTGTATCCATTTTAACTTTCAGCAAATTTGATGTTTCTGTTTTGATTCATTATCCACTTTGATTTTAGTTTACTACATGGTGAGACATATGGATCCAGCTTCAATCTTCTGCACGTGGATAGCCGGTTTTCCTGGCATCATTTATCAGAGAGACTGTCTTTTTCCAGGGTATATTTTTGGCTCCTTGGTCAAAGATCAGATGGTTGACTATTTCTGGATTTTTTTATGCATTCTCTATTCTGTTCTATTAATCCACATGTCTGTTTTTGTGCTAGCACCGTGCTATTTTTATCACAGTAGCTTTGTAATGTAACTTGAAGTCCAGGATTACAATGCCTCCTGCTTTGCTCTTATGGCCAAGGATTGCTGTCTTAGTTACTTTTCTCATTATTGCAACAAAATACCCAATGCCCAAAGTTAAGAGAGGAAAATGTTTATTTGGCTCAGAATTTGCAGAGGTTTCAATCCATAATCATCTGTCGAAGGCAAGGAGTCACATAGCAGAGGGGCACATAGCATAACCCTTCATGGTAGCAGAAGAAAACAAAAGCAACCAAAGGGAAGGACACAAGACTCTTTCTGTCCCTTATATTGTATTTAGGTTACCCACCCTAGGGCAGGTTTAGAACTCACACCCTTAATCCTAGCTAGAACTATGGCACACCAATCAGTGGAGTGATTTACTAATCACAAATCTTTAATCCTAGCATCCATCACATACTCTAGATTGAGCCATCTCTGAAAATGCATCATGACCTCATGAGTCATTGAGGGAACATCTAGATACAAACCATAACAACTACTTTGGCTATTATAGGTCTCTCTAGTTCCTATAGAATGGAAAAAAATGGCTACTATTCTTTGGACAGAGGACTAATACCTAGAATATATAAAGAACTCAAAACTTATATGTCCTCCTCAAAATAAAAGACCTAATAAAAAAATAGTCCTCTAAATAGAATGGACACTTCTCAGAAGAAGTAGTACAAATTGTCAATAAATACATGGAAAAAAAAAAAGCTCAACATCTCTGCCTATTATAGAATTGCAAATTTAAAAAAAGAGATTCCATTTTACTCCAGAAAGACTGGCAATTTATTATAATTTATTTATAATTTATTATAATTTATTTATAATTTATTATAAAGAAATCAAATAAATGCTGGTGAGGATGCAGGCAAGGAGGAACATTCTACATTGTTGGTGGGAATCTAAACTAATACAACCATTATGGAAATCGTTATAAAGTTTCCTCAAAAAACTAAACATAGAAATTTCATTTGATGAAGCCATTTCCCTTCTAGATATCTTCCCCAAAGACCTAAAGACATCATATTACAGTGATATATACATATCCATACTTATAGGAGAACTTACTAAATCTTCGAAGTGGCTTATATGTCAAACAATAGATATATGAATAAAGAAAATGTGGTATTTATACACAATAGAGTACTATTCTGCCATAACAAAGCATAAAACTGAGTCATTTGTAGGAAAATAGATCCATCTTGAGGCCATAGTAGTAAGGAAAACAAATCAGGCACACCAATTTAAATATCATATAGTTATTCTTATATCAGAAACTCAAAATGTAAATAAAAAGAAAAATAAAAGATAGGTAATAGTGTCATAGGCAGCTGAATTAGATAGAAATATTATAGACAGTCAGATAGGGCCAGGCCCTTGAAGGAGCCAACATGAAAGACAAGATAAAATACATATCTGCTGTGGGCCAGACCTCAAGGCAAAAGATCAAACAAATGCACCCACATACCTCCCTAGGGATGGACATCAGGGGTTGATATTCTAAACAGGTAGTGATCACCTTGAAGAATCATTGACTCAACCCCTTACAGGACAAGTCCCTCTTCTGTATTCATGCCTGCTTGCTACGTGACTCGCTTCCCCATTTGATCCTAATTTAATCATTTTTACCTGAACAATTCTTATTGTTTTGTCAACTTTTCCCCTACCTTGGATTCACCTCACCTCATGGCTTTGCTTTATAAAAGTCCCTAAAAAAGACAGAGTCTGGGGTAACCCACTCAGCTCCCCTTCTGTCCCTCTCTTGGACAGAAGCTTTCTTTCCCTCAAAAAATATATTCTGCTCTTAACCTCCATTGTTCCTAAAATTCATTCTTCAGTTTTAGAGAACACGAACTCGCCCCAGATATCATTCAGGTTAGGAGTTTTTTTATTTTCCCGTATCATTTTGGAGGTTCCATAGAGATCCTTGGGCAGAGGTAAGAGTTTGCTTTTGTTTCATAGACTCTGGATTGGGACGTATTTAGGTAATAAATTTTTATGCTTCCAATTTTGTTTTGCTTTGCTTGTTGCTTATAATTGCTTGGGACTCACTTAGGTAACAAATTGTTATGCTTCAAATTGTTATGCTTTTGCCTGTTGCTTATAGTTGCTTATGCTTTGTCTTTTACATAGTTTTGTTAAAATGTTGATAAATCTAAGATAGAACATGACAAGATTGTAAGGTTATGATATTTCTTTAATGGAACATTTCATTCCTATTTTGTGCTAGTATATGTTGCATTTGATGCATTTGAACTAGTTGCTAAATGTACTGGTTTTCCTTGCTTGACATTATTTAGCTAGGGAGGATGATGGTAGAATGCTTCTAGTGAACTTTGATATAAACTGAAAGATGGGTCTTTTTAAGTCTAGCTCAGACTTAGTAAAATCTCCAGACTGTTCCAACTAAGTTAAGCCCATAGAAGATGAGCGATTGTTAATGCCAAAGACAGTGAAGTCACCTTAGAGAAAGAACACATACCCCGTCCCCGGGTCAGATGAGACATTGGAATTTTGTCCATCCAGGAGAACACACATAAAAGCCATGTCCTGGCTTAGTGTTCCAGGCAGATCTCCCTCAGGAGGCTGAACCTGAGACATAATGGAGAGAACCGACTTCTGGGTGACACCAGAAGGAGCTATCTCCAAAAGCAGCACAGTTCTGGCACCAACACACATTTAGTCTAAGGGAGGATCTCCAACCTTTCCCCTTCTCCTAGGTCTAGTGTTAGGTAATCTTGTTCAGGCTTTTAAGTATCCCTTGTAGAATTTTGACAAACAGTGGTCACTCTGCCAGCTAATTAAACACTCTTAGGGCAGCTGCCACCCTTTAAAGCAGAGGCCCGGTCTCCCGAGCATCTCTTTGGTGAATCCCCATTGAAGCCAATGGCTGATGGAATGTTGACCAGAGAGACAGCTGGATTCCTTTCTGGAGACTGATCTCTGATTGTGTGGGCCAATAGAAACTGAGAGCAACTGAAGGGTCATGGCCAGGGCTACCTTCTGGCAGATACCCAATAGTTCCTTGGTGGAAACTGGCTCCTGGTCACTGAAAAATCTCCACTTATCTATTGTACTTATCTCTCTCTTCCTGTAGACTAGGAATTCTCCATAAGCTATTCAGTAGAGCCATCCTCCAGAAACTAGGCTGAGGCAGCTTGCAACAATTTACATTTCACAGCAGCTAGCAGGGAAGTGATTCACATTTGTGCCTTACATATGCTAACTAAGGGTAAAAAGGGATTCTTGTCAGCCTTAACAAACTTGCCTTTAGCAATATTTAAATGTGATTGCTAGGTGGTAAATATGTTTAATCTGTGAGCTTCAAAGTTTAAATAACATAGTCTTGTCCTGTTGCTAAGAAATGTTGACTAGGTGATTAGGTAGTGAACACAAATGTCTGGAGACTTCTTTGCCTTAGTTCAAGGGGCAAAATTCCTGCAGCCAATTGTTAGTTCTATCTAGAGGTGATCTCCTTTGTACCTCAAGAATGCTTTAACTACTTCCAACTTGCCTTTTTATAAAGCAATAGTTTATTACACAGATAAGCTTCCTTTAGACATTCCTGTCACCAGACCACTTATAACTTATGCTTGTAAATGTCCAATAGGAGTAAGTGCACAGATCATGAGTTTTCTCAGAGGATAGAATTGTGCCTCAGTTCGAGGGTGGATAGGCTGACCGGATTTTGTCCTCTGCTCTCTCCAGAGGGCATCCACCTGCCCTGGAGTGGAATGTACTTGAGGGATGCCTTAAGGGTACAAGGATCAATTAGAAATAAAGAGGGGATGCCCAAATTTTCTCTTCTTGTTTTACAGACATGGAAAACTCACAGTCAAGGTCACTTACTCCTCTCAATTGCATCATTAAACATTGGAAGATGTTTGATCCTTACACATTGAAAAAAAGCCATTTAATATTTTTCTGCACATGTGCATGGCCTACCTATCCCCTAGAGCCAAAATGGAATGCAGAGGGAAGTATTAATTATGATACTATTTTATAACTAGATACTGTAAAAAGGAAGGAAAATGGTCAGAAATGCCCTATGTTCAAATTTTCTTTGCATTAAGAAATAGTCCTTATTTAGTTTCAAAATGTAAATGTGAGCCACAGGGAAACAGGATACCTCAGACTCTTAAGACATCTACCATCCTAGAGCCTGAGACTGCTTCTGCCCAATATTTGGAGCCTGAGGACAAGACAGCCTTAATCAAGGCCTCATCCATCATTACTGAACCTAAGATTTCCTCTATTTGCCCTTCTAGGCTGGAGGATGAGGCTTCTATACCAGCTGTAACCCAGGCCTCTACAGGGCTATACCCACCCTTAGCTGAATTTAGGCGAGCTGCTCAAGGACAGTATCCATTAGAAGTAAATGGACAATTTGGAACTACAGAGTTCACATGCCTTTCTCTCTCAGTGACCTTAAACAGATCTTGGAAAATTTCTAGATGACCCTGAGAAGTACACTGAGGTATTTAGAGGCCTCACTCAGACCTATGAGCTAGATTGGAAAGATGTAATGTTACTCTTAAATCAAACATTGACCTCTAATGAGAAACAGGCAACATTATAGGCTGCTATTGCATTTGGAGATGAATACTATATTATTCATTTTAGAAAGCTAGAAGAAGGACAGCCAGGGGAACTACCAGTTCCCATTGGAGCTCAAGCTGTTCCTACCCAAGACCTGTACTGACCTAGAAGCCATATGGGCGATTGGAATAGGAGACATTTTCAGACATGTGTTCTTGAAGTTCTAAGAAGGATAAGAGCTAAGCCATTCAATTATTTTAAACTATCAGTGGTTCAACAAGAAAAAAGGGAACACCCCTCTGCTTTCTTAGTTCATTTACAAGAGGCGTTGATAAAGCATACTTCCCTGGATCCTAATTCAGTAGAGGGACAAATTATTCTTAAAGATAAGTTCATTACTCAGTCAGCCCTAGATATTAGAAAAAGCTGCAAAAAAATGACTTTTGCCCTAGATAGCTCACTTGATGTGTTGGTAAGAATTGCCTCCTCAGTATTTTATAAACGTGATGAGGAGGAGGCCAAGGAGAGAAAACAAAGAGACCAAGAAAAAGCAGCTACATTTGCTGCAGCACTAAGAGAAACAGAACCTAAGTCTGATTCTCAGGGCACCAAGAACTCAATGACTACATTCATCTGCTACTGCTGTCAGAACCCAGGCTACCTTAAGAGGGACTGCCCTAAGAAGCCCCCTGGGCCATGTCCTGAATGCAAAGGTGACCACTGGATGTTGGACTGCTCTCTGAAGCAAAGGCCCCAGAGTTCAGACCCATCCTACCAATTGGTCCGGCATGAATGAAGGGTCCCAGGGCACTCTCTGCCCTCTCCCTCTGGCCGAACTGTCATCTGCACAGAGGAGCCCTGGGTAATCCTGACTATAGAGGGGAAAAAAGACAGCCTGTTGTTGGACACTGGCACAAGTCTCTCGTCCTTCATTTCAATCCTGGCCTTCCTTCCAACCATCACACCTCAGTGAAAGGAGTCACTGGAGAGGTAATTCCCTATTTTTTACAAGCCTTAGGCTGTAACTGGGATGGCATTCTCTTTTCGCATTCCTTTTTGATAGTGCCTGAAAGTCTAGTCTCTCTCTTCGGGAGAGATATTTTATCTTATTTAAATACTGTAATATATATGCACCCAGGTCTTGTACATTGTCATCCCCTCGTGGAGACAGAAATAAATCCTAAAGTATGGGCAACTAAAGGCAAAATAGGTAGGGCATTAAGAGCTGCTCCAGTACAGATACATCTCAGAAATTTTAACTGGAGACAATATCCTCTAAAACCTGAAGTTAAAAAAGGGTTATTACCTATAATTGATAACCTAAGGGCACAAGGCTTACTTGAGCCCTGTAACAGCTTGTGCAACACTCCCATCTTGGGAATTCAAAAACCCAATGGGGAATGGAGATTAGTACAGGACCTTAGACTGATAAATGAGATAGTAGTGCCAATTCACCCAATGGGACCTAACACTCCTTTCTCCTTTCTCAAATTCAGAAGATGCCACTCCTTTCTCAAATTCAGAAGATGCCAGTTGGTTTTCAGTGTTAGATTTAAAAGATGCTTTCTTTTGTATTCCTTTGCATAGAGATTTTCAGTTTCTCTTTGCTTTTGAAGATCCTCATGACCAGACCTCTCAAATGATGTGGACAGTGCTTCCCCAAGTGTTCAGGGATAGTCCACATCTTTTTGGGCAAGTGCTTTCCCATGACTTGGCATGCTTTGAGTTTTCCCAGGTTTCAGTCTTACAGTATGTAGATGACATTCTTTTATGTGCCCCCTCAGAAGAGCTCTGTAGCCAAGGCACCTGTGCTTTGCTAAATTTTCTAGTGAACAGAGATTATAAGGTCTCTAAATCTAAATCACAGCTTTGCAGACTTGAGGTAAAATATTTAGACCTCATCATATCCAAGGGAACCCAAAGGCTAGGAAAGGACAGAATTAAACCAATTCTTTCCTTCCCACAGCCCAAGACCCTAAAACAGCTAAGGGGATTCCTAGGAATTACATGCTTTTTTTGCCTTTGAATACCAGAATATGGGGAAATTGCAAGACCCCTCTATCAACTTATAAAAGAGGCCCAAAGGACAGATACCTATATTTTAACCTGGGAACCTGATTACCAAACAGCATTCAAGAAGCTTAAACAAGCTCCCCTAAATGCCCTAGCCCTAAGCCTCCCCCACTGTTTCAATTTATATGTTGATGAAAGGTAAGGTATGACTTCAGGAATACTTACACAGGATCTGGGACGTACTCAACAGCCTGTAGGGTATCTGATTCATGAATTAGACATTGTAGCAGAGGGATGGCCTTCTTGCCTTAAAGCTATGGCAGCTGTAGCTCTCCTAGTGTCAGAAGCATTCTAGCAAACTTTAGTTAAAGATCTCACTGTATACATGCCTCACAATGTGGCAGGACTTCTATCATCCAAAGAGAGCCTCTGGCTATCCGACAGCTGACTTCTTAAATACCAGGCTCTACTTCTAGAAGGATCAGCCATTCAAATAAAGACATATTTCTCCTTAAACCCTGCTACCTTTTTGCCAGAAAATGAGGAAACTGAGGCTGACAGACATGATTGTGAACAGGTAATTCTCCATACATACACAGCTAGAGAAGACTTATTAGACATACCCCTACTAACCCCGATTTGACCCTTTTCTGTGATGGCAGCTTCTCCATGGAAAATGGGATAAGGAAGGCAGGGTATACAGTGGTAACTCTGCATCAGACTCTTGAAATTTCCTCACTTACATCTGGGACTAGTGTTCAGCTAGCAGAGCTCATAGCTCGGAACTTATCCTCTTTATAGGAGGTCATTACCAGCTCCTCTTGGTGGAAATCTTTGTTGACTATATTCATAATAATCCTGTTAATCTTATTATTTGGCCCATGCATACTTAACTGTTTCTTTGGCTTTGTCTCCTCCAGATTTAAAGCTATACACCTACCCAAGATGAAAACACCTGGTGTCTATCGAGGGCCTTTAGATAGACCCTCTAGAGAGTATCTCTGACTGCCGGTCAACAACTAACACCCTTTTCAGCCTGAAGAAGCCGGAGCAGTCATTGCCTTTTACTCTTTCACGGCAGTTCAGGATACTTCTTCAGAGGGGGGAGTGTCATAGGCAGCTGAGTTAGATAGACATATTATAGGCAGTCAGATAGTGTTAGGCCCTCCAAGGAGCCAACATGAAAGGCAAAATAAAATACATGTCTGCTGTGGGCCAGACCTCAAGACAAAAGATCAAACAAATGCACCCACATACCTCCCTAGGGATGGACATCAGGGATTGATATTCTAAATAGATAGCAATCACCTTGAAGGGTCCTTGACCCAACCCCTTACAGGAAAAGCCCCTGTTCTGTATTCATGCCCGTTTGCTACATGACTTACTTCCCCATTTGGTCCCAATTTAATCAATTTTACCTGACAAATTCTTATTGGTTGACCATAGTTTTGTCCATTTTTCCCCTGAGTTGTCCATTTTTCCCCTTGGACCCGCCTCACCTTGTTGGTTTGCTCTATAAAAGTTCCTAAAAAACATAGAGTCTGGGGTAACCCATTCGGGTCCCCCCTTCTGTCCCTCTCTTGGACAGAAGCTTTCTTTCCCTCAATAAATATATTCTGCTCTCAACCTCTGTTGTTTCTAAAATTCATTCTTCAATGTTAGAGAACACGAACTCATCCCAGATATCATTCAGGTTGGGAGTTTTTTTATTTTCCTGTATCAGTAGGAGCTAGATCTTTTGAAGGGGCACAAGAAATAGAAGGAAAGGAGCAGGAAGAAGAGGAAGGAATTTAAAATAGAATTGTTATGCACATGTACCAACTCTCCACAAGGAATGTAATCATGAACTACTGCAAACATGTTCTAATAAAAAAATAAAAGCTGGAAAATAAAACATTCCAAGGGAGGTGTTCTTATTTACTCAACTCAAGAGACAAGGTGGGGCCAAATCATTGTTAACAATGTTAACAAAGAAGCAGAAAAACAGTGTGTTTGTTAAAAATCGGTCCCAAAGAAAGTTGTTTGCTTGCTACAAAAGTAAACTTTAAAAATATCAAAAAGGTAATTCCAGAAATGTTTTGAGCAATCATTTGCAACATCAGAATAAATATATTGTTTTATTGGGTGACATCCTACATTGGGCATATCTAATCTAATAATTAAGTCACAAAATTTTAATTCGAAAAGACATCCTGTTTCTTACATTCACACTTAGTACATCTTCAAAGGTTTGTAGGCATCATTATATAGATTGGAAGTCAAGACAAACAAAAAACTGGCTCACCATAAATATTTATACAATGTAGTACAGAAAGAATTGTTTTGGTGCTATCAAAATTCCCGTTCAGGAACTAAAGAGGAATTCACTTTTAGAATGAATAAATGCCTCTTAGACACAGAAACAAGAATGCAAGACAACTTGAGAGCTAGAAAGTTAACTACCAAGATTCTCAGTCTCCTCACCCTGCTGCTGTGTGCTTGAGTCTTTCAGTCTTTTTCTCTACAGATGTATTTTCTGTACTATCTGACCCATGTGGTAAGAAAGCATGTCTGTTATGAGTAAGCTCATTTGTAACCATTTCTGCTTTCTAGAGAATCTGATCTCTGTCGGTCCCAAGGAACACCTACAGAAGGATACTGCTAACTCCCACTGAGGTTATGTAGCCTAACCTGAACGGATTGATTTGTCATAGCCAGAGGAAATTGGACATGGAAGCAAAAGACAGCAAGAGATGAGCAGTTTAGGAAGGCAGTTTCCAAAGAAAAATAGAGAGGTAATCAGATTCTTTGTTGTCCAGTATAGTTATCTACTTTATTCTTAGCCCTAAACTTGTTACAAGCGGGAATAAAAAGTATAGTTTTTTTTAAAAAGCTTGTAGTTTAATGGCACTAGAATGACATTTATTTAATAGATCGTAATTCACATTTTAAACCTTACATTTAAAAGGACTAACAATGAACTATTTTGCATTAATTACCTGGTATTTTAGTACGTGTAACAGCATCAATAAAGTATGGCAATGGCAGATCTTTCAATTTCTCCCATGAACACCATTCGTGGAAATATGTACTGCAAGTTTTCTAAGTATCACTTTCTGATCTTAATGGAAAGTACATAAAGAAGTAATTAGTTGTCTAATAAAGTTAAATAGTCCTAATAGTTGTACCGCTAATGTTATAGATATATAAAAAATATTTAGTTTATAGCCCTCCTATTAAGTACACTAAAAACTGAAGAAATATAATCATTAATCAATTTCTTAGCTATTAAAAATTATACAGTGCTTACTATTTCTTTTGTTTTGAGTTGATAATCTTTAGCTTTATTTATATATTGTAAAAACTCATACCTTTTGATGCTTATCTTACCAAAAAGAAACAAGACTTCTGAAAGTAAGTTCTAAAATTTCTGTCCTAAACCTGGGCTACCACCCCATGAAATGAAGATGCCTAAATTAATTGGGATTACAGAGATATAAATTCTCCATAGACAGAACTGATTTTCTCTTACCACAATGAATTGTACATAAAAAATACCAATGTACAAGGAAAGGTAGTAAACTGGGTATCTCTTATTGGTTGGATGTGTTGCTTCTGTGAAAATCACTGTCTGACAAAATAGTTGATTGTTCTGCATTTTAGAAATAATTGTTAGCTTTTTAACAAAGCTGTGCATATACACTCAATGAATATCCATAATTTCTGTTGATGAGAAAATGAGAGTACAACAGTGGTTACCAATGGCTGGGGTGAAGACAGTGTAGACAGAGAGAGTTGGAAAGGGTGGAATGATACGTTTAAAGAGGAGAAATTAATTCTGTGGGTTGTTTTTGAATGATAGAGTAACTATAGGCAATAATAATGTATAGTATATTTCAAAATTGCTAAAAGAGAAGATTGGAAATATTCTTACCACAGATATATGGTAAATGTTTAAGGTTATAGTTATGTCAATTATCCTGATTGATAATTATATAATATACATGTGTAGCAAAACATTACAATATACCCCATAAATGTGTAGAATTATTAGTGAATAAAAAACAAAAATAAAATATCTGTTAATAATGTTGTGATATGCTATATTTGCTACCCATAGGTTCTGCATTTGCCTTTCCTCTTTTTTAGTATAAAAATATTAAGAAGGTGATACCAGATATTGGATGAAATGATTAACATATTTACTTGTTGGTTTTCTACAGAATAATCATAACATGCAGATTAGAAATTAATATTAGAGAAATGAAAAATTATGTAGATACTAAAATAGTATTGATAAAGGTAGAGCAAAGATTTTTAGATGCAAGGGGAAGTTGGTAGATATAACTGATGGGTAAACTGAATTCAAAACACACTAAAAATATGTATCTTACTTTATAAAATCTCAATATTTTCTTTATTTATTCATCAGTTAGATGGTAGATCCTGCGTTGTTTGCTTTTCTCATTTATTATGAACAGTGCTACAATAAACATGAGAGAACAAATGTTGTTTTACCATATTAACTTCAGGTCTTGTTATCTCTCATTTTTTTTGGACAAATGTTGGAAAAGACTTGGAGAAAATCCTTGTCAGTAGGGAAAAAAAACCAGCACAGCCATTATGGAAGCTCCTCAAAAATTTAAAAAAAGTATACCATGAAGCAGCAATCTCAATACTGAGGAAAAAAAAAAGAATTTTGAATGTTTTTACCATAAACATTAAAGAAGGCAAACAATGTTTAACCTGATTTAAATATTACAAATATTTGCACCACACAGATATGACACTCCATAAATATAATTTTTATGTATTTTTAAAAATAACATCAGTGTAAATTTTGGAAAATCTCTAGAGCGAAGTATTAATACATGTATCTAGTAAACAAATGAAATTAGAATAACTTTTCAGTTCCCCCAATTTTATTTTTTATTTAATTCTAAATTAAAAGAAAAAAAGTACTGTATTTTTTGATACATTCAAATTTGGGGAAGTATTTATTGAATGGGCCATTGCACTGGTCATCTATGGTACCACAGTATTTTACATTTTCTAAAATTTTACTCAATAAAAGTTGAAATTCTATTTTTAAGAATAAAAAATTTCTGAGCATAGTAAATTGGGAGCCTGTCTCCAGTTTGCTAACACTGAGTTATTCAATTTCAAATGGATTCACATTGAGACTGATTTCAGCTCTTTTTCCAATTAGTGGATTGATACTGGATCAATCATGGTTTGATTGCTTTAACCAATTACATATGCAAATTTGATTGTGATATTAATTACACTAAACAAATATTTTGTGAAGCATAGCAATTGACAAACGTTAATCCCATTTGAAGGGCATTATGTTGTCACTTAATAAAGAATCAAGAAATTTACAAATTTGTTTGAATTGTAAGAACCTTTCTGATTCCCGATGAGTTAGTAAACATTTAAGATTAGTGGAGTTGATAAAAGGCAAACTTATTTTTAAGGAATTGGGATTCTGGCAATGACCTACTGCTAGTCTAATAAAGTTTTAAACATGAAAAATGTTAACAATGTTAGTGGAGTTCTTGCACACAATTTCCTGGGGCAAATTAAGAGCAAAAAAGAAGCAGTCTTCAGCTGTAACTACATGTTATTAAATCCTCTTTGTTTTACTTTTAGAAATCCCCAAACATCCCTTTTTCAAAAATCTCTTTTTTATATTCTAATCCAGGCCAGGATAATCTTGTACTTTAAATATTTAAGTAAAGTATCAGCAAAGTGAACCTTTCTTTTCAACCTGCCAAGGCAATTTTCTGTGTCACTGTCAAAAACTTCAAATAATGTATGAAAAGAGTGTATGTCATGTTATTCTCCTTTGTTAAGGCAAAGTTCGGACCCACAGAATGTTGTAAGAGTAACAACACCAACTGACCTCATTTTTATTTGCGTATTTCCTGTGTTCCCTAAAGCTGGAGAGAAAATCCAGCAGCTCAGAGAGTAAGAGGCACACTCTGGCGTTAAGCTTCCTGGGGCAGAAGCATGGCTCCCTCATGACTTACCTGATAAATCTAGGAATATCACTGAGCTTCTCAGTTACTCTGTGTCTTCAGAGGGATTGAATTATGTACTTTAACTGAGCATGGTGTAGCATGCCTGTAATCCCAGCTCTTGGGAGGCAGACAGAGGAGAATCACTGTGAGTTCGAGTCCAGCTTGGGCTACATACTGAGTTCAAGGCTAGCCTGATCTTCAGGGCAAAATGCTGTCTCAAAAAACAAACAAATAAACCTACACACAAAAAACAAACAAAAAAACAAAATAAATTCTGTGCTTTGCAGAGTTTTGCTAGGTTTCAGAAATTAATCCAAAGAAAGCATTTAGAACTGTGCCAATCATAAACCAATGTTTACATAGCTAAATATTTCATAAACTAATATTATATTTTCCTCCAATCTAATAATATATTTCTGACCTTAATTTCTATAAAATAGTGCAGAAGTCATTGTTCACATGGCCCAGAAATAAATCAACCTTTAGCCTTATAATTTAGAGTTTACCCCTAATCAGTATTTTAATGTGTCTTGAGACATTTGTAAATTTTAACAAATTATTTATGAAATAATAATGATGGCTCTGAATGGGCCCCACAGGAGTATGATTTCTTAGTTTTTTCTCTAAATCCAATTGTTACCTGAATTTGAATATCAGTATTCCTCTCCACTTATTTGGGTAATTCTTTACTAGTTTAGTTATCTCTTGCTGTCTTACAAACTGCAAAACTAGTGACAATAATTTGCTATTTCTCATGCTCATGTGGACTGACAATCTTTTCTGCTCATTCTCTCTGAAATCGATCATTAGATTGAAGTCACCTGACAGCTCAAATGTCATGAGCAGACACAAGATGGTTACACTTCTAGCTCTGTCTGCAAGTGGAATTTCTGAAATTCCTGGGTCTTGGCAGGTTTTCTCTGTCCTCTGTCATTTCTTCCTTTTCAACATTCAGGTCCTCTGTTCCTTGTGTCCTTAATTTAGTAAAAGCAGATTCAGTCACTTCTGTAACATTTTATTCCTTAAAATGAGTCACAAGACAGCCCTAAATTCAAAAGAAGGGGAAATGAGCTCTAGATCTTGATAAGAATGGTGATCGCATGTCTCAATGAAGCTAGAATGAAATGTGATAGCCATTTTTTAAAAAATAACTTGTCTTTTGGACCCAGAAATTTGAATCCTTCTCTGCTGAAAAAGACACTCTTTCCCTTCAATTCACTATCTCTATTCCCTTTCATCCTAATTGTTCCATTAACCTCAATATTTAGAATGTTATTTTCAGAATTAGGTATGATTGTGGATGAGATTCATTAGGTACTTTTTCTCACTCTGACCCTTCTTGATCTATAGACCTGTGGAGTTAAAAGCAAATCATCCACCTCCTGCAAACCCAACCCACAATGAGAGACAGAAAAAGACTATCATCTCCATTGCACTGCACACCAAAAAGGAAGAATAAAAGGCCCACGGTAGTCACTGGTTCATGCCAATTCTGAGCTTTGGGCAAACACATTTCCACATTTCTCTACTGCACAAACTACCATTTCTATCCTCCAACCAAAGCAACCTTGATCAACCACCAGGATCTATCACTTTCCAGTGCTCGTGCCTGGAGAATTCTTTCCAAAAATTATGATGCTTGATCCCTATCTTTCTACTCTTGGGCTCTATGTTACCTTTACTTGAAGGCCAACATTGACAAACCTATGTACAATTGATCTACTCCTTTCTTACAGGTACTCCTTGAAACTTTCCACATTCCATATTTATCTTCTATTTTGATTTAGTTCTCTCCCTGTAATAAAAATTTCTAAAGGCACAGAATTTGTTTCTCTGTTATTCATGTAATGATGCCTCATGCTTTACACAGAGTCTAATCCTTGGAAGATGATCATTAAGTGTCTGTTAAACGAATTAGTGGAAGAACTCTCACAATTTGCTCTGTAAAACAGATGCTACCCAGCTGTACACATAAGAAACTTGGTGACCCCAAAATAGAGCAGAATTTCATCTCAGTTTCATCTCTTCACCGAGTTTTTTTCCCCACAAATTCCCTCTTCTTTAGAGAAGAAAAAAGAACACTTGTCCTTCAGAAGGTTGACAGTATTTCAGATACTTTATTTCTTGCATCAATTCACCATTTCATGTAACTTCAGGTCGTATTATATCAGAGAACTCAAGAAGAACGCCAGTGACTTTCACCTTGTCTTCTTTTCTGCAGACAGTGTGTATTATTTAATAAGTGAGCAAATGGGAACTGGCAGATGAACCTCCCATCCCATGATGAGGAAAGAGACATTGAATGCGTGTTCTCTGACTCACTTCTAGTGGACTGTGTTCTCAATCTTATAACAAACCCACAGATATATTTGAAGAGCTGCTTTGTAGATGGAGACCCTGGGTCTTGATGCCTAGTAAATATTAGTAATTCCAACTCAGTTTTATATTGTCATAGCATAAAAATATATCAGTTACAGTAGATTAGATCAAACTTTTGTTCTTTGTAATGTGTTTGGATATTTTTCTCTTTCTCCTTCTCTTTTCTTTCATCCTTTTTGCTTTTTTCTTCCAGAATAGTTGAATAACAAAGTCCACACACCAGAAATAATGCTCAATGTAGTGATTTGTCATATAATAAAATTAATTATTACTTTGTGTAAGTATCAATAGCTAAGTTTTTAGATTACTTAAGCTTTAAGCATATAATTTAACAGAAATAATATAATTTTTCTACTTAGGACAAACACTAGAAGGATTTCTGCCATTAACGAAACTATGATAACAAGTAAGGTGTTTTTAGCAGCAGTTTACAAAATCATGAATTGATACTGCCTTTATTTAACTTTTTCTTTAGAAAGAATTTCACTGTGTAGTTTAGGCAGACTTCAAACTAACCATTCTCCTGCCTTAGCCTCCCAAATACTGGAATTACAGATGTGAACCACCACATCTGGCTCACCTCATAGTGCCTGTTTAAAAAGAAGGAAAATAATCTGTCACATACTAGAAAATCCAAGAGGTGGTTTAACACACAGCTATAGGCATTGTATAACCAGCTACTCAAAGATGTCATTAAGACAAATTGGCAAATTATGTTGAGCTGAAGTAAAGTGTTATAATTTAGTTGAAACAACCTCTATGCAATGTAAGCTATCATACATTTAATGATACTATACATTCGTAGCTATATCACTATTTGTGGTGACATTGAGAAATTTGCATAAACTTTTTCATTGCTTGCCTAGCCTGTACATGCTAACAATGCCTACTTTAAGACTATTATAAGTAATTAATAAAGCAGTCCATGAATAGTGTTTATCCAGTTCCTACTAAGTAGTAAGCAAGAAGTAAATGTGACCTACTACTAAAATTGCTACAATTTCAGATTTTTAAAAAAACCTTGAGGTCTACTTTAAACATAATTTTCACCCATTTCAAGTAATTAAATGATTTTTAAGACTTTACTAAGTTGGTACAATAATCACCCTAATCCATTCAATTTTTATGCTTTTTCTGAATGCTTTTAATTTACAGAAAAATGTGTAAGATGGAAAATAGGATGGAGAACACTAGGATTGAAACTGTATATATGTAGATAAATAACAAGTATTACTCAGTACATAGAAATGTTTGGATAAAATCTAATCTTCCAACAAATTTTGAATTTGTAAAATAATCACTATTTTACATTAATTTAGGAATTAGTCTTTTTCTATCACAAAAAATTATAAATGCTGTATAGTAGTAACTGAGATATATTCAAGATATTGTATGCATATGTGTGAGTTCTTGCATGTGTTGACAGCAATCAATATTTCTTTCCAAAATAAATCAATACTTTTCACCCAGAAGTCAGGTTTTGTGGTGTTTTCATTGTAAAAGAGCCTAAAAGTGTTTATTCCTTCCCCTACCATTTCTCTATTGATAGACAAAAACATAAGTAATGCTGAGAAATGCGCATAAAGGAAAGAGGGAAAATTTATATATTAAATTTAGCATACTCATATACATGTTAATTATTCTCTATAATTGCATACTAATATTACTCCTTTTATTCTATAAATTATCGTATATAATATAGAATCATCATTTACAAAATTGACCAGATGAAGTTGAAAAGCTTACACTCAGTGCTTACAATCTGCAAAATCTTCCTTTTACTATTTTCCACATTAGGGGCTGGGTATTTAGCTCAGCGGCACAGCGCCTGCCTGGCAAGCGCAAAGTCGTGAATTCGATTCCTGGTACCAGGAAAAACAAACAAACAAACAAACAAACAAAAAAACAAAAAACAAACTATTTTCCACATTAATAATTCTTATTATTTTGTGAGAATTGATTGCATCTTATACTATTACTATTTTGTTCTTATAAAAACTATGAAAAATGCAGTTTTATTTCCACTAAATAATGAATACATATGAATTCTGAAATATATGAAATAGTCTAGTAAAAGAACTGAATATTTTGCACACATGACCCCCTTCTACTTGACTCAATTAAAATATAACTTTACTACTGTACTGGTTCAAAGCTTTCTTTGAGGTTTGTCATTTCTTTTCTTTCTTTTTCTTTCTTTCTTTCTTTCTTTCTTTCTTTCTTTCTTTCTTTCTTTCTTTCTTTCTTTCTTTCTTTCTTTCTTTCTTTCCTTCTTTCTTTCTTTTAAATTTTCTCTGCTGCTGTAGCCAGAGCCACTGGTCATAATTCTGATTAACTCCCTCAAATAAGCACCATTGTAACTTCCACTGCATTAAGTAATTACAGAATGTGCTTAACTAATTACCCACAATGCTTCAAATTCTGCCCTTGAATTTGAGCAAAGAGCTTACAATTACTTCTATTAAACCTGAATATCTAACAGATTTATTAACAAAAATCTGTAATCCTGAAGGTTATACACATGTAAAATGATATGACTTTCAACGTGGAAAAGTATACAGTTAAGTGTGATTTGAAATAGGCATTATTAGGTGTCACAAAAAAATTCTATGATGATCTTTCCATTTTACATTGAGCCTCCCAAGACTAAAAGTCAAAGGTAAGAAGGATTTACTATCACAGATATTAAAGTGTTTAAATTTTTCTTTTTTGTGGTATTTACTCCCTTTGGCCACGTGTTGAGATTCTTTTAGAGTAAAAGATAAATGTCATAAGCAAAAAAGAGAAAGATTACCCCAAGAGAAGTTTATCTCTTTACTGGGAATCTCGGAAAAACATATTTTGGGAGTTATGAGAACCAAAAACAAAGTTATGAGAACCAAAAACAAAGTTTTAATGTCTTAAAACTTACAAACAAAGTTTAACTATCCACATGTTAATAAGTTTCTCAGTAGGACATTGATATAAGGAAGTGTTTATTTTTACTTTTCCTGTGCAAAAGTTTCAAACAGAATGAGTGACTCTCCTTTCCTCATAAAAAATAAATTTAAAAAGAGAATGAGACCCCAAAGAAGTGACATTTGTCTATGCAAAAAATCTATATATTGATGTTCACAGAAGGCATTATTTATAATAGTCAAAGGCTAGAATCAATTCAAATATCTATTAGCAGTGAGTGGATAAACAAAATGTGGTATATCCATGCAATAGAATATTATTAGATCATAAAAAGGAATGAAGTAATGGTACAGGCAACCTTGAATGCTTTACTCTAAGTGAAAAAAAGCCAGGCAGAGAAGACCACATATTGATAATGATCGTTTAGAATAGGAAATATATCTTCACAAAAAGTAGATTATCATCTGCTTAGCATGATTAGATGGGATGGGCAATAGGGTATAAAAACTATGGGGTGTGGGAGTTCCTTCTAAAATTATGAAACTAAAATTTTGTGATGATAGTTCATATCTGTAAATATTCTGAAAACCGTTACACTATATACTTTAAGTAAGTAAATTACACTTCATGTGAAATACATCTCACTAAAGCTGTTACATTTAAAAACAGAATGAGAAATTTATGCAACAGCAGCCTAATCCAAACCTAATTTTTAGAAATGTCTGAGAAGATTGGATGAACATAGCACTAGATATTGTGTTTGTGTATGTGTATGCATTTTAGTTTTGGTTAGTGATTGTTTTCTAGGAGTGTCGTACTTTAAATTATCACTTTAGTATAGAGTTCACATTTTATAGCAATCAATTTTTAGACTAGAATCCACTGAAAAATTACTTTTGATGTTGAAATACATATAAATAAACTATAATGCTTTTCATACATATTATTTGCCAACATATTCTCCAGTCCTAATAAATGATGAGACTCTGATGCTCTGAGCAGTTGTATAGCACCATGCTATTTAAAGCTTGAAGCCCAGCAGGAATTTTTTTTAATTTAGTATAATTTTAAACATTACAAAAATAGCTCTCTTACAGCTCCCCTGCTGTGTCTTAGATTGTTGCCAAGGCTTTTTGTAATATGTTATCACTAGAGTAGCATCCTTCTATAAATATTGCATCCTTGATTCTAGTGTCACCCAAAATAGCAATGTGCCATAAAGGATACAGAAGGAAGAAATGTAAAGAAAAGAAACAAATTTTATTTTATTTTTCTGCATTTTATAATCACTGCAACTTCTACATCAGCATTTCTTTTTATTTACCTTCACATTTTCCAATTCTAGAAATTACTGTTGTGTCCCAGAATTTTTTTTTTTCAAAACCAGACTTTTCCTTAGAAAATTAAGCTTAGTTGAACATCTGCTCTGTCATTCGGTTTAAATAAATAAATAAATAAATGTCATTGAACTTTATTTAGAACATGCTTTCTTAGCAAATATCAGCTGTTTTCAGATTGCTCATTTGGATGGTATATTCCATCAATTTATTTGCTATACACATTTAACAGACAGAAATCAACGATTCTTTGGAAATAAACTGAATCTTAATACCATTTCTAAAGATGGAGTTGACATAGTTTGTTTTGCTTTTGTTTTTTTTTACTCTAAACTTTTAATCTGTTAGTATTCTGAGGAAAATTTAGTCCACATGTGACTACTTGTGCATTATATTCTATTCATTACACTACAGTTTAAAGGAGTTTCTTGAGAGTCTAACTCAAACAGCTTTTGAAATAGGATTTGGAAATTGGTTTTTAATAAGCTATTAAAATATTGTTCTTGAAAAAGAGGAAGTCATTATTCTGAGCCTAAAGTAACAAAAGCCCCAAAAGGCTCACATTCAACTTGAAATATTAAACCATAAATGCTCAATAATTCTTTCATCTAATAAAACCAATTTGGCATCCACTTCTAACATCCTGCCTTTGGGGAAGGGCCCTATGAGCATCTAGCTATGATAGCTGCCAACTTTATAGATAAAAAGAAAGCAATTCGTGGTGACTACAGAGTGACTTTTAATCCCTGGATGATAATCTGTGTTAGATTGATGAAGGCTGATATATAGGCCAAAATATTTTGTTCAAAGCCTGATGAGGCTTTTTGGAGCCTCATAACATCTTATGTGTGAAGTTAATACCAAAACATGCAGAGAGAAAATTAGTTCTTAGATGACATCATAGCTCATTCATAATATTCGATTGACTCTGAGGAGCAGCTGTATGCTTGCTTGAAACTGCATCACCACCATCCTCTTACACCTTATGTAGGAAAACTACAGAGGAATGTCTGCAGTGTAACTGCAGGAAATGAAGGTAGAAAAGGCAGGAGAAAATTGAAAGAGGAGTGAAGGAGTGCTGAAAATAAATAAATCTGAAATTTAAATATCTTAAGTATTCATATTTATAAGAAGAAACTAGAATCAAAATTTGTAGCTATGTCATATACTGGGGAAAAACTGAAAATTGATAATTTATCAGTAACTAATAAGGAAAGGTATTTCTTGGTTATGCATAACTCATCTCTGAAGGATCTTCTCTAAGACACACAGGGAGTAAACCCAGTTGCCCATAGCACACTCCTAATTTCTACCTTTCATGACATTCCCCAAGGCATCCTTAAGGATCTTAAATCCCATGCATAAAAGTCATTTTGTTTTTTTCTGTTAATTTTCCCATTTACTTTAGATCTTTACTATTCTTATAATTTATTTTTTAACATTATCTAACTGATTTTCTTAGCTCTGCTCATTAATTCTTATGAGAGATAGTTCCTATGCATTTCTGCACTCTCTGGGACCTACCCTGGAGAATCACTGTGACCATCTTTATTCTCTTTGAGATTAACTATGGTTTCTAACACTCTCATAACCTTTCTATGTTAGTATCAATATCTCCAGATTTAACCTAATCCCAGTAACTACTTTCAACTTGTACTTTTGTTTTTTTTTTTTTTTTTTTTTTTTTTTTTTTTTCTCCGGTACCAGGATTCAACTTGTACTTTTGGAAAATTGAAACAGTGTCCAAAAATCTAATAAAACTAATGGTTTTGACATTAGTTTTAAATTGCCTTACATTCTTTGAGAAATATGACACTTCAGAAAGACAGTGTTTACTTCAGGAAACCATACCACCCAGAGTTCTTGTTCATAGATGTAAAATTACTTAAAACTGCAAAATATGAGTTATAGAAATTTAAGATGCATTTTGAATGTGACTGTTCTTATCCCCTTAATATATGCACTAGCATCTTAGTCCAGGTGCCACAAATCCAGAGGCAAAACACATTTGCTGTGGTTGAGCATATGTGACCTCCTGCAAACAGATTATGGAAAAATACAATGAAGGAAAATAAGTACAAATGAAACATTACAAAGCTCACCAGAGCTTCGAAGCAAGCATGGTTTGCTGTGCCTTAACACTGATGCTGTGGTCGGGGAATATGGAGAAGCTATTTTTCATACTGTTCTGCTCGGAATGAAAATGGAAGAGTGTATTTCAAGTGCCTTCCCAGTACCGCTCCTTCACTGCTCAAGGTCATCACAGGGCATTCACTTCATTATGTTACCTGCATTCCTTAGGCATTTGCCACTACCATCAGTACTGCAGTCTTCTTTGATGTAAGTCAGACATACGTGGCATACGCTGACAAGTGACCAGATCCATTAATAGGAACCTCCCTGGCCCTGTAGTTTTGGTCCAATAGACAAACACTAGCTTAGAGACAAGGCACCACAAGGTCATGACTTGAAAGGCCCAGCACAAATACTGCAATAGGCCCAAAGCCTGAGCAGGCAGAGTACAGTAGAACCTGGGGAAGAGCATGCATCTCAATGATCTTCTCTAGCAAAGATCAACATCTGCCCTGAGAGACTTACCCCACGTGAACTTCCTAAGAGACATTAGGTTGAATTGAGCAGAAAACAATGATAAAAACAATCTGAGTAGATTTATAAAATGTGTTTGAGACTCTAGAAACAAAACATAAGAAATAAAAATATTTATAGAAGTTATTTAAAGACAAAGATCTAAAAGCCACACCTTCACTTTAGAACTTTAGGAGAATAAAAAGGAGGAGGAGGAGAGGAGAAGAAGAAGGAAAAGAAGAAGAACAAGAGGAAGAAGAAGGAGGAGAAAGAAGAAGAAGAAGAAGAAGAAGAAGAAGAAGAAGAAGAAGAAGAAGAAGAAGAAGAAGGAGGAGGAGGAGGAGGAGGAGGAGGAG
>NW_004955410.1:17260773-17268148 GCF_000276665.1 Chinchilla lanigera
AGGAGGAGGAACAGAAGGAGGAGGAGAAGGACGAGGGGGAAGCAGAAGTAGAAAGAAGAGGAGGAGGATGAGGAGGAGGAGGAAGAGAAACAACAGGGAGAGGAAAAAGAAAAAGAGGTGGAGAAAGAAGAAGAGGAAAAGAACAACAACAAACACATTCAAATTTAAATCTTGCAGAATCAAGAAAAAATTAGTATTAAAGCAGAGATAAACAAAATAGAGCATAAAAATAGAGAAAATTTAATGAAATCAAAACATTTCCTCTAAAAGTTAGCAAAAAAACTGCCAAGCCTTATTTTTTCTTTACATGGAGAGAAACTATTATGAAAATGGAGGAATTACTACTAACATTATAGAAATAAATATAATTCCAAATATTATACAAAAGTAAATATTACAACAACAATTTACATCAACAAATTGGATGACTTAGGTGAAATTAACAAATTCCTAAAACCATAAAACCTATGAAGACTAAATTAAGAGGGACTAGAAAGTATGAGTAGAGCTATAATGCATAAAGAAATTGAACTATTAATCATAATTTCCCAACAAGAAAAGTGCTAGACCTGTTGGCTCCACTGGTGAATTCTAGTAAACATGGAGGGAAGAATCAAAAAAACTAGAGACCAATCTCCCTTTTGAATGATGAAACAAAAAATCTTCTAGCAAGTCAAATTCAGCACCAAATTAAAAATAATAAACTATGATTAAATGAGATTTTCTCCTAGCTGGAACCTTTATGGGAAAGGATGATCTAAGATACCAAAATTAATGTAACACACAAGCAGATTGAAGAAGAAAATCATAATTAGTAACAAAAAGAAAGCCTTTCACATAGTTTGAAACACTTTCATGAAAAAAAAAAAGAATAAAGTAGGACTAGAAGGTAACTACCTTAACATAATAACAGACATATGTAAATACTCCATAATGAATATTATATTCAGTGTTGGAAGACTGAGTACTTTCCCTCTAAGAACAGGAACAAGGCATGTATGCCTCTTTTAAACGTTGTTCTGGAAATTCTTGATATAGCAATATATATGAAAATGAAATAAAAGGAAGTCAAACTGGAAAGGAGTAGTAAAATTATCTCTGACTTCAGAGGAGGTTATATTATTTGTAGAAAGCCTTCAAGATTCTATAATGAAAAATACTATAACTATAAATGAATTCAGCAAAGTATAACAACAAAAAATAAACACATACAATTCAGCTGAATTTCTCTAAGAATCAGTAATCTAAAAATGAAATTTTGAAAACAATCCCATTCACATGTCTTAGTCACTTTCTGTCACTTTCTGGAGACTTTGGATTAATACAGATATTACTTGTTTAACAATCACCTGTTAGACTACTGTTCAGATTTAGGATCAAGGGGTGCTGCTTGGTTTTATAGTTCGCCTCTTGGGCATATGACCAGTCTCTTTTTTGTACAGTTCTGTACATCTTGTTGAGAGTCTCAAAGTCTTTTTCTTTGTATAGAGTACCTTGTTTATACAGTACTGTAAATGTGGGTGATTTTACTGTAGTGTAGTACTGTAGTTTTACATTCTGCTATACATCAGAGTACTGCATTTAACAGTTATGCAAATAAAAGCGAAGTCATCAAACTGGAGATTCCGGGCTGGGGATTTAGCTCAGCGGCAAAAGTGCCTGCCTGGGAAGCGCAAGGTCGTGAGTTCGGTTCCCGGTACCGGAGAAAAACAAAAAAAAAAAAAAAAACAAAAAAAAAAAACAAACAAACTGGAGATTCCTTTGAGCATTTCTTTGTTCTGCCTCTTGCAATGTGCATACTATATATACCTCTTCATTTAGCGACCTAATCATTTAACGACCTAGATTCAAAAACAGAACTTGGTTGTTAAACAAGGTGCTCCTGTAAACCTGTCATTTTGGGCACATTCTGTAAGCATGTTGTGCAAATAAACACAACATTCATGAAAAGCCAAATGTCTTCAAACTATACATTGTTTCTATAATGTCCAATAATGGAGAAAAACAACCTGCCTGACAATTTTTGGATATTGAGGCAAAACGAGCAACCTCAAATGCATGGTTTGCCTGGTTTGATGCAGAATGGAGTGATTGGGAGCATAGTCTGGTGATACTTCTTGATCGCAGATGATACAGACAGAGCAGCTGTGCAGAAGGTCCTGAAAAATGTAAGGGGCCCTCTGTCCACTGGGCTCACTTCGAAGGACTGTTTGCTTCCAGCAGTTTCTCAGGTGATGATAAAACTGATTTGTTGGAGTTAAGTAAATTCTCAGTTATAAAGTAACTTTTGAGAAATGATATCTTTGAAACTTTTTGATACACAGAAATGTTTCATATCATATGGGTGCATATATTTTCTCAAGGATTACATATACAGTATGTAACATACATATACTACAGGATACAATTGAACAATTATCACTGTTATTCTTGTCTCTGTACCTGTTTTATGTGTTTAATTTTGGTCTTACACTCCTGGTTAGTATTCCTTTACTTTACATGTCTTTCCACCCTCCCAGGTATTTACTGCAGAGGTGGACAGAGTAGTGGCTCCGTTAATGCCAGTGTTCCTGTCAAGGATATTTGGCATTTCCAGGGATTTTTAGAGTCAAGCAGGTTCATGGTTCTGTGATATCTTATTAGTGATATTTTAATTTCAAGGATCCTTTGCAATGCCCTGCAGAAGTTCCTTCATTAATGAACCAAAGTTGCTCTTTCAAAACACAGCTTCCAGCAATATCAGCCATGATCTGTGTAACCTTGAAGAATTCATAGAAGCTGCTAAGATGTCAGGAAAGGGCAGGTGAGGAAATGTAGAAACAGATACTCTATTGATTTGTTAATGATCACATCTGGATTGCATCTTTTTTTCAGTGATGATTATTAATGTACACATTCTATATCATAAGATATAATGAATTTTCTGAGTAATTTTCATCCCTGCCCTTTCTGACATGTGAGAGATCAATATTGCTTGAACCCAGCTGGTATGCTAATGTGTTGGTGGCTGTTGTATTTAATTTTAAAGATTATTGGAAACATGAATTCTTAGGAAAAATATATCATTTTCATCAAACATCATGGTAACACGACATCTTCAGATATTCCTTGTGTAATCATCTATCTGTTTGAGAATTGTTCAGACTATCAAAGCATGCTGTTCAGACTCACAACACCCTTTTCTTTTTCTCAATTCTTCAAATCTTGTTGATAGAGCCTAAGTGTCTTTTTAATACAGAATACTTTGTTTATATACTACTGTATTTTTGCTCATTTTACCATATAGTCCTATAATTTTATGTTCTGTTATACATTACAGTATGGCATTGTAACAGCTATGCAAATAAAAGCAAAGAAATCAAGCTGGAGTTTCCGTTGATCATTTCTTTGCTCTGAATCTTGTAAGGTATATAGTATATAGAGTTCCTCATTTGGCAATCATTTAATGAGCTAGTTGTAGGAACAAAATTCACTTGCTAAGGCAGGGATGTCTATACTTGATTCACACAGTGTAAAGGACAAATGCTCATTTTAGTTCATGGTTACAGTCCGTGCCCAACTGACCACAACAAAAAAAAAAGGAGTGTAGCATGGAGGACAGTCTCTATGTAACCATAAAACCACAGCCTCAAAGTAATAAAATGTGTTAGAATTAGCTAAGTACAATGCTTATAAATTAAAAAGTACAAAATATGACTGAAAGAATTTAAGAAGACATAAATAAATGGAAATGTATCCAGTGTTCCTGGTTTGGAAGATGTCAATACTCACCCCCCCAAAAAAACCTGTAGATTTAAGGTAATCCCAAAGACATCTTCTTCTTTGCAGAAATAGAAAAATTATCCTAACATTCACATGAAAGTTTAGTGAAATAAAAACACCTGAAACATTCTCTTTTAATTTTTTTCTATTTTTAAAGATAAAGAACAAAAACACAATAACAAACAAACAGATGTAAATGAAACAGCACCAAACAATAGAGGCAATATAGTTTCAGACAAGGTGATAGAAAACTAACAATAGATATCGTTGAAAAAGAACAAACTAGAATACTCAGATTTCCTGAAGTTAAAATACAGTAAAAATCCATAGTAAGCAAAGTGTGTGGTATTGGCATACATCCATATATATATACCAATGAAATTAAAATACGCAGCTCCTGAGTCAACCCTCAGCTCTATGGCCAGATTATTTTTGACAAGGAGCCATGTCAATCCACGGAAAAAGAAGATTTTTTTTTTAAACAAATGGTGTTAGAAAGCTTGAATAGCCACATGCAAAAGAAGTTGGATCTTTTTCTAATAGCTTATTCAAAAATTAACTCCGCATTAATCAAAGACCTAAACATAAGACCTAAATCTGTAAAACTCTGGGAAGAAGACATCGGTAAAAATTCACACTAGATTTGTCATTTATTTCTTGGCTATGGTGTCTAAGGCACAGACCATAAAAGCAAGCATGGGATTTTATAAAAATTAAAACATTTCATTCATCAAAAAATACTACCAGAATAAAAAAGTATCAAATGCATGAAATGGGAGAAAACATTGGCAAATCACATATTCAATAAGAGATTAATATACTGAATGTATGGAGATACATCCTTGAACTCAGAAACATAAAACCAAATGACTTAATCCCAAAGGGGCAAAGAACTAGAACAGACATTTTTTCCAGAAATAATAAATAAATGGTCAACAAGTACATGAAAAATTGCTTAACACCACTAACACTACAAAACTGTAAATCAAAACTACAGCTAGATACAACTTCACACATATGAGCATGGCTATTTAAAAAAACATAAAATAAAAAGTGTTGGCAAAAGACTTGAAGAGATTGTAATACTTGTGCAGTTTTAGAAGCAATGTAAAAGTTTTCAGTTACAGTGAAAAACAATGTTGTCATTCCTCAAAAGCTTAACAATAAAATATGATCCAGTACCAGCACTCCAAGGTATAACCAAAAAAATTTATAGCAGAGTCTTAAAGTAATATCTTCACACTCATAGTCATAGCAGCATTATTGCCATTACTAAACTCTGGAAATTTCTATGGATATGCAAAACATCACACAAATACACACACACAGACACACACACACACACACTAGAACACTAGGCTTAAGAAAATAGACATTCTGATATATGCTAGAACATGGTGATCCTTGAATATACAACAAGTTCATCACACAAAGACAAATACTGTGTGATTCCACTTGCATGATGTGGTTAGTTAAAATTATAGAGACAGAAGGAATGATGGCTGCCTAGGGACAGGGAAGGGACTAGGGAGTAGTAGGTACAGTTACAGTTTTGCAGGATGAAAAGTATTGTGAAAAGAGAGCTGGTAGACGTTCATCACGAATGTGCTTAATAACTCTAAGCTATATTGAAAAACCTAAAATGTTAAGTCCTACGTTATACATATATTTTTACCAAAATTTAAAAAATGTTGAAAAAGTAGTATCTGGAGGATCCCGTCCTTTTGTCAGGCAGAGGTGGACTAAAAAGAAATACAGAATTTCTGGGGTGATGGTAATATTTTATATATATATATATATATATTTTTTTTTTCATGGCATTTACACAACTTTAGATTTCAAAACTTGCACATTAAAATGAATGAGCTTATTGTATATAAATTAATATCACTGAACCAGACTTTAAAAATTTTAAGTAAATCTTCAAAATACAGCAAACAATTACAATGACTGTCCTACAAAGTCATAACCTGATGATATACTACCCTCTCCTTTCATTCCATTCTACCTTCATCAGCTTCTCACTTCCCCACTCACAATGTTGTGTTATAGTCTATGATTTATTTGTGTGATGTATTTATTGTTTATTGCACATATAACTCATGAAACTGAAAATTGTAAGGCATTAACTTTTGCCTGTGTAGTTGACTGACTAATCCAAGAAACCAACAGTGACTTTTGTATACTATATATTCAATATACATTAATGAATAAAGTAATAATGTAGAGAAGAAAAATACTATATTAAATCCAACCTCTTTTTCAGCTAAAAATAGAAAAGAAAATCCTACTGGAATGCTTAAAGAAAGAGATGATTAATTTGCTCAAGTGACTCAAAAATCCAAAATTGACCTAGTTCATGGGAATCTTTGTTTTTATTTTAAAAAGAGCAGTAAAAGAAAAAAAAAGAACAACAGCAGCACACAAACATCACAAAAATAAACAAAATAAAGGAAGACTATTAAAAGTGATACAGGGTTTCAAAATAAAATGATAGGAATTAAGAGTGGTTGTTATATTACATATTGTTATCTTCAGCTACATTGCTCAGATTACTAGATGTAAGAATGGAAGATTGTTCAAACCATTAAAGAGAATAAAAAATAATTATTAGATAAAACATTAGAGATAATACACAGTTTCACTAGACAAGACAGTAGGAATTCACCAATGGTTGCCCCATTGCATATTGTTGTCTTCAAATCAGTTGCTCAGATTATCAAATAGAAGCGTGCCAAACTGGTGAGAACATAAAAAATTTTAAAAATTAACTGTTCCTTTCAATACACCATAAGACATCAGCATTTCAGAATCTTAAAAACTGGCACAAGGCCCTTTTTCTATCAGTTTCTTGTTCTTTTCCTCCATGTTTCACGTCATAAGGCGGCTGCTATCACCTAGTAACTTTCTAGGTCCAACTTTTCTACAGAAAAAGAAAATGTTCTTCCTAGGTGCACAGAAGCCTAGGATTAGCTGTGATTTCGGTTTGCTCAAGTTTCTCTGTGGAATGTGTTGAATGGCAGAGTCTGTGGCCACAATCCCACACGTCAGGAGGAGGCCAGCACACCCAGAGTACACGGGTGAAGAGCAGTGCTGTAGAAACATGCATAGTTTAAATGTTTTAAGTACATTCATAAATAACAACCTTGGCATGGCTTTCTTGGTTAAAATAAACTATAGATTATGTCACAGATCAAGCAGAGATAACCCTGAAGAGGGTTTGCATATATTGTAACCAGCCTAAACTCACTCGGAGGTCTCACCTTTATTCCTTAATCACATTTTATTTGTGTTTCTTTTAGTCTTTTCAAAATGTAAAAGGAAATTGTAGAAAGACATAATATTAGCAATTATGAAATATATGCTTGTACATATATATTCTAAAATATGCTGCTAATATTTTTTTTTTTTTTTAAGTGACAAAACATTTATTGAGAGAAAGAACAAAATAATGGTAGGACAATATGAAGGCAATTATTGGGGGATGATGCTAATTTTAGCATCTATTTAAAAGCAGGAAATTGGAAAAGACATTCTTTTTTGTTGGCTTTTTGCTATTGTTGCTGTTTTTGGTTTTCTTTTCTTTTTTCTTTTTTTCTTTTTTTTTTTTTTT
>NW_004955410.1:17274257-17299022 GCF_000276665.1 Chinchilla lanigera
CCACTCTCGGACCCAGGAGCCCTGCCGCTCCCGGAGAACTGGCTGCCTGGGCGCCTGCTGCTAATATTTATTGCCACCAAGTACTAATCCTTTCTGACCATTTGTCAGTCTAGTATTTGTAAAAGGAACTTGCATTTGTTTTTTGTTTTTTTTTTTGTATTTGTTTTTTTGTATTTGGTTTTTATTGATTTTTGTATTTGGTTAAAATGTCTGTTAAATATGTATTAAAAAGGAAAACATACAAATGAAACAGGAGTTGAAATTTGTTTAATCCACATTTAGTACAAGATATTTTTGTCATCTAATGAAGAACTTAAGCAATTTTTAGAACAAAAAAAGGACAAATAGCATGCACAAAGCTTAATTTTCTGATTTGACTCTGTTCCTCCTAAGGTTTTGCCCCTTTTGCAGGCTTAGAAAGTGAAGTGCACGCACAGTTGGAATTTTACCTTACCGAATTCTATTTTAAGTCTATGTAACCAGGAACAGATTGTACCTAAAAATAAAGAACAGCTCTATGATATTATCCTTAGCTTTAAAATGATCAAATTACTCTAATAAGTTCATTTATTTATTTTAAAGTGATATCATATGTGAGCTAAAGAATTTTTCCCTATATAATTTTCCCATTATAATCAGTTAGATGACATTAATTGTTTCGGAATTATCTCCCAGAGAAAGCACTAAATAGAAATTTCTGTTAAACATATGTCTCTCACTGAAGAGTGGGTCTGTATATCTCAGCCACAGTACATTAGACCTGGAGGGGACTCTCAGGTCATAAGTGGCAGTTGCTCATTTGACAAACAGGTAATTTGCACTTTTAACAGATCCACCCCTGGAAGACAGTTCCACAATCCAGTGCTCTCCCAACATGCTCTATTACAGCTTCTGCATGCCTTCACTCTATGAGCAAGCGAAAAGCCTGGAGCATATGTTCAAATATCTTTAAACTTGGTTAGTAATTTAAAACAAAATTTATTCTTGATTAATGTAGTGTAACTTGGGGTTTTTCTCTACCTTTCAAGACCACATATTTTAGCAAATGTGCTCAGTGCATGACTTTGAACTTTCACTTACCTCAAGATCTCATCCAGTTATTTTAGGAGTCCCTGCGATGTCACGCACACATTGTTGAGTGTTTATACACCCACTGAGTGTGAGCATTCAGATGTACAGACCACAGTGTTACCTTAGCCCCCACTGCACCTAAACCTATACTTCATATTTCCATACCTCATTATAATCTCAGGAGATTTAGAAACAGGCTAAACTAATATTCAAAGTTTCTTTTAATATGCCTGTGTAAGCATTAAGACTCGAGACACATATGATGATACTATCTTTTTGCACTAATTTACACCAGAT
Source organism: Chinchilla lanigera (assembly GCF_000276665.1). Classification (NCBI taxonomy): domain Eukaryota; kingdom Metazoa; phylum Chordata; class Mammalia; order Rodentia; family Chinchillidae; genus Chinchilla; species Chinchilla lanigera. The sequence continues at coordinate 17,275,626 of NW_004955410.1, forward strand.
CTGATTTTTTTTAAAGAAATGCAAACTTTTCCATTGAAGGATAATAGCCATAAGGAGAGGCACAGAAATTTCATATAGCTCAATGAATTTTTGCTATATTTATAAAGCAAAATTTAAATAAAGAAACAGGATGTTAGTAGCACTCAGAACTGTTTCTTCGCAATCATTACCACCTCCAGAGTAATCACAATCTTGACTTTTAATGCGATTTGCCTATTTTTCTCACTTTATACAAGTAGATTTCTGTAATATTTACTGCTTCAGATCTGGCTTTCTTCACTCAGAATTACCCATGTGGTATTAACTTATTGACTACCATTCCACCATAGACATATAGCACAATCTTTTCTTTCTACTGTTCATAAACATGTGAATTGTTTTCAGCTTTTGCATGTAGCAGGTAATGCTTTCCAATGGCTATCAAGCAGCTGTAGTTACACAATTTGAGGATGCTGGGCTCTGTCAAACATTTTTAGAAGCAGCTGCAACACTTTAGATTGCATATCCATGGCTTCTTAATTTCATCCATTCTGGTACACTTATAGTTATATCTAATTGTGGTGTTGGTGGGTTTTTGTTTGTTTATTTTGTGGTGCACTATATTTTATTCATTCAGAACAGAAGACAGAACATCAAGTAAACCATTTCATGCTCCACAAAAGCCAAGAATCAAAAATTACACACTAAAATTCAAAAACTGTTCTAAAGTAGGGTTACTATACTTAAGATAGTATAGTAAGATAGCCACTTACCTATAAAACAGCAATAGCAATCAAGAAAACCAGAATTTGCCTATATTCTGATAACTCTGACTCCAAATTAGGTCTTTCTTGTCATCATCTTATAATGTAGGTATTATTTTGAATATGAAAAATATTTAAATTACTTTACAAAGTAATGCAGTTAATTCTATCAACTGCAGTTTTGACTATGGGATCACTAGCAATACAATGTTAAAGAAAATCATTTTTCAGATAAAAGCATCACTATTCAGACAAATGTGATCAAATAAATCACATTCACCTTAGTAATGATCATTTTATTTTTTGTTTCCCCAAATTGACTCTTCTAAAGTACTTGATTTGTCACTAGGTGTAATCAACAGTACAATGATGAAGATACGTGACAATAAGAGAGATCTTGGTACTGTTGCCAAGGGAAATTCTTAAAATTTCACTACTAAGAAAGGTAGGTTTGTTGGATTTTGTATATGTATGATTTTCAGATCAAAGATGAGAACTTCTTTCCATAGTTTGTTGAGAATTATCATGAGTTGGAATTTAAATTTAACAAATGGTTGTTTATACTTATCATATGATTTTTCTTGATTTTTCTGTAAATATTTTTCAGATGTTAAATAATCAACCGTGCACTCTTTCTTAGCATAGGTCCAAATTGTTTGAATATATTGCCTTTTTATGTGTTACTAAAATTAAACAGTTATTATGGAGGGAAAGATCATAAGATAAACTGACCAACACTATTTTTCACAGAAGCTAACTAAACATTAAATGTATTTTGTAAACTTTCCTTGATTTTGAAATAAGTAGTGATGGTCACCCAAGTCCCTTCTCCAATAAAAATGCTGTCCCAAAAGAAACAAAGGGACTTTTAGCAACTCCAAACTTATGCTGCATATACTGCAAGGATAGCATTATAACAATAAGACATTTTGTAATTTTTTAAAATGTTTCTCTTACATCACTGTTCTAGTTATTTCAACTATTTTAACACCTCCTTCATCTGGAGTTGGGCAAACAAGAATGTTAAAATATGGAGGCATGCTGTAAGCAGAAACTGCTTTACCAGAGCATAAACTGGTGGGGTCCATCAGAGCCCAGTGAACTGAGGGAAGAGAATCCCCAGCTCAGGCTCAATCTAGCCTCCCTGTTGTATCTACAGTTAGGGGTGGGTAAGGAGATGCTCGCAAGCACGTACAGAGTTAGAGTCCAGAGAAATAGAGTCACTACTAAAGACTGAGATCTAGTTATAGGACTATATAACACTTCTACGGGTTTATTTAATTTGATTTTTAAAAATAATTATCAGCACACTAAACAAAAAAATATACAATTTACAGAAACAGTGAAAGTATCAGAGCCAGAGAGGGCAGAATTATATAAGAAGTGTGATCAAAAAATACATCAAATGTTTAACTTTTAATAAATGTATTACATTTAAAGACACATTGCTGTTAATCTTTGGAATACTCACCCTTGCTCTTAACATATTTATTCCATTATTGTTGGTACCTATTTTTTTCTTTTATGAAAAAAATAAGACAAAATTTCAAAGCAGAGTAATAGGAGAATAACAATACTTAATACATTGCATATTGTTATCTTGGATGTAGTTACTCAGAGTACATATGGGTGTAAAAATTTGTCCAACTGGCATTGACGCAAACCTTCATTTTCAAAGTGAGAGAAACTAATAGTATAACTATCTTTTTTCCTTTTCCTTTCCTTCCTTTCCCCTTTCCCTCACCCTGGTTCCTCTTTCCTTTGGAATAGTTTCTTCCCATTTCACAATATCTACTGTACATTTTGGATCTCATTTACTCTTTGAGTGTCTCACACCAGGGAGACAACACGATGTTTACACTTGTTGTTCCTTTTGAAGCAGTTCTGGAAATTCTATTTCATGAATGTCTCTAGTTGTGTTATCATGACTGCTTAATGTTCTAAATCATTCAGAATGTCCACTTTTTACAGTCATTGTGACTTTGAGAAACAGCTAGAAGCTGAGGGAAGCAAAGAACTTTTATGAACTTGTTGTTCCGCTCGATGGCATTCAGCAGCAGATTTTACCGTATGTTTTGCCATACCTTGGAAAGACTCTCACAAAAGAGGACCTCCAAACCTGCTTCAGAAGGAGGCAATAATGATGGGATAAACATGCTCAGAGTAAGGAGGGGAACTTTAAGGAGGACTTACAGCACTGTGGTTTTTGCTGTAATAAATTTTAAAAATTGAAATTGTCACCATATATTTCTATCACATGTCACATAACCCAGAAGCCTTGCAAGCAAAAGAAGAATGAAATAAAATATTTAGTGTTCAGAGAAAGAAACATCCACCAACCTAGAAAATTATCCTGCAAAATTATCTTTCAAAAGTTCAGGAGAAATAAAATTTTCCAGACAAATAAAAATGGAAGAAATTTCTTACCAGCAGACCCACCTTATAAGAAACGTTAAAAGGCATTCCCTAAAAACAAGAAAAATAACATAGATCAGTGACTCACTTGTACATAAAGAAAGGAAGATCAGATAAAGAAACTTTTATTGTACTTACTTATAATTAATCCAGCAGAAAGTAAATTCAAAATAATAGCAAAACTAGTTGAATTAGGACAGCACAAAGGAGTCTTAGGGCAGTGAAGATATTGTAAATGATACTTTAAAAGTAGGCTCACATTTCATGTATTTACCCAAACCTACAGAATGTATGCCACTAAGGGTGAGTCCTCATGCAACCAATGGAATTGGTGTGGGAATGGGGAGTCAGTCCAGGTTTGTAGACAAATGAACCACTCTAATAAAGGATGCTGATAATTAGGGAAGCTAAGCATGTGTATGGAAAGCAATACCTGACGAATTGCCGTATCTTTCTTTCAATTTTTCTGTGAACCTAAAACTATTGTACAAAAAGTTGTATTCTATAAACATACACAAAACAAAACATTTTCAACATCTAAAAATTTTGACGTGTAATATACGATAGATAGAATTTTGGAGATTTCTTTACAATAAGTTTATTATAAAACTATAAATTAGTCATAGGAAGGACTCCAAAGGCAAAATAACTTACAGGAAAAAAATGATATGCAGTTTTTCAGTATAAGTTATTTAAAATGTTCTTAGGATTAAAAACACAAGAACAAAAGTTAATGGCAAATGATACAATGAAAAAATCTATTTCCAACATATTGTACAAAGAAAAGATAAATGTTCCTTTTAAGGAGTAATCAGTTTCACAAATAAATTAAAATACAGAGAATTAGGATGTGCTATATATATGTAACATCTCCTCATAATGGATATACTTATCATGTACTATAAACATGTACTAATAAAAAAAGAATGAAAATAAAAATTAAATACGTGACTAGAAACACATAGCTGAAATTAATTCATAAGGTACAAAATAGGAAACATAGTTACTAAATGTATGAAATATATTTCAATAATCAAATATAAGCCAAGTAAGAGAAACACCTTTTTACTGATTATGAAACTGAAAACAATTACAAAATAATTTATACTGTTGTCAAAGAAAAAGAGAAATGAGCATGTTCCAATTCTATTTTATATAAATTGGAAGAACTTGTTTTGCATAATTGCGGCTACTAGAATAGAAAATCTTAAAAACTATGTGCACACACCTTACTTAGTAATTTCACTTATAAGAGTTGAGAAAACTTCACTATGTCTTATAAATGGTGCTACAAAATCATTAACAATAACATAGCAGACATACATACACAAATATATATGAAAAAACAAATGTTATCATAGCACATTAAATATACCAGTTTTATTGCAATATGAGAAATAGCATTATTTTAGCAATTTAAAATAACATTGGATCATTAATCAGAGGTCTGAAGAAGTCTGGCAAAGTGTGATTAAGTTCTTTGATCAAGGTTATCACACGCTGATACTAAAGCATTCATTTCCTACCTTATTCATGTGGGGAGCGGAATTCTGATTCTTGTGGCTGTAATGTTGCATCTCTGTTGCCTCTTTGACTGTCAGTGGAGGAGTGGGGCACTGTAAGCTACTAGAAGTCACCCCTGTCTTCAAGTTAACAGTGACGTTTCACATCCTTTTCATGCCGCGAAACTTTAGTTTCCGTTTTTTTGACTTCTCGATTCAGATATAAAGAAGTATGTTTGGACAAACTCCCAACTATAAGATCACCTGATTGTAGACCAGAAGTGCACCTGCAAAATCTCATCACAGCAGCACCTAAATTAATATTTGATTGAATACCTGGGAAATGTCTATATCAGTGGAAGAAATCTTAAAGGCTATACTAGAATTGTGCCTGACATAAATTGAAAACAGAATGCATTATAATCTCTAGATATATAGAGATGAAGAAATACATAAAAAAATACACACATATGCATGCTTTGTGCAAAGTTAAATTCAACACTGTTAGGAGTGGATAGGTGCTATAAATAAATATATTTTATGGTATGTACTATATGTATACATATGTATCTCTATATGTGTGCAAGTTGAGCATGACTAATATGAAAATCTGACATCTGAAATGCTCCAAAATGACATCACAAGTAAAAAGTTCCAGACCTGACCCCATGTGATAGGTTGTAATTAAAACACATGCATATTAAAAATATTGTATAAGATTATCCTCAGGCTATGTGTTTAGCAAATGTCAGGTTTAGACTTGTACTTTATCCTAAACATATATCATTACATATACGAAAATACTTCAAAATTTTAAAAAATGTTAAATCTGAAACACTTTCGATCCCAAGCATTTCAAGTAAGGGGTACTGATCAAGTATGCATATATGTGTATGTGATCATTTTAGATGCGATTTTAATGTTCATCTTCTAATTATCAGTTTGGGAATTTTTATACCATCAGTAATGTAATTTTTCAATAATTAAATTTAATTTCAGAGCCTGTCTACAAGTTCATATCTTCAGAAATAAAGAATCTCCAAAACTACATTGACCTATCACATAGTATTATGTGTGTTACATTTCCAAAACAGAAACCATATTGTCAGCATCCTAGCATGCTTATACAGACCACAAAAACGCACTTCGAAATTGTGCAGTTACTTTAAGCAGTTAAAATTCCATTTTGAGGCATGCTCGAGAATTAAAAGTTCAAAATATTGATTTGCATAGGAAATTAGCAATTAAGTACCCATAAAATTAACTTGCACCTGCCAATTGATATACCAATTATCTTTGCAGATACCTTAAAAGAAACTTATTGAAAATAAAGTTTCTGACTTTATCTGACAATAATCTGCAGATATCTGAAAGTATGCGATTTTATAGGAGATATGTGATAGTCATAAGAAGATACTTCCTAACGCCAATGAAAATGGCTGATCAAAGTGATCAGATGTAATTGTTATCCTCTATAATTCACTGTCAGTCTAACAGGTGGTCAGATTTATGGGAATCATATCTCCAGTGATTAACTGCATTAAGAATACTCATGCAGATTTGTGCTTAGGAGACTTGGTTGAATTGTGTCTCTTAAATATTTTGATCCTTACTCCTTCTGGATGTGATCTTATTTGAAATCCATTTTTGTTGATGCAGTCTGTCTAAGAAGAGGTTAATGTAACTGGGTATGATGGCTCATGCCTGTCAACCCACACTCCAAGAAGCTGAGGCAGGAGGATCACAAATTGGAGCCCCACTTGAGCAACTTAGCAAGACAGTGTCTTAATCAATCAGTCAATCAATAATTAAAGATTTAGTTTAGTGTGAAGGTTATGGGTTCAATCCTCTACCATCAAAAAAAGAAGTTCTACTCATTTGTGAGGTTCTGAAATCTAATCAATGGAGTCCTACCAAGGACAGGAAAATTTTCAGACACATCAACGCATACCAAGGAAAGCTGATCCTCTGCTGACAGAGAAAGAAATTATTGTGGTTCAGCTACAGGTCAGGGATGACAAAGGTTGCTAACAACCACCAATAGCTAGGAGGAAGCAAAGAAGGATCCTTCTCCACAGCCTCCTAACATCTTCATTGCAGCCTTCAACCCCACAAACCTGTGCGAGTGCGAATGTCTGTGTTTTAAGACAAGTGGTTTGTAATAATTTCTTATGGCCACCATAAGGAAGCAGGACTAACCTTCCTATCATCTCCATGTAGTCAGAATCGGATGTGAAAGCACACTCACTTCTCCACAACTGTTCCACAGGTACCCCCCATGCAATCTCTATGTGTTTATTTTTATATGGCATCCGCCTTTGAGATTTTAGACTAGCACAGGGCACTGCAAAGAAAATGAAGCAAGTTGCATTTAAATGTGCACTGAAAGCATTTAATATCATGGATATGGAACACTTTTTTTGCTTTTCAGAAGTTAAATTTGCGTGTTCCTCTTTGCTACTGAGGTAGAGATATCTAGCAGGAGCTTAAATCAGTAGTGTATCTGGTGAGAGAAGTAGATAGACCTACTAATGGAAATCACTGCTTAAATTAAGTAATAAGAAGAAGTAACACAAATCCTGCCGCTTTGACCTGCCTCAGCATCTTCCCAGAGTACTCCAAAGGCCAGTTTACTTATACCTTAATGTAAAGGAGCCATAGCAGACTGAAGAAGGGCAAAGTGTGAGTCTGGTAGAAACACAAAATGACTAGCACCTACTCCAATGTCTCTATGGCCTTACTTGTGTTTTCTCTAATGATTTCAAGAAAGTCTACCATGCTCTCAAAATTTGATGTTATAAAGTTACTGGTGCCCTAGGTTCCATTTTGCCTTATACAAATATTTTTAAGAAATCCAAATTTCTGTCTAGAATTCCAGACTTCATGTTTTACCTGATATGCTAACAGCAACACTGTGAAAATAACTTTCTTTGTTTACAGGCAAATTTAATAGTTGATAAATTTTACTCCATCTGAATTTTAGTACATACACACACACACACACACGCACATGCACATATGTGCACACATACACAAGCTGTAACTTATTTTATAAGGACTGCCATGGCTTCTAGTGAGGCTCATTAGGTATTTCCTGTGCTCTTCTATATTTTTCAGTCTTTGTACATCTAGTTTTGGTTAATGGGCTATGAGTAGAAGTAACACATGACCCTTCTAGTCTCTGTTACTTAGGACTAAGTGAGAATCTTCATTCCTCCTCTTTTTATTCCCAGTGCAGGGACTTATGATTCATACACCTGAGATGGTATCCTCACAAGCTGATGGAAATCAGGATTCCATAAGTACCAAGTGGAAACAAACCTGTGTCACGTCACATTTGACTTTATGTCAATGAAACACAATTTTTTTGGCTGTTTGCTACTCCAGACAAGAGCTTTCAAATCAGATTCTGCAATGAGAATTCTTGTACAGTGATTACTGGGTGAGATCCATAAGTTGAAACATGGAAAAAAGTGAGGAAAGTAAAATACAAACAATGGAGCTGAGCAAAGCTGTCCTCTAGCCTCAGCCTGCTGTTAGAACCGTGACTGCAAGAGTACACAACCTGAGCTGTCTCCCATCTGCTCAAAGGGTGCAGTTAAGCGTTACTGGCACTAAATATAGCAGCTGCAGGTAAGTCTATCATTGGTAAAAGATTATCCAGACTACGCTCAACAGAGTTTCTTGCAGTACTTAAGTTATTAAAGTTAATTTTCCACCAACTGTACCATAGAGCCTACACTATCTGTTCATAGCCGGTGAAATTGCTAGTGGTCCTAGGTTGCTAATTGAATAATTCTTCCTATCCACTTTGAAGTGATACTCCACCATTAGTACATTTTAAATCTCACATAGGCAGCATCTTTCTCAGCTAATTTTATAATCTTTTGGGTTTTTTTTTTTTGGCTGTTTTGTTTCTACTATTCTAATCAGTGCATACTTAGACTAAATTGTATATCTTGTAAAGTATCAAATCTTGGATGTTTCTTTTATAGAAAGATATTTATTAGCCATTCATGTGCATTTTAGTTTTTAGATAAAATGTGATATCAGACTGTAAAGTTACATCAAAAGCATTCATTGATCTTTCATTGAATTTATAAGCTGTGCAGAAGTCAGTTTCTACTTAGTCACTTTCTACCCAATATCCAGTAACATAATATATTCACTTAGGTTTTCCTGGTAAAGTTGAGATTTTGTTATTGTTGCTGTTTTATTATCCTATTTTCATAAGGATATTTCTGTTTCCATGAAATGTCATAGCTGGTTTTTAGTTCTCATTACTATTTTATATAATGTATATATACATTATACTTTTACTTCTATAATTGCATATTTCTACATGATGATAAATTCCCACTTGTACATATGTTATGTCCAGCAACTTCTGAAACCTCATAAGAAACTGAGTAATTTCAATCACTGATTTTCTTGAGTCATAGAATAATATTTACAACATAATATATTGTTTGAGAAACCATTCTGATTAATAAGTTCTTCTGTTATAATAAGGCTTTAGAAAATGAAGAAAACACTAGATACAGGTTGAGAGAATGCCTAGAACACACAGGAGAACACAAAACTTTTCCACTGAGCTGCATTAAGTACTTGGTAAGCAAAATACTCAGAAGGAAAAACAGTAAGCAGAGGAAATTTCAGTGTTGCCATGGCAAACATACGTATATTTATATAACTGCTTAGTTTTAGTTTTTGGTGGAAGAAGGAAAAGTAAATGCTTTAGAAAATGTGAAAATCAGACCTTAATTTTGAGAAGTTACATGACTGACACAGTCAAATGTTGTTGGAATAAAGGACTAAACAATGCTCTCATATACCTGAAAATGATTTTGGAATACTCATTCATTACACTTGCCCTGTAATAAGGAGAAGAGGTACTGTTAGGCAGTCTCTGATGCTTGTTTAGATTTTTATAAATTGCAAACTTCTGGTGCAATATGCTTAGCACTGGTTTGCTACCCCACCTCCTTACTTTTTCCAGGAGATTTTAAAAAACACAAATCTGATAATATCACTTCCTAATTTAAAACTTCTTCACTTTTCATTGTTCCCAAAGTAGCAGTAGTTTTTATGATGATATAAAATAGCTTACAGAACTTAATCCCAAATGATCTTTCCAACATCATTTTCTTTCATAAACTTCCTTCTATATATGTCAACCTCCCAAGTTCATAAAGCTGGGTGTTTAACACCTTTGACTTTTTCACTAGCTTCTCGGTATGCCAAAAATTCTCTTCTAAGCGCTCATCCCAGCATCCTGCTCATCTTTAAAGATCTGGTTGGAATGTTATCTCCTCGAAGCAGTTTTTAATATTACTAGAAAAGTCTATTTTTATAGCTCTATACCAGGAGACATTTTGCATCTCTTTATGTATCCATCTGTTGCACCAGGGTCAGCTTCCCTGAGGTCAGTCAGTATGTTTTCCCATGTCTTGCATCACCACTTAAACATGCTCAGTGAATTAAGTAATGAAAGTATGATGATTATTATGATGATATGGACATTGTAGTGTACAGGGAACTATGACTTCACTTTTCATTCTGTTTTAGCACCATGAAGTAAAAAAAAAAACAGAATACCTGCTTGTGTGCTTGTTCATAGCCTAGCAGAAGCCTAATGTAGCACTGCTACCTGCTATTTTCTTGACCTGAGAAGTAAAAGACAGAAGGAAAATAACTGACATCAGACCATGACTTTCTGAACACCCAAGTATCCTTTAGTTTAGAGGCAAGAAATATGACTTGGAAAAGAAATTCCTAGTGAATTTTTGGAAGAAATTACACAGAGGGATTATCCTCAAATATTCTTGTAATGCTCATACGTGTAGAGAAGAAGAGATTGTAACAAGTCAAAACCCTTACTTTCCCCCTCAAAATTATGAAAATCCTCAATACAAAACCTTCTTTGCCTGCTTTGGGTTATGTAGTGATCTTACTCTATCATGCAGTGATGGTATTTTACTCACACTGCGATCGCTCTCCTTACAGTTTTGTATTACAACTGTAGTATACACATTGTGGGTTTCTCAGAAGCGGTTGGGCCTTAGTCATTATGAGATATGGACATTGCATATCTAGACAGTATGTCTATTCCTATCAAAGCTCCAGGAAGATTATCAGAATTTGTTGATATGTATTGGATGAAAGCATTTATCACTTAATCAATATTATAAAATTTAGGTTTACAGACCAAAGATTATTCAATCTACATAACTAGCTTAAATCTTCCTGAAAGTACTTGCTCTATTCTTTCCCCTTGACTAGGATTTAAAAAGACCGGAATTCTTGAATGCAAGATTTCAGATTTCCACCTTCAGTGCTACACAAGCAAGCTAATTATTAGTACCTTGCACCCTGGCCAGAGTGCTTAAACTGGGATAAAATATCATGCTCTAAAAAAATGTTCCAAAAATAATATATGGAAAAATGCACAGGGAAATAAGCAGCATTGTATGATCTTTACTCCTTCTTCAAAAACTGATAAAAATGTCACTAACTCAGAAATATATTTTTACAACTTACCACATAATTGTTGGAGTATGGGGTGCACATTTCAGTTTCTATTTTCATTTCTCAGTTTTTTGCTTGGTACTCTGTTCAATAACTAGGATAACCTTTTAGAGATGTTCATTACCACATTTGGGCTTTGTAGAGAAATTTTGCTATAGCAGAGTCCAAAATTATTTTTGGAGAATAACAGTCTCAGAACAGATAAGTCTTTTCTTCATATGAAACCGTATATATATACCCACCTATATATGAATATATGAAAAATATATATATTTGGAAAGTTGAACAGAAGAAAATGACTGTGGATTAGACATTACTTCTTTCAGCCCTGCAGACCCGGTAGAATAATGAAAATGATTGTCCTTATATTCCTATGGATAGATGCCAATAAAACAATAATCTAAAATTCAAATATGTGCATGAAGTATTAGAGGAATAATGTGTCCTATGAAAGCAAGATTCTATTGTTTTAATGTTCTTTGTAACTCATGAGAGGGTATACAGAATAACAAACTACCTTCTTTCAAACAACTATCTAAGAGGAACAATATCTCTTCCATGACATTTTGAGCTAGCTGGATTGTTGGGGCAGTGAATTTATATTTTCTGGATAGATGGAGCAAATTTTTCAAGTCTTTTCCCCTTTGGACTCTTATGTAAAAAGCTTGGCTTATTTTGCCATTGAGGTTCAGTTTTCTATTTTAGACCTTACTCTCATGTTTTGCATACCGTAACTTCAAACTTTGCCACCTTTACAATGGTAAGGTCATAAATTGGGTTTAACAGTGGATTTGAGAAGGGCCTCATCATTAATGAGAAGTTATTTTGGGGTGAATAGACTATGTACAAGCAAATATTATTGTAATGTTAGAGAGTTAAACTAAAATTTGGAGTATATCTGTTTCACAGACTTGCTAGCAGCTAAATGGAGTGCGCAGGAAAAAAATCACGTACCTAATAAATGGTAGATTCTTGTTATTGTTGATATTCTAGAGAAGGCTTTTGTTAATCACTTGGAACTCAGAGTAGAAAGACAGTTCCTGTAGAAGAGTTCTCTAGAGGTAGAGATGAGAAGGAAAAGGCCAGCCTCTTCCCTTGCATACCTGAGAGGTACTTGGGTAGCATTTTTCTAGGGCCCAGCAATCACTTGTGACTCTTGGTTTCGTCTGACATGAATTCGGAAGCTTCCACTCTCCGTGTTAAAGTGGATGTGAAGTACAGAGATGAATGGTTCTTTTCACGCTGAATGGTTTTAAAGATATCTTTGCACAGGATAAACTTATCAGGAGTGGCAAGTGATAAATGAGGGTTATAAAAATTTAGGAATCTTTTACTTATCCTAATTGATGGCGCTCACAAGAGGATTTGTAACTTTTTTGTTAGTTGCTCTTTACCTTCTTCAATATCTGAGGTCTTAAAACAGCAGAGAATTGGAGGGGGGTTTGCAAAGTTAATTAATGTTAATTGTGTCATGAATTAAGTTAAGCAGTCTGTTGAGTGATGGGGCAGGAGAAGAGGGTCGATACCATTTACTGTTCAATAGGGTATAATGCTGGTCTTTGGCACCATTTTACAATCATTAGGGCTGAGCTGGAGCTTGTCAGGAATGGTTCTAAAGATCAGTTGCTCGCGGCAATTAAAACAATTGAAAATGACCTGGTATTACATTATGCATGATGCAACACTGCACCCAGTATGAACAAACTTTCATTCCATTAGTGATCTGCAATTTTATACCAAGCACTATAATTTATTTTTCTTAGGTATCTTGCTATGGCTGTCTGTGTACTTCTAGCAGGATATTATTAATATTTATCCTATTATCTCATACAACACTTCATCCTTAAAGCACTTTGCAGTCGTAACTAGTTAATCTTTATGTCCTGTCTAAAAGGAATGCTATGCCCTTTTCGAGGTAGGGGAATTGAGGTGGGAGTGGTTATGATTTGGCCATCAGGAAAATGATCTGATAGGTTTCAGAGTTTAGATTAGGCTTCCGCTTGCCCCCTGGACACACATCCTTCTGGAACTAAAATTAATCAGTCTTTCATGCTGAAGATCATACTCTGGTATCAAAGAGACTTTGCACCCAAGAAAGGTAAATGAAATTACTTTTAATGAAATTACTTTTCTTCCTTGAATTAAGCAAAAGGACTTCTATAAGATCCATCATAAGTAAGCAAACATAGAAAAAATTTAGTTAATGCTTTCATGTTAGAGAAACTAGTAAACCAAATCTTATTAAAACCATACATTTTGAAAAAGTTCCATTTTAGAGAATGTATTAAGGCACAAAGACCTAATTATCATAAAACAAATGTCTGGTACTTAAGAGACATGATTAATCAATAGCCTGGCAAATTCAGTATTTACTGTAAATTTTGCATAGGGCAGAAGAAGCTTGGAGGATTAAAATGACTTGCTGATGATCACAAGCCTAAGAAATTCTCACTTATTATGCTACAAAAATAATGGCTCTGAAGTAAAAGTGACAGAAGTCTAGTTTTACACACTCTGTGCTTGACTCAACAATGTCTCTTTCTTTTAACCCCTGACACATGAGAATTATTACTGAAGAACACTCTGGCCACCCAACAGTACCGGGTTTGCATCGTGTCCACACTGGTACAGGGGTTGTGTGTCCCACCTCCACCTCCTCCCTCGCTGCACACCGCCCTCTTCTCAGGACTGTGAAGGACCAGGGGGCCATAGCTTCTGCTACTGAACACCTATCGAAGAGGAACTCATCCTCAGCTGATTTGCTTTGCTACTTTCCACATTTCTCTATCTTTGCTTTCATCAGGTGGTCTTTACATGACAAACAATGGATTCAAATAACATTTTGAAACAAACTTTGTTATGAGTTGGATAATTGTGGTTTTTCAGCCTCCTCTTCCTTTGCTCTTTCTTTTCCTGCTGCACCTATCTCCTCTTACTTCTTCCTCATCTTCTCTTTTACATTTTCCTCTAGTCGCATTGCATGATGGAATAATAATAGATGTTTTATATTTGTACAAGTATCCATTTAAATCCCTGTGGATTGGGAAAATTTACTCTAAATTTATTCTTCCATGATCGTACTTGATCCCAGATAATATGAAATCCATTCCAAAATGAACTTCTTTCCGGTGTGAGGATTTGTCTTGGGGAGAATACTGTGCTAATAGCAAGTATGTTTATAAGACAGATAGTTCACCCAGGTGAGAGGGATACATTAAAGCAAGACCGACAAGCCAGGAGGAAGTGCTGCTACAGAGGATAGCTCCTGCTGCCTGAGAGCTCTGTTCCCTCTCAACGCAGTTATTATTGACAACTGTGAGAGCCAAGTGACTTTGCAAGGCAAAGAGTGGAAAATCTGAGATGAACGGAAAAATCTAGAGGAATGGATGGTATGTGGAGTCCATGAAAACACAAGATAAATAATCTATATGGCTATTTGGCCAAAGAAGAGCTAGGGAAAACAAAATTGTAGTTGCAATATTCCACATAAAGTATTGTATGGTATAGGATATGACTAAAATCTGTCAAAAGACTACAGCCTTAAAATTTCTACAGTGATTGTGTGTGTTTTGTCTTTGTTTTCATCAAAGTTCATTTTGACTATGTCTATGTGAGGTCAGTAATATAAAGTAGAAGGTGAAAATATTGCCAAAAATGCAAATATGTCTAAGTACATATTTATATGTATTATATTGTAGTTTCTCAGCATTCTGTGTTATTTTTCAATGACACAATTCTGTATTTATATCTATGTTATCATTCTCTTTTCCTTCAGTGTTTATGTTTGTTTCTTTCTGGGTAAGAAGAAGACACTGAAGAATAATTTTCAACTTTTTGATTAAAATGCTTGGAGAAATTAACCACTTTTTGAGACCTACTATATATACATAAAGCTGTGTCAAGCACCAAAAAGGTGTACAAACAAGAAAAGCATTGTTTAAGATTATAAAAAATGGTTTTTATCCACTTGAGGTGTCATATATAAACCTATAAAGTGATTCGGATAATTCAGTGCCCCAAAGGAATGACTATTAGTCAGGGACTATTATAGAGATCTTTAAGAGTCAACATCACTTTTAACATTGATTGTAATCATGTGTTTAGTATTGCAAAGTGAATTCAAGACAAATTAAAAGATTTAAATATATTTTTAGTTTGAGGTCATTGGCATAGGGATTCAGATTTTAGAATCAGAGTTTATACACTTTCAGGGTGGAAATACACATTTATTATCCTTTCCAGCATATTTACATGTTAGGAAAACAACATGAATACCTTAGACATATTGTGGGTTTTTTTCCTGACTGCAAGCAAATATTGCAACAAAATAAGTCCTATGAATATTTAGTTTTCCAATGCATATAAATTATGTTTGTACTATACTGAAGTCTGTGACTTATTGAATGACATTTTGAAAAACATTTATATAACCTTAATTAAAATGCTATATTCTAAAAAATACGATCAGCAAGTCATAATCTTTTGCTATCAGATGGTTTTTCTTTACATTGGCTGCTAATTGATAAGATGAGTGGTGGCTAAAACTTGTGGTGATGGCGGCAATTTCTTAAAATAAGACCAGAGATAACTTTGCTGCATCGATTGACTCTTTTTCAGAAAAAATGTCCCCTTATCATGTGATGCTTGTTTGAGCCTTTTACACATAGTAGAACTTTTTCCAAACCTTCAGTGAGTCCTCTCCATTGCTTTATCAAGTAAGTTTATATAATATTATAAATGTTTAATGATCATTTCAGAAATGTTGATAGCATCTTCACAGGACTAGGTTTCATCCTGTAAGGGAAAATAAAACACTTACTTTTATTCAGATGAAACAATTCAGCCTCCATTCAGCTTTTATCACGAGATGGCAACAATCCAGTCACACCTTCAGATTCCCCTTCCGATGTTAATTCTATTGGCTTTCCACCTCATTGGCAGGCTTGGATCTTCAAATTATCCATGAGGGATGGAATCAACTTCTTCCAAACTCCTGTACACATTCATGTTACTATTTGACCGGATCCCATGAATCACAAGTGTTCTTAATCATATCCAGATTGGCGAATTCTTTCCAAAAAGTATTCAATTTCCTCTGCTCAAGTCCATCAGAAGAATCACCTTCCATGGCAGCTATCACATTGAAAGCCATATTTCTTAAGTAGTAAGACTTGGAATTTGAAATTTCTCCTTGTTCGATGTTCTGCAAAGTGGATGTGGTGTTAGCAGACATGAAAACAACAGTAATCTCATTGTTCAATTTTGTCAGACCTCTCAAGTGACTAGGTGCATTGTCGGTAAGCAGTGATACTCTGAAAGGGATTGTTTTTTCCTGAACAAGAGGTCTCAGTAGTGGGTTTAAAGTAGTCAGTAAACCATGTTGTAAACCGATGTGCTGTCATCTAAGCTTTATTCTTCCTTCTAGAGAATATAGGCAGAGTAGATCTATTCTATTTCCTAAAGTCCCTAGAATTTTTGAATAAATGAACATTGTCTTCAACTTAATTTTACTGTCTGTATTAACTCCTAACAAGTAAGTCACCCAGTACTTTAAAGCTTTGAATCCAGGCATTGACTCTCTACCTATAAAAGACTAAGATGTCATCTTCTTCCAATATAAGCTTGTTTCATCTGCATTGGAAGCCTGCTGTTCATTATTTGACAGCGTCTTTGCCAGCTTAGTGAGCTCTTCTGGGTAACTTACTGCAGTTCCTTTGTATTGTTTCATTCATTTATTTATTTATTTTAAAGATAATAAAAAACAATAAAAGCAATAAAGATGATAGGAAATTAATGATGGTTATTATATTGCATATTGTTATCTTCAAAGAGTTGCTCAGATTATGAGATAGAGGCATGGAAGATGGGTCAAACAATAGAAGCACTAACAGTTCCTTTCAATGAACTCATAGAAATTAGTAGTTCACTTTCTGGCTCCCTTTGCACATTTATATGATAGATGGCTTCTTCCTATAAAACTCATGGACAAACCCCTGCCAGATTCAGACTTTTCTTCTGTAGCTTCCTGACCTCTCACACAATTAAAGAAAGTCAGAGACTTACTCAGGATTAGGCTTTGGTCTTAAGGGAATGTCATGGCTCATTTGTTCTATCCAGGCCACTAAAACGTTCTCCATACCAGTGATAAACCTGTTTCACTTTCTTATTATTCCTGCATTCACTGGAGTAACACTTTTCATTTATTTATTTCATTTATTTCACTAAACTTTTACTTTGCATTCACACTAGACTCTCCGGCAGAAGAAACCTGAGTAAGCATCATCATTTCTAACTTTTGATTTGAAGTGAAAGGCCTGTGACTTTTCCTTTTACTTGAACACTTAGAGCCCATTGTAGGGTTAATAATTGGCCTAGTAGCAAGATTGTTGTGTCTCAGGCCAAAGGAAGGTCCCAGGAGAGGAACAAAGGCAGAAGAATGTTGGAAGCATGCTCAGTATACAAAATATTTATTGATCAGGTTCACCATCTTCTGTGACTGCAGTTGGTGATATCCCTCTCCAAGTTTAAATAGTGACATTAAGATCACAGATCAAATAATAATGAAAAAATATTAACTACCGCAGAAATGACCAAAATTTGGTACAGAAAGGCAGTGTGCACATACTTTTGACAACTGGTACTAATACACCTGCTACAAGCCATCACTTTGTAAAAACACATCTGAAAAACACAGCAAGGCCAGTGCCATAAAATAATGTATGCTTGTGGCAGGCTAATGCAAATAGTAGACACGCAAATATGTCTTCAGTATGCATTATTCATCACCATTGTGTAGGCTTGAGCAAGCAAGCACCAGAGCATTCCAACACTGAGTTGCTACTACTGCCTTCATGCTAATCATGTCAAAGTGATTTTTTTCCTGCTTTGTGCTGTTTAATGATAGTGATAGGAAGTATTTGTGAAGTGAGAGAGTTCAGAGCCATTTTTGATTAGTTGTTTTTTAGACACGATGTAACAATATTAGGAACATCCTGGTGTAAACGCCGTATTATTGAGCCTGAATTAGTAAATTGAATATACAGTGAGATTCTAGTTATTGGGGAACCTAGAAGTTGGATGTTGCTTTTGTTGGGAAACCCTTGACCCCTATAAAAAAGAGATGTAAATGTGCCATGCAAAATGGTTTACCAGGGTATCACAAAACCAGATGTATGATCTTTCAAAAATCAGGCCTGCTGAAGAGAAAAGGCAACAAATGCCAAGAAATTTACTTACTGCTATTCAAAATCTTCCAGTTTATACCATACATCAAATTATTTCCATATTCTATCAGTATTCCTCCATTCAAACTTCTCTTCTAATTTACATTAAATATCAATATAATGTAATGTTCTGTATAACTGAACTTATGTTTGATATCCTTCAATATACTAAAATAGTGGGTTTCTGTTATTAAATTTTACTTCTTTTAAAGCCCTTATTCCTTATAAAAAGAACCAAAAATACTAAAAATTGTATCAAAGGATAGCAAGTAAATCACTGAGAACAAGCTAGGAGAATACATCGTCAGGGTGAATTTTTTCCCTATTTTTTTCTTTCAGCAATACCTAGTAATACACAAACAGTTCTCTATTAGATTATTTGTCAATGTTATTTTATGAAGAAATTTAATAAAATTTACTACTCTGCAATCCATTGAGCACTTCCTAACTTAATTGTCATATTCTGCATTTCCTGAGATTTACAATTAAAATTGTGATGAGCCAGACATACAACTATTCTTTTCATGGCAAGACAGGTTATTAGTGTTTTACCAAAATTACCTGGAATTTTCATTTATAAAATAAGAACTTTATTAAAAATTGATTTCACCCATGTCTGAGTATCTATGTGATATATTTTAAGATCAAATATTCTTTCAGTATGAGTTTCTCATAATAACCAGCACACAATAGATAGTTCAATTTACTATTTATGCCTATGCCAGATCCAGTTAATAAAAAATAATGGCTCTGACATTTTATATTTTCCAAGGATGATCAAATAAGAAATGGTCTCCAGACCAGAGTAAACATTCATTGTGATTAAGGAACATTTACTGTTGCTTAGATGATTGTCACTAGCCACCAATATTACTTCCTAAATCTTTAATTCTATATCATTGAATTAACATAATATTTATGCCCATTTTTCATTTTTTAAGCTAAGTTTAATTCATAGAAAGGACATTACAAATCTGAAAAGACCACGTTGCCAATATCATTCTGATTTGGGGTGATGATCATATTGTTTACAGCTAGAAACAACATAAACTAAAAAAATCTAAGATTGATTTTTATTATATCTTTTGGAAAGTAAGTTTATCTTTAAAATATTGTTGACAATTTCCCACTGAAGCTATTCCTTACTGAACATGGGTACAAATGTCTACCCACCTCCGGGTCATCTCCTATTTGTTCTTTTAAATATCTTCAGTGAATGCAGTTCTAATGAAGAACGTAGATGGGATAACGACCTTCTACCTGGTTGCATACAGGGATTGGATGGGAACCAACTCTGAGAAGCATTAATTTATTCATTTCACTATGCTTTCAACAATTACTGAGTTCTGAATATTGGGTTTGATGACAGGCTGATTAAAAAAATGGTAGCGCTGTTAACGGAGAAATCTGAGACCAACTGCAAGTAACATTAGTAGCCTTCCAAGTTTCATTTTGACCAGCATTAGGCTTGCTGGGAGAAGCTCTTGACATGTTTAAATAGACCAATATTTAATATCTAAACACTTCTTGTATCTATAACAAATTTTATGGCCAAAAAATGAAATTTTTTCAAAATCTGCTCCCTAAACATAAAATGGCACTAGTGCAGCCCACTTTACATGAGTGCTAATAATTACACAATCTATGGGTGAAGATGTAGTACAAAAATGAGAAAGGCTATATAGAATTCTTCCTTATAAATGTTTGATAGGAAATGTGAAAATAGAAAGTATCCTAAAGAAACATATACAAGTTATTGTTTTTCTCAAGAGGGAGAAACTGGCCTTATTTTATAAGAAATAAAAGAAAATAAAAGGCTTTTAATGTGCATCATCTGTCTATCTAGGTAAAATGGCCTTAGAAATGAGACACTGCTACACTCTAATTTGCTAAGCATCAGAAAATATAGCTCTTGAACTATATTACTTTCTTCTTTAACAAAAGCAAAATAGGTATAGGGGAGGATGGAAAGACTAAAATATACCCTAGTTTTCTCTACCACAGAAAGTAAAATTTTCTGTACCTTTCTTCAGAAACTAGGCAAGATTAGAAAAGTTTTCATTTAAAAAATAGTTTATTATAGTAAAATAATCCTAGTCAGAGTTCACACTGAGTGTCTTTTCATAAGAAATTATATAGCAGCACAATTAAAATGAAATACTAATTGTACCAAGAAAAGATGGGGGCTGCAGAATATAACTCAGCTTTAATAGATTTTCTAATGCCTTTTTTTATACCAAAGGGGAGCAACCCTTCAGCCAATAAAGTAAATTTTCTGATCTCCAAATGGATGCTTTATCCTCATTCAGGCTGATATTGCAGCGACATCGTGAATTTCTCCGACAGCTTTGTGAATCAGCAGAGTATTTCAGAGGCGAACACTGACTGTTAAAAGCAAAGTCGTTATTTTTAAAACAGCCTTTAAACTAGTAGATGAAACATTTCATTTTGGGTCAAGGATGCATCTACTCCAGCAACAAGGAAAGGCAGAGACCCTGAAGCAGTTGGAAAGAAATAGAATGGTGTTACCAAATCAGCCAAATCTCAAGTGATACAGTTTTACAAATGAATCACTTTTGACTCTTTTTTTTTTTTTAGTATCCAGGTCTATATTTCTTATTTCCAAAGAACTCAAGCATTAATAGCTCATCAAATATCACCCTTTATTTCTAGAGTATCTTTGAAAATCCGTTAACTAATTTGTCTATAATAATCTTTGAGTTCTAGAAAGGGTTGATTTTGTATTTAAAAACTTTTAAAGAAAAATATGATACGAAGTGCCAATATTATGTTACAGGAGTACTGATGCAATAAGATATAATCTTTTTTTTCACTCTTAATTATACTGGAGATTGATGACTTTTATGACACTATGCAGTGTTAAAGGCCAAGTTATCACATCCAAGATGAGGATTCTTGTCTCTCTTTGTTCTAGTGAATTTGTGAATATTCATGAGTGGTTTCATTGGGGTGAAGTTGGAATTTAAGTCTGATTTACAATCTTAAATATCTTAATGTAAACAGTTTTTAAACAAAACTGATATTTTACTTTCCAGTTTTGTTGATGTAATTGTGTTTTTCTTTGAGAGTTTTGACTTTAAGCAATAGTTTTAAAATGTTACAATGAATACAGGGGGAGTTTGATAGCATGTCCTAAGGTATTTGTGAAAATATGTAATTCTGATGGTTTGTCATACGAGAAACTAAAAAAAAAACATATAAAAAAGAAGGAAATATAATGTAGGGAGATGTTCAGATAGTGACCAAGTTTTTTATTTTGTTGCTTCAAGAACATTTCAATATATACACTGACTTGTTTTATTTACATTAGCTTCTATTAATTTATTGCAACTAAAGTTTTGTGCTGTTGTCTGTTCATTTCTCTTTTGTAAGAGAGAGTCTTTTTCATCTACAACTTGTACTCTGAGTCATCATTTTGGTCATCATTTAAAGATTATGGAACACATAAATATTGTTATTCTTCAATTTTATTATGAACATGTTTGAATTTTTATAAAAAACAGGTAGTGTTAAAATTAATGTGTTCAGAAAATTTTTTCTTATGTGGAATATTTTTTGTATATTACCTGTAACTTTCTTTATTTTCTTTTGTATGCATGTGCGTGTATACTTCAATATTTATATCTCTATTCTTGTGTCTATACACTTGTTAGTGGGGAGGAGGGGTGTACCATGCTGAGAGTTTAAACCCCAAATTTTCTGTGGCCTGAAGCTACATAGTGTTCACTTCAATATTTTATGGCTTTCCTCTTAATCTTCAGCAACTTTTAAAACAATATAAAATCAAAAGTCAGTATACTGCAAAAAATTGTGTTGATATTAGTTTCAATTTAATTTTATTTCATAATTATTGTATCTATCATCTATATAATTATATGCATGTTTTCAATTCATATTTTGCTCTTAAATAAGTTTGACCTCACCCCAAACAATAATAAATTGAAATCACAGTTTGATATTATGTATATGAGACCGTCTATTAAACAAAAACATATGTATACATATGTGTATGCATATGTATATATATTTTAAGCCAGAGAGCATAAAGATCCAGATACTAAGTAGTTGAATTTTTGTTACATGCAGTCTCTTCCACAACTATTCCACTCTCTTCTTTAACTATTCAACTATACAAGTATTCAACTTGAACAACTGTTCAAGTGTGACAGCAGTCATATATAATAAAAGATGAATAGGGATAGTTTTGTTCCAATAAAACTTTATTTATAAAAACAGCAGGGTAGATGTGGCTCATGGGCTATAAATTTCATAGCCTGGATCTGTACATGTCACTCATCATCAATCTTTGTGAAATAATGTTTTAATATTATTGTTTAATATATCTGGCATTTACATATATTTATGTTATAATATATCTGATATATATCTGGCCCTTTTCTTTTCCATAAGTAGCTGTCTTAGCTTCTGCTATGGTGCCTGTCTGCCAAGATCTCCACAATAGTAAAGAAATTTTAAAAAATCATGCTGGTATTTCTGCTTAGGAAAGGACAGATATGTTTGCTGATTAACATTTGAAAATTCTCCACTACTGTTCTTGCTGTAATTTGAAAAAAAAGTGGTATCATTGAAAAGCCTTAGATAGTTGAGAAAATATTTTTACTAAAACATTACGGTTATTTTATTCACCAATAAAATGTATTTGTTGGCTATAAATCATGTCTTCAGTATTAAAATATAAATTCATTGGGGAAAAGAACCATGAATATTTGTTCTTGTTCTCCATATATTCTCATATGCAGTGATTTTTTACATTTATTGAATGAATGATTAATGAATTAGGAAGGAGTTAGAAAATAAAGAAAAAATCACAGGTAAAGATTTATTTTACTAAATAACATTCACGTTTATTCACAGAAAATTTCTTTTTAAGAATTTAAAGATCAGTCATGACATTATAGATGTGCTATAAATACATGAAAAACAATAGATCAATTATGCAGATTA
>NW_004955410.1:17299324-17392887 GCF_000276665.1 Chinchilla lanigera
TTTGGTTTTTCTCCGGTACCGGGAACTGAACTCACGACCTTGCACTTGCCAGGCAAGTGCTTTTGCCGCTGAGCTAAATCCCCAGCCCCCTTAATTTTCAATATGAGAAATATTCAGAATGGAAATATTTCAAAATGAATCATGCTTCCATTCTATTGTACTTTTAATTCCCTTTTTAGTACAGCATTCAATATTCTTATTAGATTAACATATTATTCTCTTCCTTGGTGCAAAAATTAAATATGAGAGACCATTTAAAGAAGAATAGCATTTTTCAACTAAACACTAACTTATCACTTAGGTAGATATTAAGTAAGTTAAAGTTTTGAAAAGTACTATTGAATGTGTTCAATTAAAAATGTCTGTCATCTTCCCCAGTGCAAGCAGAGTTCTTACTATTTTCACAGTTCTTTTTCAATTTGTTAGGCAACTGAAATACCATTTATATTGAACTCCCTACTTACTCAATGTACCATATCAGTTTCAAATGGTTATGGGTAATGGTTTAAAAAAGGACATAATTTAAAAGTAGCTTTGATAAATATTTACAAAACTCTAATCTATCTGACAGATACTTCCATTAGAGGATATATGTAGGGGATGATTTTACCTCAGGAAAAAAACTAGCCCTAAAAATAAGATAAAAAACTTATGGACAAACACATTGGAAAAGCATTCCCTCTACATTTTAATATCAAATTTGATGTTTAAAGAGTTGACCTTTTTCATATCACAGTTATCAAATATTACTTGTACAAAGCAGCTAGGAATTACTGTACCAGAAATAGTAGTAATCTTTATTAACTTGAAAGTCCAGAAATGACAAAAACTTGTAAAAATTAAATAACAAAATATAAAAATTCCAAGTGTATAAATAGATTGGATAATTTCAGGAAAGAACCAAAAACATTAAGACAATAGCAGAAATTTTAAAAGATACTTCTTCAATGATGGAAATCTAATAATTATTAGTTATGTAGCTTTTATAATTTGTTTACTATAAAAATAAAAGCATATATGTATAAGCCTAGTCACATAACGTTTCAAGTTTACTAAAGATTATTTTTAAGTTTTAGATATATCTTCCCACTCGTTTACTTAACAGTGCAATTACAAGTTTTTTATTTCTTCCTTTCAGGCTTATCTATGTTTTTTAATCATCCAACACATGGGATGTATTACTTTATAAAATCATAGGTTATATTTACATAATATAACATTTAAAGGTTCACAAACCTTTCTTTTAAACCATTAATTAATAAAAACCCAACTAGCCAATATAGGACAAAAATGTTAGTGAAATGGAGGATTTCTACATTCTCATTTTTTGTAATAAATGTTGTATGTTTGTTAGAATTGCACATCTACAACTTATATATTTATTGATAACACAGTTTACTTTTTAAAACCAATCCATTCATATTAGATAATAAGACACCTGGTGGCAGCGAGTATCTGAGAGTATTGCTAGGCAGATGGTGAATATTAGTAAAGTTTTACAAAGGATCTTTGCTAAAAAGCTCAAGTAGATAAGGACTGAAGAGTCATGTAGTTTTACTTGAACCAGGGATTTACATAGGCAAAATCCTCTTCCAAGATTTCAGCCGTTCTCCTGCAGGAATAAAGTGAAATCATAAACTTTTTTCAAAGTCGAGGTAATGGTATTTATTAAAAGTTGCATGCACACAAGCCCTTAAGTCAAAGCTTTAAATGCCTTTGATAACAATATAATTTCTCAGAAGACATCTGCAACTCAGTTTATCCCTTTAACTAGAGAAATAAATGTTGTACTGGGGTAGATTCTCGGTAGCCCTAGGCCTTTGCCGGGACTCTGCCATTAGCTGTGTATCATTGAGAGAGTTACTCCATCTCTCCGGTCTCTATTTTTTCATGGACAAAAGGAGATATTTAAATGTAATTATGAAAATTGTTGCTAGTTACAAAATTTGTTAATTTGATGAATCATAATAGAATTTGGCACTGAAAATGTTCCCCTAGCAATTAAATAAAAGAATATAAAATTATTTTATAAACCTCGGAAAGCATTTTCTAATTTTTGGAAATCTAGATGTATAATGCAATGGTGTTTTCCAGATTACCTTTTAACTAGAATAAGAAGGAAATCATTGTTTTTGCAGATTTGTCAAATAAGTTTTTCTAACATTCAATCTTCACTTTTATAAAGGAACATTCAATGGTAGTGAGACATTTACTCAGATGCAGAGCCATTAGTGGGCACACAATTGAATTTTCTGGCTTATGTATCTTATATCATTCCTTTCTCTAACCCTGCAGACTGCACCGGGGGAACAAATAGTACAAGAATGTCAATAGCAAAATGATAAATCTTTATATTGAGGAACAGTCTGTGCTAAATGTGTGACAAGAACTATTTAGCCAAGCTGAATAGTTTAAAATCTTTAGCCAAGCTAAAATCTGGTTAAATATATCAAAGAGCTTTTTTCATAAAGTTTTTTATTTAGAGAAAGTTGAAAGTCTTAATTTAAGAATTTAACCCAAAAAAGTTAACAAAAAAAGTACATTTTAAGGTGGGTTAATCACTAAGTGGTTTTTGCTTATGTAACCAATTCAAGTCCTTTATTTTAAAAATTTACCAAAAATGTTAGAGAACATACATCGCAAAATTCTCTTTTTTGTTCAGAATCTCTATTTTCCCACTGTGTAGTACATATTCATTGTGGAGAGAGGAAAATAAATGTATAAAGCAGAAAAGATTCAGTTAGTTATCCTATTATTATTTTTGTAAATGTTTTCTGATTTTTCTTCCTATAGAAATATATTTAAATAGTACATATTCATAAAGTATAAGTATACATTACTAAATAAAACACTAACCTCATATTTAACATATCATTTTAGTACATGCCTTTTTATATATGTATTTCTCATCATATGTAATAACAGTTATATATTTTTATAATCATCATAACTTTTCTTCATTAAATATTTCTCATATAAGATGCATCATACTTCTATATATTTTTTCTCATTTATTTATATGAAGTTTCCTTTTATTTGAGGGATCTATGGACTTGCAGATTAAATTAATTTGCTGAAAGTCAAAGTCATTGGACTATGTAGTGTAATTCAAACCAATGCTTATCTTCAGACTTTACATCTAAAACTCTCTCCACATTGTCTGCATTTTTTTCAATGATGCCCAACTTGTCTAACATATAAATCTAAAAATTTAATTAATTTCCACTTGTGAAGATTTAGTCTGCCTTACTATTTCTTTGGTCTCAGAATATTTCTACGAACATTTTACTCACAAATAATTATGCCAATTGCTGATATTTCATTGAAATGCATTTCAATATTATGCATGCATTTTATAGTTTTTGGTATATAATTGTTCAACAGTTTGCATTTCCATCAATAGTTTTACATTTCAGAATTCTGAATAATATACTCCTCTTTACCTGAAAATTTGCAGTTAGTCAATAATTTTAAAATTTGCACTTGCTTTCATATTAACACAAGTAAACCTTAATTTTTACACCAATAGAATCATAGATATATACTCATCAATCAACATAGTCTCCATTTAACGTTGATTCATCCATGTCAAAGGTTAACAATTTCCCACAGAAAAAGGCATGTTCAAGTGCAGTAGCTAAAGTTTTCCAGTTGATTGATGAGTATATGACCACTTGAAATCATAGGTACCTAACTATTTGCATTTGCTCTGGAGTAGCCTTCTTCTACAAGTGCCCAAACCAACAAAGGTTGACAGAACTTCATCCAGTATGATTAGAAAGTACAAAAGAAATCAAGGTGACTACCCAAAGAAAAGAAAGAATCACTCTCTAAACTTTAGAAATATCTTGTCATGCAAAGCCTGAAGGATCCAGGTAGTCATAGAATTGACTAAGTAAATAGGAAAACTATTAATATGCAAAACTTACTTGGTTTAAAAATATTTCAAGTTTCTTCCTGCACAGAATATATATATATATATTTTACATTTTTTTTAGCACTAGATCCTTTTTTATAGTTCACTTGTTCAGCCTT
Source organism: Chinchilla lanigera (assembly GCF_000276665.1). Taxonomy (NCBI): domain Eukaryota; kingdom Metazoa; phylum Chordata; class Mammalia; order Rodentia; family Chinchillidae; genus Chinchilla; species Chinchilla lanigera. Next base: position 17,303,360 of record NW_004955410.1, read on the forward strand.
TACTTGCATTACAGATCCAAAACGTTTTTGCCAATAACTTTCATATTAAACTATTTAACATTGTAAGTTATCCTTAAATCTCAATTCTGCAATTTGAAAGATCTATTCAATATTGTTTGTTGTTTAGAAACATTAAAGGATGGAATTACGGGCATTCACTGGGGAAAAAAAATGTGGAGTTACCAAAGAAAATTTATGACAAGATATTTTTAAAGTTTAGAGAGTGATTCAATATTATGCTGCAGTCTTCATACATATGGTCATACATAGAAAGAGAGACTAAGATAGAATGCATTGAATATGTATTGGACACTATGGACAGCATAGATGAATTTAAGTAACTGTGATTGAGGTATCACTGTTGTGGACTAATCACTTTCAATTACTCTTTCCACCAACATCTAGAATTTACTTTCCTTCCCTGTTGAATCTAGGCTTGCCCAGTGACAGCTAAAGAATAGGATGTGGTAGAAATGATGGCGTAGACCTCCTTTTTTAATTTTAAAGATAAAAAAGAAAACACATTAACAAACACAAATATCACCAAAACAACATAAATACAATAAAAGCACTACAGAATTTCAGACAAGGTGATAGGAAATTAACAATGGTTGTTGTCTTACATATTGTTATCTTCAAATTCGTTACTAATGTAAATAAATATAGGCATGTAAGATTGATCAATTAAAAAATTAACAGTTCCTTTCAATAAAGCAATAGAAATTAGTAGTACAATGATCATAGCTATCTCATGTATACATATATACATATTTTGCCCTTCTTTCTTTTTTGTGTATTCATGTTTATAGCAGCATAATTTGTGATAGCTAAATCTTGTAAGCAATTGAAATGCCCATCAACTGAGGAATAGATAAAAAAGATGTGGTATTTTTATACAATGGAGTATTCTTACCTATAAAGCAAGATAAACTCAAGGCTTTTATAGGTAAATGGATGCATCTAGAGTCCATACTCATAAGTGAAATAAATCAGACCTGTGTGTGTAAACACTATATTGTCTCACTAGTGTAAGAACTTGAAGGAGTAAATAAAATCTGAAAGGTACAATAGATACTGTGAAGGGGGAAGAAACTGCTCAGAAGGAAAGAACTCCTGGGATGAGGGAAAAGAGAAAGCACAGACATGCTTTTTGAAAGTACTTGTAGAATCTACTTTCCCCTTCTAGCATTTTTTGCTCTTGGAACATTCAATGGGTCCCAGCCTCCATGCTGTGAGACACACAAGTCACAAGTAAAGGACACACATTGATGCTCCAACTGACAGCTCCAGCTGAGCTCCTCAACAATAAAATAACCAACATCGTATGTGAGCCATGTGAACTGACCTTCTTGCATGTCCTGGGGTAACTGAGCCCACAGATGATGCAGGCCATGCCAATTTCACCAGAAGTAAAAAAGCACTGTCCTTAGCCCCGTCTATACCAAGACTAGTGAGAAATAGCTGTTATTTTAAGCCATTAAATCTTAGAAGGGTTTGTTACGAAGTAACAGCTAACTGAAAAAGGCATCTTCTGTGAATAAGGGTTAAGGAAATCATGAGAGTAGATGAAATTTGAAAGGTTTGTACATGAAATGAAAGAAAAGCATCTTAGAAGAGAATTCAAGTGATTTAAGATTGCTGGACAGAAAGAAAAGTGAACAATACGGTTTATGGAATATTTTCAAAATGTAAAAGGAAATTCAGGAGATGCTGTTGACCTGTGAAACAATGAACAAGAGAGAGGCCACGGAATTGGAAATCAAGTTAGAAATCAAGTAAGACATACTTGATAATTGTTTATTACTTTCAATGACCTAAAAGTTAAAAATGGCCTTAGTAAAAATAGGTTTTCAAAATAGTAAAGGATGAAAGGTAATAAAAGAGAGAGAGTATGAATTCACTTGAAGAACAAGGAATATTGATATAAAAATCTCCCTCTGTCTCTCTGTCTCTCTCATCTTTCCCTCTCCCCCATCTCCTTATCTCTGCGTATGAGACACAAAGAAATAGAAACAGAGATAGAAATGGTAAAAGATTTAAATTATCAGTAAATGATGGTGAGAAGGAAATGAAGGAAACATAAAAGTCAGAGTAAGACAAAAATAAGAGTAATAATTACTTTTTCCAGAACAGTTTGTAAATTCACAGATATTTGTTCAGGCACTATTTACATATGCTGTGCAACACACAGTAACATTAAAAGAACATTTGTTATATAGCAGACTTTGTAATAACTTACCTAAAACACGGAGCTGGGCAAATTACTCACTGAAGTGTCAAAATGGCCTAGTTTAAATTCTTGTTATAGAATTCATAGGGGAAATTTAATCTTAAGATTTTTGTAGCTCAAGATTATATATCTTTCAAAGTTTTAGGCAGCTTCTTCCAAGATAAGCAGTAAAATTTATCTTTTATGTAGGTTCTTACTTTGGAAAGTATCACTTGAGTAATATTCAGAAGTATGAAAAATAATCTACTTACTGATATGAAAAAGTATAGAAGATTTTTGCTTGGCAAGCTTCTGAGGCCTATGTAAGATTGTGTGTAAAGTCAATGTCCTTCCCGAAAGTACATCTGTTTGACAATTAATTTATGTACATGCAGATGAGTCTCCTAGGAACAGAATGGCCAGTACCCCAGTTCTTTCTTAGAATGAATTGCTACATTTAACTCCAGTCAAGGTGTAACAATGAAAAGTGGCACAAAGCTGGTGGAAGGGATTCTACACCAGTGACTTGGAATCAACATGAACATGAGATAATTACAGAAATATGTCCCTATGGACATCATGTACTTGACACAGGAAGCTCTCTTGATCCACCTACCCTTGTAATGTGGAGTGTGATCTAAGAAAGAACTAGAATGGTACGGCACAATGTTGCTTTAAGACAAGTTTTCCCAGAAAAATCTTCAACAGAAAAGAAAACCATTCTTTCTTATTCCTAGATATTCCTTGTAATATCTATTCCTAGATATTCCTTGCAATCTAGGAATTCCTAGATGTTCCTTGTAAAATCACCTTGCTAGAACTTAAGTAGATTAGGCTTCTGGCCACCAGTTTTCCTATACCTCCCCTTTATGGTATAGATCTAAAAAATCCCTCAAAGGTTCCTGCTCTACAGTGTGGGTCTCCAACCTGTGGTGCATATGGGTGGTAGAGGAACATTTAGGAGATGAAGCCTAGAGGAAGGAAGTCAGATCACTGTGGGATGAGAACTTGAAAGAAATACTGGTGCCTGAGCCCTTTCCTCTTCCTCTTCTTCTTCTTCCCAGATGTCATGAGGTAAACTGTTCTCAATGGGGCCAAGGATCATGGACTGGAGCCTCTGATACCGTAAGCCAAAATAAACTTTCCTCATTTGATTTTCTCACAAGTTTTGTCAGGGTGGCAGAAAGCTGATTAACATATACACTCCCCTGTTCTGTCTACCCCATTCCCACTCTTCGTGGTGTGGTTTCCTCCACTTGTTTAACTTAGTTTTCACGGGAAATATATTAAGCAGAAAATTTTCATTGTATTCTCTTCTGACTTCCAGAACTTGGAACTTCTAACTTCCAGAACTTGGAACTTTCAATTTTCAGGAAATCATAAAAGGTAGGATAAGTAGAAATTATAGAACCAATTTAGAACAACATGTAAAGTAATTTAACTCTGAAATAATTCTATGAGACCAAAACATAAAACAGGGATTTATTTTTCAAAAATGCATAAGCAACATTTGCTCAATTCCTCCTGCTGCAGCTGAAAAAAATGTAAGCAAAAGTGAACACTGACAAAATATGTAGAGTTCTTTCTAGCAATCAAACATCCATTCATTGATTTCTAGCCCAAGCAGAGCAAATCAGGAAGTTCTCATAAGCTCAACAAGTTTCCCAAATATGTCTTTGTGCTGGCTCAACTCCTACCAATTACCACACTCTCTAAGCACCTTCAATATTTTGACAATAATTGCAAGTGCTGTCAAAGTTAAAATAGGTGCTTTAAAAGTATGTTCTAGATAGCAATAATTGAACACTTTTCACTAAGTGCTAAATGATTTTAGCTCTGTGTCTTAAATGTTAATAAGGGTAAAGACACGGAAATTAGAACACAATTGCAATACCACATGTGCTACCTGGCTGACTTAGCTCCAAGTCACCAATACAGAGAAGAATTTTCAAAATGTTAACAAAATCACCTTGTATTAAAATGTCATAATAAGGAGATAGAAAATGTTAATTTCCCTGGTTTGATCAATACGTATCATGTATGTGCATTGAAATAGCACATTCTACCTCATAACTGTGTGCAGTGGTTATGCACTAATAGGGGCTGGGGATATAGCTCAGTGGCATAAGCGCCTGCTTGGCAAGTGCAAAGTCGTGAATTTGATCCCTGGTACTGCAAAAAAAAAAAAAAATTATGCACTAATATGAAAAAAATTTTTTTTGATCCTTTTGAGACAAGGTCTCACTGCGCGGTTCAGGCTGAACTTGAACTCACTTTGTAGCCCAGGCAGGTCTCAAACTCACAACATTCCTCCTGCCTCAGCCTCCCGAGTGCTGGGATTACAGGCAAGTGCCACCATGCATGGCAATAAGAAAGTTTTTAACGTTGCAAAGATGGAAAGATAATTATTCTCATTTGATCAATGTATCCTGTATACTTATATTAAATGATCACATTGTGCCACTTGAATTTGTACAATTAAAATAATGAAAATAAATAAAACATAAACCTACGCACAAATTAAATTAAATAAATAAGTAAATAAGCAAATAAGTAAATAAATAAATAAAACAAAGCCCACTCATTTTATAAACTGTTGAAAGTGTACGACTACAGCAATAATTCTCAGGTGGTAAGGATTTTTCTCCGTGGGAGACATTTGGCACTATCTGGAGGATTGTTTTGTTTGTGACAACCTGTGGTGGTGAGGGAATGTGGGTGCTTCTAGCATCTATTGGCTACAGACCAAGGATGTTGCTAGACATCTTCCGATGCACAGGCCTGTCTCCTGCAAGAAAAAATTATTCATCTGAAATAGCAGTGGTGTCACATCTGAGAAGTCCCGAGTTGGAGTCATCACAAAGTTCCAGTTCCTTCCTTTATTTATAAAGTCCCATCTGCTATGCAATAATAAAATAGCATTGATAAGTATCAGGAAGTATATCTTCTAATCCAGTATGATATTCAGAGCATGGAGTAGAGAACTGCTAAGGCTATATGTGAAAACAATACTATGTTATTTAGAAAATAAGCAAAAAGGTTTTGGCTGAAGCAGAGAAACCTCTGTACTATTCGATCACTTACATGGACTGAAATTTAAGAATGCTTTAAAAAGGTGGGTTAACTACAATATTTTGAGTTCACAACAAACTTTTCTAGCATGTTCTGAGCATTTACTTCCTTCAGGCAAAAAATCAAGTGGGATACCGAGGTCCTTAGCAAAAACTGACTCCAGGCTTTTACAAATGAATTCAGCATTACAACAATAGTTTAAAACAGTAAACTAAAGTAAGTTCTTGATAGAGGTTAAAGGTATGTGTTTACATTCACAGTTCCGCTTTCATTTTCTCTTTGGCAACCATTTATGTTCATACATTAGTTCTCAGGAGGAGTAAGAAGAAAGAGAAGGTGGTGAAACTTCAATCATCTCCAATGGCCCAATGACAACCACCAACTAAAAAGGTAAAAATAGCGAATTTTCTCTAGGAATTGTATCAGATGAGAAGCAGCCAGTCTTGAAAAATGGCCCTGTTGCTGAGGAGAAAAAAAGGTCTTCTCTGGCAATATCTTTCTTTCCCTTTCCAGTAGTTTCATGTATGGAAAATATTATGCCTATCATTTTGGGAACAACACATGTTATCTATGTGTTTTATCATATGCAGCCATGTTCCTTGGGAATGAAATCATGAAGTCAGCGTGGACTGAGGTTTGAGTCCTGCCTGAAGCCCAGGATCTTCTAACAAGCTCAACAGCACAGTTTGCTTCCTTGCAGTGGTGGTGCTCGTAGCTGTTTGCTGTCCCAGTGTCAACAAGAGAAAGTCTCTGTGACGTTAAGTTGTAAGTTGTAAGGTTCTGATTTAAAGGGCTCACATGATTCAATCAGATCCATTTGAACTAAACGTGCTTTTAATTAACATAAATCAATTGACTAGGAAGCTTAATTGCACCTATAAAATCCCTTCTCCTTGGCCTTACAACAAAATCTAACCACTAGAGTAACCCCCATTTTGTTCACAGGTGTTACCCATACTGAAAGGCAGCAGATTACACAAAAGGTTTGATACCAAGAAGAGGAATTACAGGGCCGTCTGAAGCAATTGTATTGGGGAAACTGAACAAAGACATATACACAAGAGAGATCCCAAAGGGAGAATAAAATAGTGTAAGAGAACCGTAGAACCACAATGAGGCTATTTCCCAGAGGCCTAAATATGGCCAATATTCCTAATGGAAAAATTACCATGTCACCACATTCTTCAAATTGTTTCATCTAAAAGAAAAATTAAATTAGTTTTAGTAAGACCAATGACAAAATAGACCACATTTTATTCAAGTACCTATTGGTGAAACTTTTAAGCCAGGCCAATGATGAGCATACAAGGTAATAGTAAATATTTTTTGACATGCACATAAATTTCCCAAGACAAAGATACATACTTGGGCCCATTATTATAACAGAACAGAGTGAAAATATAGTGTGACAAGCCAGCCCTGTGACTTAAAAAAGTGCTTAAGAAATGGAGAAAGGGCATCTATTGCATAAACAAAAGGCTCAATAAAAGTTATTTTTTTGTAACTAGAACCTAGATTCCCAGTCCTTTTTTCAAAAGTTATCTTCACTAAAATATCAAAAATTTTTTGTGGTATGATCGTCATTTAGGTTTTTGTTTTAAACTATCATGGCATTTGATAAATAATAAGTCCTTCTAAAATATTTTTTTATATATACAATATATATAAATTTAATATATAATTATATAGAAATTTTATATATAGAGAAATATATATATATAAATTTAAAGGGAAGAGATAAAATAGGAAAATTAAGGGGGTAGAATATCATTTTTATACAATTAATATTCTTAATTTTTAAAAATTTAGACTATAAAAATAACAATAACCAAAGTCTGTCACTTCCTTGATGGTTGTGTTAAATTGAACATAGCATGCTTTTTCAGTGAAGGTAGAGTTCTTATTCCTGTATTTATAATGATGGTTTTTAACCTATTGATTTAAAAACATAGTTTGCTTCTCTTTCAACAGGAAGTATGAGATCACAGATAAAGCTTAGGCTCTTATGTCTTGATAGAGTTCTGCTCTTTGTACCAGTTATACACTGCACATATTGCATATTTTTAATTATTTATATTTCAGAGGAAATGGTTAGCTAGGTGATTTACGAACTAATGGTAAAATTGCAGTCCACAAAACTAGCTTTTCAACTAGAGCTTATACCTGAAGATTTATAGATCACTGTCACAATTAGGAGAATAGTGACATGCTCAAAAATAACAATGAAAAGAAAGAAAAGTTTCTTCTGGAAAGGTAGAACAACAGATACAAGTTTCACATTCCTCTGGACTAGGACATAAATGAGGTAAAACGGTACCATTTCATACTGAGCCAATTCCCTATTAGAGGGGAACTTGGATTCTGGGAAGCTTGCAGTTAATCTGACTTACACACACCAGACTGCTGTCCATAGAATGTACAAATAGCCCTGTGAACAAGGTTAATCAAATGTGCAGGGTGACTTAGGAGAAAATGCCTGCGATAGCTGACCACTTCGATTCATATCTCCTCGTGGAGATCCATAATGTCTCAATTCTTAATTATCTAGTCTTTTGTGCCTTAAAAAAATGGCCAATAAAATGTCAGCTGAGAAACACACTGTTCATCCCTTTCAGGTTTATTTTAAACCTATTGCACTTAGGCTAGAGCTAAATCAATTTTTCATGAATATCTACCCTAGTAGATTGCACCTCAAGCCAGTTCAGATCTCCAGAGAATTTTAAAAAAGAGATTTATCAAGTAACAAGTAACACCTCAGGAAAAAGAAACAGGGTTTTTAATTGCTTTGTGCGCTCCATAATTGAAGGCAGGCACCTTCTTGAGGCGCTCGCTGCCAGGAGAAGTGAGACTCCACTTGGCCCTGCCTAATTAATCCTGTGATACAAACCTTCTGGCTTCAATTTTCACATTTCGGTCTCTTTTTAGAGGTGATAATAAAACTAAAAATTTATGTTGGTTACTGTATGACTATAACTGTGCCAGCGGAACACAAATAAAGCCATATGGGCGAAGGAGACCTTGTCTCTGCATTTCTGGTCTCCTCGTGGTGGCAGGCATGGGGCGAGCTTCGAGTTAACAAGAGAAGGTACAGAGAATCGGTAGCAGGGTGCAAGCGCAGGTCAGCGCTTCTCCTGCGTTTGCTCTGTTGCAGTGACTCATGGAAACACGGGCCTTTTTATTGACGAAAAGAAAATTCTCAAAATAGAAGTGCGCGCTCAGAAAGCTCAACGGCTCAGTGACTTCGTACCACTAAACTGCGCTAGAGCTTTTAATGAGAGACAAATTGGGCAGCTTAGCCTTTAAAAAGCTGTCCGCGTGACAAATGCAGGGTCTATTATCTTAATAGCTTACATATTAATCCTAGCACAACACGTCCTGGAGAGCAGCGTCCATCCCCAGCCATGCTAGTGCCCAGTACCCGGGCCGATGCCTACTGCACCCCACATTGTAAATCGGCTGCGCTGTTGACACAGCTCAAAATTCTTTTGCTTGTATGGAGAACCTTGATTTGTAACACTTATGGCATTATTACTGGAAATCCTGTGGAACGAAGTTACATAAAGAGGAGGTGGCATTGAAAAATATGTTCCTTCAGTAACACATAGTTCATCCCAGGGAAAAATCCACATGAAAAGAACTTGTGGCTTTGCTCTCTTCTTTGATATGAGGTGTGACATTTGTGTCACTTAAGAATATGAAAATACACGATTTCACTTTCATGTATCATTTCTGAGGTGTTTCTACACATACTGTTTATGCTTCCAAGGTGAAATCCCAATAACAGTATTTTCATAGTTTGGGGTAAACACCTGAAATGTAGACAGTGTTATACACCATGCTATTAGTGTATAAATCATACATTTTTTAAAAGAAGAGAAATAGCCAAAAATTGTGTTACTTAAAGTATTTTATACATACTTAAGATGTTCACAGGCTGTCTCACTTTATTTAATGTTATTTCTTTTAAATATATTTATTTATTTTGAAGAGTTTCCACCTTTTCTGCTGATTTTTTTAAAAATATGGGAGCCATCTGGTGGTCAATAATTATATTTTTTCTTTAAAAAAAGAGAAATTCCTATCCCATTTTATGCTATGAAGTTCTTTTCTTCCCCCCAATACAAATATTTTAACCCATTGCATTGGACAGCTCATCTCACAGAGCAGAGGATAATAGAAGTATTTTAAGAAAGGCATCAATCCTCTGCTCCCATAGGCTTAGTTAAATAGTCTGAACACCAGAATACCTTCTCAAGTACTTTATTTTTACTGTACACTCTACTCATATCCTGACAAACATAAAATGGATTGTTCTTTCTATATATTTCATGTACGTAACAAAAGTGTTTTAAGTCATGTAATAAGCTTACGAAAATATAAATATACACTTAAAGTCTTTAACATGTGGCAGTTTTGATACTTTTTAAAATAAAACAAGTGACTTTTATGGAGTATTTTTTGCAAAAAGAAAGTTTTGGGAACTAGACTCAAGATTTCATAAATCTACACAGAAACGGAATTTCAATTTAAAAAGAAAGACTAAAATGCACATTCTACAAAGGCTCAGGTCCTGGCTGATGATATGTGGGATATCTAAACAAAATGTCATTAACAGCTATCTTTGAAATTCTACATGCCTTGTTCATGCAGACTTAAAAGGTTCATCTCTAAAGTAGTATATTGAACATGTGTGTATGCATATGTATTATAATTTTCATGTGCTGCAAATATATTAATATATAACCATTTCATTCTAATCGCCATCTCCTGATTAAAGGTTGTTTATAGTTATACTGTTATAAACATTTTCATGTTCTCGTGAAGCTTAGTTAGTTTTTATTTCTAGTAAGCATGTTTTGAATATTTACTTTATTGCAGGTTCTCCACTAAGACTTTTTATAAATGATCTCATTCAGTCCATGTAAAATATCACCGCATAGGTACTATTATTTTCTCGTTTAACTAATCAGGCTTATCAGGCTCAGGGAGTTGTGAAATGTCAATAAAAGTGAGTACCCTTGGCTTGACCTCAGTTATATTCCGAGTACTATAATTTTATCTATTATTTGAAATCACGTGACAGTCAGCCACTCTAGTCACTTGCCCTCTCTCTGTTTCCAACTACATAGCTATGATGTCGATCAGTTTTGAATTGGTAGGGAAGGCATCCACTTTGTAAACCAAATCTGTTAGTCACTTATCAAGTGAGGTGGGAAATAAATTAATAGGAGGAAATCAAATGCCTGTGTAATTGGCACCTATACTTTATTCCATCAGTCACGCTTTTTCTTCCCCTCCCCTGCAGTCACTCTCAGCTCTTCCCTTGCTCCGCTCTGGGGAAGAGAAGGACTCTGGTCTGGTGGGGGGGCGTTGTAATCCAGCCTGGCCACAGTGACAAGCCCAGGACAGAACAGGGGACCCAAACCATGACAAGTAGAGGCATTCTCTGGGGATTGGAAGTGTAGTCTGGAAATCAGGATGGTGAGAACCCCTTTATACCCTCTCCCTAAGCTGAAATAACCTGGCTATGAAGCTGAAGCTGCACTCACCCTGGCCTCTTACACACACACATACACACACACACACCTCAGTTCCTGAGGGTGCAGAAGAGAATGGGAAGAACACACAGGGCAACACGAAATGAGAAGTGAGGACAGATTTCGTGAGGCTTCACTGGACTCTGCCCCTTTATTTGTCCCGAAAGCACTCCAAAGCAGCACTGGTCCTTTAGAAGTTCCGCCAGGGGTAGGGCACCCAGCATTCCTTCAGTAAAGTTATTTCCCCTGGTTGTTGGGTACAGTTTTTGCTGTTGTGCTTCCTTGAAGTAGTATGAGTGGGTGTTTTGTCATTTGAGCACAAGAAGCCATTAGATTGTGCAACTACAAAATGAGAAGTTTCTGTCTGGGAGGATAACCACTGTTGGCCCATAGTGTCTTTTGAGTATGTTTTACAATAAACATTTTCCCTAGGAAAAGAGCCAGTGTGCCTGCATATGGCAGGGGAGTGTGACACAAAGCACCAGACTGGTTTCGGCAAACACAGCAACAAGCCAATTTCCAAAGGTTCACAGTTTTAATCCCCACTGGCGTGCGGTTTTAGTGTTTATCTCACTCTTCTATGTGTAAAACTGGACTTGAAGTCTGCACAAAAACAACAACACCGCACACACACTCCTTCTTGGGTTTCCTATGAACAAACAGGCTGGGCGTAATTCCTCTTAGAACTTTACAACTGTATCTTCATAGTCTACTGAGACAGAAGAGTGGCAGACATATTGTAAAAAACGTAGTGTTAATTTGGATGAAGTCAGAACCAATTTAGTATTGTGACTGGAGACATAAGATACGTTAAACCAAAAAACATATGCTTTCAAGTTGGACCGTTGTAGCTTAGTATCCTGATTTCACTGCTGGTCTGTTATGGAAGTTGGTTAGTCGGTTTGAATGTTCATTTTCTTTTAAATTTGAAAGAGGAATAACAGTGTCAATTTCTAGATTGGTTATAATCTGTGGAAAGAACCTAGAACAGGTGTGTAATAAGTCACAAGTGTTGTTGTGGTTACTATTACTAGTAGTATCAGTGTTCTACATACACTTTTGTTAAATAAAGCACTAAAAATAAAAACAAAGCAAAGAAAAAAGTTGTTTCGTTTTTTTATTTGCCAAGTTTGTCTTTTCTGAGTAGTCACAAGGTACTCACAATTAAGACCAATAGACAGAAAATACAGTGCTGAAGCCTAACAGAATATTATCATTATTGCAAGTATAAATATACTACTGTGACTGCATATTTTCCCAATACATGTTATTTAAACTAAGACATTTTTCTCCAAATAATCCATTTTTGTTGTGTTTCCTAACATACCTTGAGAGAAATTTTATAGTATAAGAAATCAGCTACATGACCTTCCTTCACAGGATGTATCTAATCTTTACTGAATCATTGGAATGTATGTTTGGACAAATCTATTACATGAAAAGACTTAATCTGAAAAAGATTTATTTTAGAAAGAATAAATCCAAACTTGAAAGTAACATTTTTTTGTGTGTAACAAAATAGCTTAGCGGTTTCCTAATTTGCCTGCTTGTTGCAATCACCATAGAGGTTTTAAAAAGTCCTCCTTCTTGAGTCTTATTCCCTACTTATGTGCTAGAAAATCATTGAATTATGTGGAGTGTGCATTTGGCTTTAAAACTTAAAAGACATGCTGGTGATTCCATTGTCCAGAAAGTTTAGAAAACACTGGCTTAGCAGCTCTACCTTACCTCTTTTATGGTTGCTCAAATATTTCATAACTGCATCCTTATTTTCATGAGAACAACTACATTTATTGGAGACATGTTATATTTAAACAGAAAAGTAAAAACTGGAAAGCTTTTTCTGCCGATTATTTAATCAAATTAATGTGTTCTGCTTCACCAACATTCAACACACTCTCATGGCGACTGAAGAATAAGGAAAAAAGTACAAGCACAGATTCTGTCTTAAAAATCTTTTTAAAATGCAGTTCACAAGATAAAATAACAACTATTCGTAGAATGAATAACATTCTAAGAGTTCTCCTGAAACTATGATTCTGAAAGCCATAATCTCTTGACTACCATGAAAATATTTTTGAACGTAAGGTTACCACATAACTGCAGCAATTAACCCCAGGTAATTTTTTTTATAGTCACCAACATTTCTCTAGGAAACTTGATTGAATTTTTGCTACAAGTGAGCCTGTTTCTTCATTGGATATCTAGAAACTACATGACTGATTTTCACCTCTGAAGGTGGAGAGGTAGCTTCAGATATGCAGCTGTCTTCCGACTTGTGACAATACTTTCCCTATACCTTGTATCTATCACCTAGTTCCATCTGTGTGGACACCATCCAGACATGTGTTGATCCTTTCATTGATAAGAGCTATAGTATTCTTATGATGGAGAAAAGTGCACACTTATGCAAATTTTTTGTTGCTTTTGAAAAATCCCATCTAACACCAAGGCTTAGTATTAATAAAAGATTTCTAAATTTTATGTTACAAGAATGTTCTCTCTACCTGAACTGATAATGAAAACAAGGTGACTTAGTACCTACTATGTCTGAGACATGGTAGCTACTCCATAAATGCTTCATTCCAAGACAAAGGTGATGATGTCAAATTTTGAAATGATTATGCTAATTTTAACAGCATCAGCCAGGCGTGGGTGTTCATGCCTGTAATCGCAGCACCGAAGAAGCTGAGGTAAGAGGATCTCAAGTTTGAAGCAAGCCTGGGCTTCAAAGGAGCTTCAAGGTCAGGCTGACCTGCAAAACAAGAATGTCTCAACACAACCTCTAGCCTGAATTCTCTTAAAAAACATTCCTTAGTCATTTGAAAGAGAAGCACTATCTCACTTTACTGAAATTAGTGCCGTGTACTGATTTTTCTCAATTTGGAGCATGTTTCCCTTAATTGGTTCATTGTTTCAAAAATGTCCAAATGTAGATTTCAAAGCGATGACCTAAGAGGGCTAAAATCCATTTTGCCTAAAGCAGGTTGAGAAAGGGATGCATACATCATCAGCAGTGGAATAATAGTTTACTGATGCCGTTCATTGCATCTTCCTTTTTTTCCCAGCAAGACTAGAGGAAACCGAAATTGTAGAACATCTGAACTCTGTTCAAACTGTAGCTGTATTTTTAAATTTCAGGTTAGACTGCATAATACATTAATGCTATACAATTTTTATTGTGCTCACTTTAAAATTTATATTAAGTAGATCGCTACATTATGGTAATGTACTAAATTACCTAAGGCAAAGTAATACAATGATTAACCGACTATAAACATTGGTTTATGGTCAGTTTATAAAGTATCACAATGATTAACACCATGCTTTTTCATAACAGTAGAAAATTGCAAGATGAAATATCTGTGGATTGACTCAGTGCCATTAGGAATAATAAAACAGTGGTATAACTCAGTGTCAAGTTACATCTTGAGAGTAAACTTTGTACTAAATCTCTTCTCTAAGTGGTTGAGAAATTCATTAATTTAAAATGCCCAAGGCTTGCCAAAGAGGAGATAGAGAACGCAAGTGTTCATAGAAATATGTAACACAAAAAATAGCATAACTATCATTTTTAAAAGTGTTTTTCTCCAACGTTTTGCTCTAGAACATAGAGAAAACATCAATTTTATTTATTACGTTCTCTAGATGATGAAAATATACCAACTGATAGACAAGATTTACAACTCACCTTTCAAAAATAGATTCAAAAAGGAACATGATTTTAAAAAATAAACTCAAAGATAGGGAGACTTCTAGTTCATCTAGCACACAGTGTAATGGAAGAGGGATTATTTGTGGAGATTCGGATAACACAGAGAAGTAAAATCTGGAGAAGTCACACTTTTATATTGTCTTTTGATGGCAAAGGTTCATAAGTAGATGGACACCAAGACAAAGGATATAGGAATCTGCAAAAAGTTCTTAGAAAAATCAAAATGACAGACTAGTGGAAGAGAACGCTATGACAAAATTGTCTGGGCTTAAATTCTCCCCTTGCCACAGATATGTTGTGCAGTCTTAGGCACATTAACTTAATTTTTTCATCTGTGAAATGGATTTGCAGTCTTTCAGGTGCTGAATGGACTACATAAAAGTTGTGTAGTGATTGACCTATAATATATAACCAATAAATCACAGCTATTTTTATTTAAATTATTATTAGAACTATTATTTGGTGGTTACAACCAGTTAAATATCATTGGATTCTAATGATAAGGAAAAGTCTTAATTCAAAAAGGACTAATGAGAAGATTAGTAACCCCAGTTCAAGAATACTTACTGGTGAAAATGATATGAACTTATTAAACTGTGTTGAAATTCTAAAATACATATGCCGACTATTTTACATTGCACAATAGCTGCTTTTCCTCTTTAATATTTGTCTGTTCCTTAGAAAAGTCCTTTACCAAGGGAGGGTTCAGGGTCCTTTTCTGAGACTGAACTTCTGTTACAGACTCTGATTTTTCAGTGGTTAATCCATCAGACTGCTGACACATATGCTCTTGCCCACTTTTCCCTAGATTATGGCATTCTTTCATATAGGGACTCAGATCTTTTACAGTCCTAGCTTCAATACAATCATATCCCTCTATTAGATGTTGAAGTAAGATAGTTATGTCAACAAGTAATGACTGGAGAAAAATATAGCATTGTCAAACTAATAAATTTTACTGCTGGTCAACATTTTGCTAATGCTTTCACTTCCATTGGTTAAATATATCTACTTACCGTTTACTTGCAAAACTTTTTACTTTCTGTTATCTAAAATATCAAAAGCAAATCTTACAGATTTTCAGTCAGTCTGCTTGACAAAGGCGTGTGTCCTTACACTCCTCTCAAAGACCCTGCCGTCCTGGAGACAGTAGAGGAAATGCAGACCGTAGACTCACACTCTGCTTGCAGGCGTTTTTATAGTTTTTATGTTGTTTCGTTTTTGTCTTTGTTTTTGTTGTTTTGTTTTGTTCTTTTCTCTTTAAATTAAAAAATTTAAAAATGAAGGCAAGTATGTTAATTTGTAGATACAAAAAAAGCAAATATTAATTGAGTAATTCAAGCACCAGTTTGCCATGCTACATTTCTCAGAATTCAGAGCATGGGTGTAAAATGAGTGATACCAGAATATTCAGCATGGCTACGGGAACATTATGTCCTACAAAATAATAAAATGTAAATGTATTGGTTCTTGTTGCCTGGGAAAAGACGTCGACATAATGCTCTTGGATGTGGATAGGTTGCGTGTTAGAAAAAATGACAATAATGCCATTACATATCCAAAGAAAGATGAATTTTAACGTTTCTTGATCACTATGAGATATACAGGCAACTTTTTCTGGTTTTGTTTTTACATTTTTTATCTTGTTTGTTTTGAATTCCTCATCACTGTACACTGTAATCAAACCCCAGGTGCTGAACTAATTTTTTGCTTTATTTACAAAATAATAGTAATAATGATAAAAATTTCAAAGAATTGGAGAATAAATTGATATTGTATTCATGTATAAATAACTTCCTAAAGCAAACTCTCTCAAAATGTATATAATTCTTTCATTTCCCTGCAGGGAGATAAGTACAGAAGTGTGACTCATCCCACACATACACATTTAATAGCAATGTGTATATTTTTCTGACTCTATCTTCTCTTCCTATATTACAATTATCCTGATTATATCTATGGTAATGTGATTTTGTGTTAGTTGAATCTAGTAATAAAAAATGAAGATTATGTTTTGCATGTCTGTTTTTTAAGTTTGCTTTCTAAGTGATTCATCTGTACTGTATTTCATAAAAGTGCCAATCTATGAGAAACCAATAAAAGGAGAAAAGAAAAAGGAAACTAATTCTCTCTCACAGATACTTTGAGAAGCTCTATCCTAGAGCATGATGTCCTTTGTCCCACATTACATATTTTCTTTAAGAAACTATTTTTGACTTGTTAAATAATTTGCAATCCTTTTTTAATCTTCCCCAGGTGCTGTATTCCATTGGTTATTTGTGTGGTCTGTGCAAATATTTCAATAATAAACCATACAACGACTGAATTTAGCAACAAAAATTCGATGAGATTATTTCCTTGATTAAAGTACCTTAGGGATGTTACCGTTTAAAACGTGGTTCATGAAAATGTTTCAGTGATGTTATTTTAACAAACATCTTGCTGCTTGTTAAACTGAGACCCTCATAGTTGCTAATATTTATGCTTTCTTCAAGTGTCAGACTATAGGGAATTTCCTCCAGAATCCTTCTCCTCAAACTGTTAGTACTATTTCCCTTTCACAAAATTTAGTGCTTTTGTGAGTTATCTTTATAGCTCTAGTTTTTACTGTATATGAATTCTACAAACACAATGAAACTCTCTATGTTTTTGCATTCTCAGAACCTAGCACAGTGACTGGCACATAGTAAATTTTGGCTATTTATTAAAGGAATGAATGAATTCAAGAGTATATGAACTACACATGTGTAAACATCACATTGTTCCTCTGGTGTGAGAAAGTCAAAGTGTAAATAAGGACCAACGTGTATAATAGGTATTGAGAAATGGGAAGAAATGGTTTACAAAAAGGATGAACTAGAGAGGGGGTAGGGGAAAAAGAAGGAAGGAGAAAAAGAAACGTGATAAAAGAAGGATAAAATAGAAGCAAAGCAATCTGGCAGGAGCAGAGGGGACTGGGGGAAAACAAGAAGAATCAAGATATATCATATACAGGTACAACTTCCCTATGATGAACATGATCATTTTGTATATCCAAACTGTACCAATAAACTTAATTTCTTTTTAAAAAAGAGTATATGAACTAGCAACTTAAAATAACACATTCTGATACCTTCTTTTCTTTCATATCTTTCTGCAATACTCTACATAACATTTGAGGCCATTTTAATCATGTTGCTAATTTATAGAAAGAAAATATAGCCTCAATCTTTCTTCTAGCTTTATTACTGAGTTAGATTTTTATTTCCAGAGTAGTGATTGTACAAAGGATATCATTATGGAAAAATTCAGCCTTTTGTTTTTGACTTTTTTAATTTCTCAAAGATGTTTTGACTTCAAATCCTGTTTGTCAATATCATAGGCAAATTTACTTATAAGGGAAGAATTATCAGATAAGTGGTAGAGCCCTCTGGATTTTACAGATTTTTTTAATTTTAGTTTGAAATTAAATTATAAGTCCATTATTTCAAATTAATTGGCACTAATTTCAACTGCAGTTTAATCCTCAG
Source organism: Chinchilla lanigera (assembly GCF_000276665.1). Lineage (NCBI taxonomy): Eukaryota > Metazoa > Chordata > Mammalia > Rodentia > Chinchillidae > Chinchilla > Chinchilla lanigera. Next base: position 17,321,402 of record NW_004955410.1, read on the forward strand.
TACAGACATTATCTGTTAAAATAATTTCCACCTTTTATCCTTAGTATAGATATTAATTTGATATTTGACTCAGAAGTATTTATTTTTGCTTGTTTCCTAGAAGTGAAACTGTATGACAAAAATTTTCATGTGGTCTTCGTACTTTTTGAACTCCTCTGGAGCTGTTTCCATTAGTTTTGGAAAGCTGAGTTCTAGAGATATTAAATGATTTTACAAAGTGGCTAATGTCTGGAAGGCCCATGATCCAAGTCAAGCTTGTGCATTCCACACCAGTACTTTTTTCAAAGGCCCTTCAGATCATTGTCATTAATATTTTCTAAGAACGCACATAATTTCTCTATAATTATAAAAAAAACTAAATTATCATCATCAAGAATTATATTCCAATATGTAACATATACATTGGCTAAACTGATTAGAAGCTATTGGGAAGCAACGCATAAGAGAAAGATCAGTGCGCAAAGTACTTTTTGGTAAAAAGAAGAAATTCTGAGTGGTGGAGTCCGCTGTCATCATGGCTGACGATGGGAAGAGAATCCCACGCGTCATCCTGCTTGTGAGTCAAGTGCGTTGGTTTAATACAGAAGGCGACAACATGGCTGTGCAATTTAAATTCAAACACATTTTGACACTTGTCATAGCGGGACAATCTAGAAATCTATGCATTTCTCCCAAGTATGATAGTGGATGAAATACGGCAAAGAGATAGATTAACTTGGTTCCCTTTCCTTTCTTATATGGCATTAATATTTGTCTTTGTGTCAGGTCCTCTCACTCTGTTCACTCTTGTACCTGAGCGTAAATGCAGGGAATATGCTTTCATGGGACCAGGAGGGCACTGATGAGGAAACGTCAGGCCTTGTCCACAGAACACAATACCACTCAAGTTCCACTTTGGAAATGGTAGAGTCAGTTGTGTAGAACTTCTTGCGTATATGAACAACTGAGCCTGATCTCTCAACCCTTGGTAAAGTTTTCTTTTTCACAGAACATATGATGGGCAGCTTTGTCATTCCCAAGTACTGCTAACCACAAGCAGAATCAGAGATGAGACTATAGTCAGCCACAATTATTAATTAAAGGTATGTCCTTCAGTTTTTGCCATGACACATAAAAAATATGATGGAAGATCTATAAAAACCTTGAAAATTTAAGCCATTAATTATAAGATAGTCTGTTAAACATGCATGAAGTAATTTCATTATATAGGTTCATGTAAATAAATCATTATTAGGATTTATATGAAATATCCCCAAAATGATCTTTAAACCAATAAATCTACTCCTGAAACCATCAAATAGTTTTTAATTCAGAACATGAAGCTTTACTTTTTATTATATAGCTTTTCCTCCATAAGAATAAAAAGCTCTTTCAAGAAAATCCCACAGTATATAAACAAGCAATGAGAAATTTAAACATTATGTTGCGATAAGGCAGATTGGCTGTTGGAAATGTATAAAATATTCTTCAAAATAACATTCATGTGAAGTGGGTTCTGATTGTAGTTTTGATCACAGGGTCGGATGTGATGAAGGAGAAAATCTTACCCACTATTCCGGCTGCATGTAGAAACATGTATTAAGCAAACTGATAAGCCAAAGTACAGACTATTAAGTCTCTAGAAATACCTTGTACATATACCTGAAATAGCAGAAAACAGAAATCTTCAACTTTGCATAAATATATTTCCACTTGCAATTTATAAGAGCAATTACTACTAGAGCAGAAGATACTTCCTAGGGATTAATGACCAACTGCAGGTAATGATTCCTGGACTTATGTTAGGCCATCAACTCCTTAGAAATGAATCCTAATCAATCTGTCATTATTGAGCTGATGTTATGCAGATACTTAAAAAAAAAAAAAAAAAGAAAGATCTCATTTAATGCCAATAGACTCTTGAAGATGCAGAAATGCAATCCTCTTCAACAAGACCACACTGATTGACTGGGCCCGAAAAGCTGCAGGGAGAAGTGCAATCCGCTGATGATGAAGCGAAGCAAGTACGAGCCTACAGACACATTCGCATCAAACCATAGTATAAACTTTAAAAGCCACAACGTATCTGTGACTATGGTTGTAGTTTGCAGCACGTATCAACATTTGCTTTTACCCCACTCAATAAAATTTATGTTGGGAGACAAGGCATCTATCCAGGGTACTGGAAATACAACTTCAGCTAATACAAGTCACTATCTTCAAGGAAATTTTAAGGTTTAGGAAAGGGCATCCAAGTAAATGTGTTTGGTAGGTTCATTTCAATGGGGCCTTTTCTGAGGAGAAAATGCTGGAGTAGAACTAAACATTTTGGATATTAGACCTTTGTAATATATATGTGTATATATGTAATTATATATAATTTATATATAATTTTTTAAAATGAAAATTTGGTGTGTATCAGCACACACAGAATTGAATGAAACTTCAAAGTGAGTCAGATTGGTTTGGGGCAGAGAGAAAAGGAAAGAGATAGGACAAGAGGAGAAGTGATGAGAAAAATTCACAGCTGAATATGATGGGAAGAGATAGGAAGTGTACAGTGAAATGTACAAAGAGGTAAGTAGGTGAGGAAGGACACAGTTCAGATTCTGTTTAAGGTAGGATTGCCTTAAGTTTGCCTTAGGTAAACTCTTCCTTCCGTGCTCAGCCATCCTGCTTAAACTTTTACCCTTAGATCTAGGACCTAGGAAATAAGCAAAGGTATCAACCCACTCCCTTCTTGTCGGGCTAGGAAGAAAAATGGGTACAGGACTCAAATGACTGGCTCAAAAGTGGGCATAAACTCAGATCAAATCAATCAGTGCCAATGTAATTCAATTTTAGAATTCTGAGTTACTGGGAAGCTAGATTCTTCCAAACTGCTATAATTCTGTGAGCTTGAAACTTTGTAACCTTCCTTCACACAATTTGAAAAGAGTTGGTCCAGAATTACCAAGGAACGTAACTCCTACTCATATCTCTGATGCTTTTAATCACAGTCGGTTTACATTATGCAGTTAATTGTCCCACCAAGAGTCTCTGTCCACAACCACCTCATCCTCCTTCCTTCCTTTTCTACACTCAAACTTACCTAGAAAACAGCTGCCATATTGATTTGTTTTCATTACTTTAAACCATCCTACTGTAAGAGAAACATAAAATCATGAGAGAATTGGATACTGGAAAAATTACAGTGAAGAACATAAAAATTAGTATCAATCTTATTAGTAAAGGATACTCAGTGGTAAAATTCCAAGATATGATAGCACTTTAAATTATATATAATGGAACGAAATCAAAGAAAAACACTTCTGCTGAAACCAGAAATAGACCATATGGAAATGTGTTAAAATGTCAGTTTAGCTATTTTGAATGGCAAAAATGGAAATGAATTTTCTTTTGCCTTGGAGAGTTAGTATGTTGTCTCTGCGTATTGTAATAATGTGAATGAATTTTAGGGATTGTTTTAGTCTACACGCTGTGGTTCAGATCTTTCTCTCAGAGGCCATGGAGATCAAAATATAGAGCCAGTGTCTGTAATCCCCCTTTTTTTTCTGAAAAGGTACAAATGTTGTGATTGATTTCATAAATACTTCAAGAAAAAGTTGTGTGGTGAATTCACTGAGTCCACCGGTAACACACAGCTGAACTGAGTCAGTGCGGTGCTGGGTGTGGAAGGCCCACCTGAGGCTTGCTGCCAACAGCATTTAAAAGGAGAACTGGAGGGGAAGATGGCATTGATTCACCTAGAGAAGCTTGTCATGCAGGCTTTTCTGATGTGCATTCAGCTATTCTCATGGGAGGAGCTCGGTTTTTTACTGTCGCTGAGGATGGTTGTGGTACTTTTCGGGGAGCTCTGTTTTTTTTTTTTTTTTTTACCTTGAGTGTTGTTTCCTGGCTCCAGTGCAGATCTCTCAGCCTGCTGGCACAGATCCTTCATTCCACTGGCTCAGACTTTCTAGCTTCCACCATTGGCCTTTGGACCTTCTGGTGCAGATCCATGATACAGACTTGCATGAGACATTGTCGTGGGCTTGTGTCTTCCAGATGGACGGTGGAGGACCTTGCCATGGGCTCTAGGTCTTCAGCTGGACTAGGGCAGGACATTGCTGTGGGATGCAGGCCCTCAGCTGGATTCTTTGGGTCTCTAGTGTGTGGATAGATCTCCCACACACTTCTTCATTTGACACTCTGGGTAAGAATTTTAAAATAAACCTATAAATTATGTGTCCACCATTAAATCCTTTCCCTTGCAAACTCTGACTACAACAAGTTGATATTACAAAAATAAAACAAGTACATGATATATATTCAGTATAAGGTGTAGCAGTCTTTTGCTATTATAAAAAACTTGTATGGGATTTGGATATCTCCAGTAAGAGGTACAAATGACAGCAGACTGTAGGTTTCACAATGTTATTTTAAAACTAGTCCATGTGTGTAAATTTATTGACGTTTAAGGGTGGCATAAAGAATTACCCACGTGATCTTGACAAAAGAAAAGAATCAGGAGATTGTAGTTACTGGAGCTGTGAATCTAACCTCAACCAGCTGGGTTTTACCTACTTTTATAAATGAAGAAGTTCATTTCCTGTTGTCAAAATCAGGGAGAAGGAAAAAACCATAACGTTGGCACAATTTAAAATGAGTTTTCTCTGTTTGAAGCATTCAGTATACTCAATGAGAGGGTTTTTTAATTAACAAATTGCACTGTGTAAAAATAGGAGTAAAAAACTACACAGAAAAGTCCCAGATTTCTTTTTGAGTAAGAATTTAAACTGCTACAGTGGTGACACCTTAATTTACATATAATTATTCATGTCATTGTTTGGAACTTAATAAAGCTACATTTGAGCAATAAATAATATATAGACTATCCTCTCTTCTGATGGACCACTTTAATACAGATTCAATGTGCACTGCTCCTAAAAGTCCAAGTGAGATTTAAGATGACGTGAAGGTATTTTAATTCTATGATATAAATTGATGGCTTCAACAAATATCCTAATGTTATACTTCTTCTTAAAAGAGTTCTTTAAACCATCCATGACTCCTAACCAGGGCTGATATTAAAATCATGCTCTGGAGAAGCATAATTTTAACTTGTCAAGTAGTTCAGATCCTTTCCAATATACAACAAGAATTAATTTTATTTAAGGCAATAAAATTTACTGCGTGAGCCAAAACTTTGTATAAACTATATGAGATTCACTCTCTAGCTCCTCACAGGAAGGGCCCTTTACCCTCCTTTTCAGTTTCCTCCAGCCCTGATTCACAGCCTTGGGACTAGCTTTCCACCAAGTGTCTTGTTTATCCCTTCCCTATGTAAATGCTTACCTCAGTAGTTAAGAGTTTTGTTTTGATTTTGATGAACAGAGTTTTAACAACTATTCTTACTCAGTGTGTGTATTGTGATTGTGAATTTGCTTGGTTCTGAAACAGGTACCTGTAGTGCTTTACACATTGTTGGCAAAAGTTCAGCCTTGCACAATTGTTCAGGGTCCATGGGAGAGTGATTGAGTATTCCTATATTAGGATGTCCCAACTCTTTGAAGCACTGGATGTTTTGGTTATATCTACGAAAACTCCTGGAGGGATGCGTAGGGAGTACAGGAGTGAAGTTCTCTACCTTATCGGACTTATCATAAACCTCTTTCTGGAATTTGACTCCTGTTTGAACTGAGCAGTTAAAATGCACTCATGCCCCGCTCTCAGCCCTAGCCAAATGCTTTTCACTTTTCTATTAAAAGAATGCTATTCTCTTAAGCCAAGATTCCAGGCCCCATTTGTCCCCGGACTGGAAAACCACTTCATTTATACAACCATTTAGAAGAAGCAGACCTAGTGAAGTGGAGTCCCAACCTCTCACTCCCCCTCCATGGCAGCCCTCAGCAGACTCTATGAAACTTTGGAATTTTCTGGAACACAATGTGAAAACCACTAGCCTAGAATGATATTCCAGGGCCCTAATCTCACAGCCAGTATATGACAGTCGCTTTAGGGACAAAACACAATATATTCACCATAGTTTGACAACATAGCTATACAGTGAATTACGGCACTGAACCTCCATCCCATCAATAATGCCCAAAACACGGTCACCTCCCATGAGATGGAGTGAAATATAATGATAGTAGGTGAATACTGGCATCTGGCAGATGTGCTAATGCATTTTGTTGAGTACGCTAAAAAATTTCCATGCTCAAGTTAAGATCAAGAAAGTCCCTACTAACATGTTGCAGTGCCTTAATGCCTAGGTCTCCTGGTAGATAAATACTTTAATTCTTGAAGTGAACCCAACATCTTTGTCTGGAGCTGATACTGCTCTCTGGCTGCCGATGTAAATTATAGTAAATCCTTACAGAAGAAAATCCATGGTTCTTCACCAAGAGGCACCTTTAGTTTGGAAACTGAATCTGTGATAATGTTATCCAAAAGCCTCTGGTCCTGGATCACGAAGTCAGTATTCACTTCTTACTGTCAACAATAAAACCTGGTAAGGACCTCATTTCAGCTCCCTTAAGTTCTAAGCTTTCAGTATTTCCCATAAGAAGAGATTTTTTTTTTTAAAAATTGCATTCTATGAGAATAAAAATAAACAAACTTCATAGAAAATCACAATGAAACGAATCCTTTTACCAGCATCTCTGGCTTTCCCATGTTTTTGCATAATGAAAGGGCTAATATAACATAACAAATCCTAAACTGTTTTCACAAGGAGTGGAAAAAAGATGTGTAAAAGTATGCTCTGTCTTGCTTCCTTCTGTTCACAATGTATCTAAATAAAACAAATGGTGTTCTTGCTCTTTCTGTCTGTTTCCCAATCTGTTTGGATAGTAGCCACCATTCCGCAGCCAGCGATAATATCTGACACTTCCTGACATCATGAAAGCCACCATCTGTCTATCACTGAAACCCTGTACTTTTTAAAGACTACTTGGCTTGATCCTTAATGAAGCTTCAAGTTGAATGCACAGATTGGTTCAGAAGGAATACAAGGAATAATTGACACAAGGAATCTGTATAAAATCACGTTTTCATTAGATTCTATGTGAAAACAAAAAATGAAATATTAAGGCCCCTTCACAGGCAGAAAGGCTTGGTTTAGTTTCAATTGTGTTTCATTTCCGATTTGCCTGTGAAAGTTTAGACAGCGTTGAAGACCGGGAATAAACCTAGAGTAAAACCTAAGCTTTAAATTCAATATTTTCAGGCTTGTAAAATTAAACAGCCAGACATGACTTTGCAGTGTGTATATTTGAGCTATGGAAAAAGAAGAAGAAAATCCATCCATTATTTTCCCCAGGCTTGAGATAATCATGCCATTTAAAATCGAATCAACTTCTTCTTTAACACCTGAGTGATTATCCAGGAAACAAAAAAGGTTCTGTATGTCTTCACTTGTAAATGTCACAGGTGAACACAAACACCTGAGTGCTGGCAATGTCAAGTCACTCTTTGTTTTATTAAACTATTGTAGCTCTGTATGTGCACAAGGGAATTAGTTAACAAGAGAGGTTGAGGAAGAATATTTTTCCCGGTGATATTAAGTTCTTTCAGCAAAAGGAAAGCTTTCCAGTGAAAAGACAGAATAAAAAGTTTCATGTACAAATTTCACAAGTTCACTGTGATATGCACTGATTTTCTTCCTCATGTCTTTCTTTTCTCTCCTTATTCCAAAGTTGTCCTATGATTCCTTTTTTTTGAGACAAGGTCTTGCTATGCAGTTATGCAGTTCAGGCTGGTCTTGAGCTCACAACAATCCTCCTGCCTCAGCCTCCTGAGTGCTGGGATTACAGGTGTGAGCCACCATGCCCAGGTCTCCTATGATTCTTTTACCAATCTCATGAATACAAGTTTTATAAAATCATGGAATTATTCTTCTAGTAGGCAAAGAAAACAGTGTGTGTGTGTGTGTGTGTGTATGTGTGTGTGTGTTTAAGAATAACAAATACAGGCCAAGGAAAAGGCATAAAGACAGAGAGACAGGCAGATATTCAGAGATACTGCATGTATGTAGAAACATATGTTTTAATATTAAATAGAGTAAAGCTATTTCTAGAGTTAATAAATAATAGTCCTTGTGGGAAAATGAAGTTGAATTTTTCCAGAAAATAGCTTAGTAAAATAAGATTTATTAACTGTTTATTCCACAGCAGATGCAGAGCTAAGCACCTTGTACTTGCTGTTTCACTTTGTTCTATGGGTCATTGTACATGGTTGCTATTCTCATGTTTTGCAAAGGAGATAGAGGCTGGGGGAAACTCAGTGCCCAAGAACCCACAGCTGACCAGCACTGGACCCTGGATTCAAATCAAAATGGTCCTACTTAAGTCTGTGCTCCCTTCCACCACTGTCAAACAGGAAGGCCCACACTCACTGGGAGACATTTTAATCATGAGGATGTAAGGTTTGGCGCAGTACTGGCAAATTTCAAAATAATTATCATGAGAGTCTGAAGATTAATATCTGCAAGGATGCTAAAGTTCTGGAAGGATGAGTGCATCTAAAGCAGGTTAGTAGCCCTAAAGGCCAAAGATCTTATCGCATCTGTGCCCACTCTGCATATATAGAATGAGCCCTGAGTCGACTGCAAAGCAGCTTCGTTGCTATGCTTTGCCTGTCCAACTCCACATCAATATGTTTTCAGAGGAAAAGTGAAGAATGAATTATCCACTTGAAGTAATGGTGACAGAGGCACAATGATTCACACTAGTAGATCGGCTGTCATAACACTAGACTCTTACTCCACTCGATGCGCCATGATCCTTAAAACCACCAGATTCCCAGGGGAGCTATATTCAATGTGTTACTGAAGGTTCTTCCCAACATGTCATGCAAATAGCTGCATTTTTCTTCTAAACTAATTCAGAACAAGGTATATATCTTCCTATCATTGACTCTTTTATTTTTTGCTCATCACTTTACCTATTGAAAAAGTTAGAAAAGTAAAAATACATACCTTGAGCTGGAACATAAGGCAAAAGAGCCGTTAGTCCTTTTAGTGTGTGTGTGTGTGTGCGTCCTGAATAGTACTAGAACTCGATAGACGTTTAATTTTACCCTTTACTTTAATAATGTTTAATTGCTTCTCATTTTTTACGAACACTTATTTCATGTCACACTTCACATTCAGACTCATGTTTTTCAACTTGGAGATGAGACACTGCAGCAGGCAGAATGGAAACAATACATGAGGAAAAAATGAAAACAGATTGTTTAAATAAAAAGTGAATAAATTATTCAGACCAGCTGTTTGCATTTGGGAAGAACCTCTGCATGTTGATTAAAACCTCTTAATTGTGTTGTGCTGCTGTGCAAGAGCGGGGTGTAAGCAAGCTGGGGTCAGAATGCTGTTATCTGCCCAGATTACCCGCACCAGCCTGGGTGGGTGTGGCCACCTCATAATCGCTTCCACTGCATCTGTAGAACAGGTTTTTCTAGGGATGTAGATTTCTATTTTAGAATGTTGTGAAATGTTAACTAATAGTTACATTTGTTTCAGGAATTTGGTAAATATAGATTTTTTCTTGATTATTTTTGAAATTTTTTACCACTTTGCCTATATTTGAAGGTTTTAAATAATGAGGGGGGATTTCGGGGGCTATGACATATATATCTTAACATAAAAAAGAAATGAAAGAAGACAGGAAATGGTAGGGGGCAAATAACTAAGAGAAAAAAAATAAAGTTTCTTGAAGGAATGAACAAAAAGTGACGCATAATATTTGTCCAGCGCTGTGCTTGGACCTTCCTAAAGGCTATAGGGGGAATTAGCGAATGAAAAATGCCCTGCATTACCCTCCTAGTTCAAAGCCTATTTTACCTTCACTGTTTGAATATCATTTTATTGCTTCTTTCTACATACATTTATTATGGTTCTTACTGATTATCGCCTATAAATTACCTTTAAATAAACCTATTAAATGCATAGTCCTTACTGATTACTTAGAGTCTCATTTATATATCTAATACCATAAATTTGACTGTTTTGTATAGTTTAATGATTCTTAAATAAAGTCTTATAAACTAAAAGCAATACTTCTCACACTAAATTCTTACTGAATCAGTGTTTATAAAGTATGAGTTCCTTACATTTTTGTTTTATATTTTAAACTTAAAGATAATGTCTTTAACCTAGTAATGAAATGGGATTAAATCATATGTTGTCCTAAAAATGTCAAGATTTAGTTTTAGAGCAATTTTCAGTAGTATTAATATGTTCAAAAAAGAAAATGAAAAACAGGATTTTGACAAACACACTGGAAAAAGCTTTGCACTTAATATTCTTGTTTGGAGGAGGTAACTCAAAAAAAATCTATCATTTCCCCACCAGGGTGAATTTTTATAAAACTTTTTAAAATAGATATGGTATTTTTATACAACGGAGTATTACTCAGCTATAAAGAAAAATAAATTTGAGGCTTTTATAGGTAAATGGATGCAACTAGAGGCCATATTCATAAGTAAATAAATCAGACTCACTTGTATAAACATCTTGTCTCCCTAGTGTGAGTAACTGAAAGAGTAAATTAGATCCAAAAGATACAATAGATATTGTGAAAGGGAAGATACTGCTGAAAAGGAAAGAAGAACTGGGATGGGGAAAGGAGAAAAGAAGGAAGGGGGAAAAATATATATATATATATATATACTTAAGATAGTTAAGATAACTGTACTAATAATTTCTATTAGTTCATTAAAAGGAACAGTCAATGCTTATATTGTTTGATCACTTTTATATGCCTCTAGCTGATAATCTGATCAACTACTTTGAAGATAACAGTATGCAATATAAGTATTGTTATTTTCCTATCATCTTGTTTTGAAATTTTGTATCCTTTTTATTGTTTGTTTTATTCTCTTTAAAATTAAGAATGCATTCACTGAATTTTCAGGTAATTTGAACAATGCCTGCATTATAAGTGTGAGCTAGAAAGAGGAAGAGAAAAGCAACACTCATTATTCATAAATATTTTTCAGCACAAATCACACCCCCACAAAATTTGTAGAAATATCTGAAGAATAACAAGTTGTGCTAAGAGTTGTATATCTTTCATTAGTTATCCAAAAGTACTACAGCAAGTTAAATGATAAAAAGCGTCCATTAAGAATGTTCATAACATAGAAAAATATGACCTAGGTTTGGTATAGTACACTTTAGGCTTGCATACTTCTTAAATAAAAGGAACAAGTACAAAAGTAGCTACTTTGTAGCAAGTTATGGATGCTTATATCACTGCCTTTAAAGAATCCAGTCAACTTTCAATGTTTAAAGTAAAAAAGAAAAAGAAAAAAAGCACAAGGCACCAAATATTCAGATTACTATCACAATTTGATTGAATAATATATCCTTGACATTTATCATACTATCCTTATGCTGTTGCCCAACTATGCCAAGTCCATCTCAACCATTGTCTTTTTCCTTTATGTTTTCATTCAGAGATACTTTTTCCTTGCTGTCTTTGGACTTTTGGAACACTGGCTCTGGCTTCTACCAAGTAAGCGTGACATGCTGACCTCTAACTACCACTACTGGGATTAGATTGATTCTTTTTTTATTTTTTTGTCTTTTTGTCTTTTATTTTTTTGTCTTTTCAAAGTCCATGGTAGGTCTCATTTCTCCTGCAAATTCTTTTAGTTTTGTCTTAGCCTCCCAGGGCATCTTCTCAGCATCCTGTTTGAGGAAGGGGTACTTTTATGACAAGATAACAATATTAGATTTTTAGGTCTCCAATTCATTTCATTCATTCTCATCCTTACATTTTCAGGGTCTGCGTGTCCATCAAAAGGCTAATTACTACTTATAGTTTTTTAATTTCCCAAAGTTTGGAAAATTTTTTTTTTGTTTAGTTTTTTTGTTGTTGTTTTTTCCAGTACCTGGAATCGAACTCATGACCTGTGCTTGCCAGGCAGGTGCTGTGCCGCTGAGCTAAATCCCTAGCCCGTGGAAATTTCTTTTTAACAACCAAAATAACTTCAATGTTTTGTGGATTTAGAAAGATGTAACCACATCCTTGTTTCATATTTGAGTCTTGCTGGCTTTCTTAGCTTCCTAGTAGTACCCTTCACTATTGATTTAATGTTCTTTATCTCATGCCATATTTCATTGACATAGTCAAAAAATTCCAACAATATTGGATTTTTAGGCTTTAGATTTCCCTGGAAACTACTGATCTCTCTGACATTTCCTTAATAATTCTATAGATTCATAAGCTTTATAAACTTATGCATTGATTTCCCAATTTTATTTCCAACAATTTCCTAAACATAGGCAGGTATTTTTCTCATGGAATTATATTAAAAATTCCTTGCTATTTTAATTCAAGTAATTTGATAACTTTTTATACTATGAAATAGACATATTGAATATAACTATTACAATGATGAACTTTATGGACTATGATATGATAATTACAGAATATTATACTTTATACTTTTGCCTTTCTTCTAAGGAATTTAATACAGCATCCAACATATCCAAAGTGATTTATCCAAAGTGAAAATTATTTTAACTCAAATGATCTCAAAGATAAAATGAACAAATGATGTACATAAATATTATACAATTTTTTTTTTCCTTTTTTTGGAAAATCTTCCTTTTTACAAGTAGATTGGACTTGGATATTTTCAATGTATTCAAAAGATGTTTTTGTTTTCAATAATTATTCTTAAAACATAGAGATATTTTGATTCCAGTGCTGTAATTGCCATCCTGCCTTTTGCAAAGTAAATTATCAAAACCATAAGTTTCTATATTTTTTATTACTTGATTTACTTAAATTCACCAGTAAAGCACAAGGGAAAAATTCCTCTCCAAATTTTACTCCTCTCAGTATTTTCCTCTTCTACTGCTGGTTCATTTTACAGATCAAAACAGTTGCGTTGTGGACATCTCAATGCAGATATTCTCATTTGCGAGAAACTACATTTACAAAAACAAAACACCAGGAAATGTGAGAAGGAAAAAAGCTGCCACCCAGAATCCCGTAGCTAAGCAACGGGATGTCTTCTCTTCAGTAACCAAATTATCCAATCACCCCCTGTGGGCTCTGGGGCTCTATAGGATTTTCATCCTTTGACTTTAACTTGAGCCATTTCTTGCTTTTTAACCTTAGGCAATCAACACTATCTTGTCAAGTTTATAGGGTATGGATTTCCATCTCTAAATTGGTCACAGCAGTCCTCCAGGAGGTTCTACTCTCTAATAAACCATCTTAGGGATATTGATGCATTGATAAAAATAATTTAAGTGAAAAAACTATAAGTATCCATAAAAGAGAGGACCTGTGATGAAAATGAATTGCTTGCACTTGAAATAAATTAGCTTTCATTCTAAATTACAATGGAATTTTTTTACATGCAAATTTCCAAACATCAAAGATAGGAAAAGGTACTTGTGTCTAAATTCATATATTAAATGGTACAACTTTTTATAATGGACCCCCAAAGATTTTGTGCCCTGGGAGAAAGCACCCTAAGCCAAACTTTTTTGACCTTTTTTTTTAAATCTGGAAGCTACCTTTAGAATTGTACACATATGCCAGACACCTAGGACTCCTGGAACCTGGCAAATCACTTTAGTTTCTTTCTTTTTTTAGGAACAATGCCATATTAACAGATGGGTGTGAGTGCAGGCATGCCAGGGAATCAAAATGTACATCACGTTCCACTACAAGGGGGCAGAATATTATCCAGAAATGTCCGTCTGTACCACAGGCTAAAGGAATATTCCATTGCCACCCCACCTCAGAGCCAGACAACTGAAAACCACAACTTCTACTACAAAGTAGTTTCCTTTTTTTCCTTTTCCCCTTTTTTGTTCTTCAGTGTAATGATTCTGATTCTACTAGAAAAGCCAGGATGGGAGCCATTGCAAGAAAGTATAGGCAGCAAAAATACTAGTATGATCATTTCATTTTTTGAATGAATGGCTTGCCTAAATGAAAAAAAAAAAAAAAAAAAGCATTTTGTGGAAGCTGGTGTATAATTTCTGTTAAAGAGAACCGAGAGGTCCTTTGCGAGTGAACAATAATTTTGAAGTGTTTTGTCACTTTTTGGAACCTACAGAAGACTATTCTAAGTTAGGGGGTTTCTCTCGGCCTGCCTCAGTGCGCAGAGTTGTGCCGACAGCCGCAGTGGAACCTGCTGCCCTGCGCAGGACCCAGCCTTGTGCAAACATAGTCAACAATAGCATTAAAGAGGCTCTGGGCAGGTTAGTGCTTTGAACACAGTAGAAAAGAAGCACTCCATGGAATAAAGGTAACTTTGATCCCTTACAGTTTAGACATCTCCTCTCCCTTGAATATATGACTTAATGACATCGAACAAATTCTTTCCTTCCTATAGTAAATCATTCATGTATAATGTGCTTAATTCTGATTGTACGGCTGAAACTAAATCTTTTGGTCTTGGGGGATAATGGGAACTTAGGAACTAGGCCTGAAAGCAATTTCATGTTAAATTTTATATTTTAAGCATCCATTTACAAGCATAAACTAAAGCCTTTCATATATATATATATATATGTATGCATGTATGTCACAAAATAATAACAAAGAACACAATTTTATGTCAATCATCACGTCATACAGCTTTAAATATTACTTTTTTCATTTATATTCTTTGTCTTAGTTCTAGAAGATGATTTTTCTCTTAGTATTGTTAATAAGAAAATGTGCATTTTTATAAACATAATAACAAAATGTAGATAAAACAAACTTATCAGGTTGCACTAAGTAATATACTGTTCTAACTATTGAAACAGTTAACCCTAAATATATCCGGTGCATTTTGTAGGATTGCGTTTGTGATTTTTAGGGAAAATCAAATCTGGTATTAAGATATATGAACACATTCTGGTCTTTAAATTAAGAATAAATAAAAAATTTTGGTGAAATTCCCAAAACTAATTCCTGTTCATCAACCTCATTAATAATTAAATATATTGCAAACATTGGAAATATCATATTAAGTACATTGTATAAGCTATATAAGGATATAATTATCTTTTTAAAAACACATTATCTTCTAACTATCTCTATTTTACAACATGACAATAAAATCACCTTGTGATTAACAGCTGTAAAACTAGACATAGTTTTATATCACTCTCAGAATATTGTACTCCTTTTGATAAACTACTGTGTGTATAAGAGAGGGTGGAGCTGTCTCATACACAGTTACCGCCTATTGGCTATGAGAATTATCTAAATGTTACTTGCTTGCATTTGTTTTTCTCATTTGTAAATATGCCAAGTCGACTAGCCTTTCTATTAAAGTAAAGACTACCTTAGCCAAACAAGAAATTGGACAGATTCTCAGCTTTGTCTGCAAACATGAAGAGGGAAAATACACTAATGGAAGCAGCATGATTCTTCATTATGGACCCCTCCAGGTCTTGAAAATCATCCAAGGAGCTATCTCATCAAATGTTGAAAATCTTCCAAGGATCTCTTCACACACACCCTTTTTAAGTAGTGATTTCTGATCAAAGATTTCCTCCATTGAAAATGGAGTGAGGGGCTTCAGGGATGATTTCCGTTTTCTGATTCTTATCCAAGTTCTATCCAAATATTGACAGAGGATTCAATGTACCTTTTTCATTTTTATGGATGGAATACCTCCAAGTAAGAAATGACCAACCATCATGCTTTACAAGGATGAATCTCACCTATCATTTGATAGTGGAAATTGTCCAATGGATTATTTCTTTGCTTCCAAATACACATCTTCCTTTAGTCCCAAGGAATGGAAGAGTTTCAAGGTCTCTTTCTGTCAAAATTTTCCTTACATACATCATAGATATACCTCTTTTTTACTACTGAAATATTTCCAACTAAGTGCCTTAAAGTTATGAAAAAGTTTTGTCAGTAAAAATAATTCCCAAAATACTTTGTTTTACTTTGAAGCAGTGTTTGTGTTTCCAGTACTCTATTGCAATTTCATCTATATGATTAAATAATATACATAGTATTTATACATATAAAGCAGAGCATGATGAACTATTCACTATCATATTTATGTTATTTTAAAAATAGCTTCTACTAATTTCTTACTATTTCAAATAAAATTATTCAAATGGTAAAAATTGCAATGGGAAAGAGAAATTATCAAATTACATGCTCAAAACTTAACTTCAGATAAAGTTTCTGGGTACAAAATGAGGGACTGATAGTTGACCTAAAATCATATAATAAATAGAATCCAGGGTGCAGATGGACCCAAAGTTGCTGCTGTTAGTAATGCCAGAATACATATGCTCAAGGAAAGAGTAAAACTGTCATGACTATTTCAAGGTCATGTCCAGAACCACAGTGTGCCTTTTGGCTGGTTGTCCTTTATTTTCAGCAGCAATTTGCCCTTTGGGTACTCAAGCCAAAGCAGAATTTTGAATTTGCACAAGCTGCTTTGGGGCTCTATCTCTCCCTATGCACATGTGTCCAGAGAACAAGACTGGCAAAGTTGTTTCAGAGCATCCACTTAAACACAGGTAAAATTAGTTCTTTTGGTGTGAGATTAGTTTTAGAAGATGAGTATATTCATGACTGGCATGGAGAATGAAGTAAATTCAGTATCTGAAAAGAAAGACTAGGTAGTTGACTAGGTTATCTGTAAGTAACTAGGTTAACTAGATAACTAGGTTATCTGTAAGTATCTGTAGTTGACTAGGTTATCTGTAAGTAAGAAAACCAGAATTATTGGGTAAAAACTTTCCCCTACAGTGCACAGTAGCACATGCCTGTAATTCCAGAGACTCACAGGCAGAAGTGGGAAGATCATGATTTCCAGGCCAGCTTGGACAACATAGAGACCTTGTCTCACAAACACAGGAAAAGAAAAATAAACTTTGGTGCTGGGGATTTAGCTCAGTGGCACAGCGCCTGGCAAGCACAAGGTCGTGAGTTCGATTCCTGGTACTGGAGTAAAACCAAAAAAAAAAAAGAAAAATAAACTTTTTCAATAAAAGTTGGAGTGTCATGTTTAAATATCTTGTTTCCTTTAACATGGCTTAATTTACATACCTAACACATACATTCAATAGTTAGAGCATACATTTCACCTTCAAAAATTATACAAAGTTAAAGTTAAAGAAATTTAGAGAACTGTGGTAAATAGAAAAAGAATGAACAGAATTCAATTGCTCCAATATATCCATTTTCATGTACTTGTTTAGTTACTATGTCTTTATGATTTTAATCATATGACAAACATATTGTGTACATCTCTTTTCCCACTACCTGTGGTATCAAAACATTTTACATGTGGCTTACTTTTTAGAATAATGATTTTTTTAAATGACTGCATCATTCTTTATTAAATGAACATACTTCTGGAAACTTACTGATTATTTTCATATTTTAACATTTGTTTTACTTGTCTTTACTTTTATAAACAACAATATTGATTTTTCATAGTCTTTTCAAAAATAAATTTTTGTGTAGAAATATTTTTGCACTATTGAAAAGCTGCAAATATAGTACAGACAGCGACTGCACATTCCTCATCCCAGCTTTAATTTCTCCAGCTGCTACTGTATTACATTTCTGTGGCTTGTTTGTCAAAATGAAGAAGCCAGCACTGGAGCACAAGATTTAACTAAACTCAGACTGTTAGAATTTTACCAATTTCTCCAGGTAATTTATTTTTTAGTGATACTTCACACTAATATGGAAGAAAAAATAGACTGTCTATAGACAGCTCTCAGGAGATAAAAACATGATTTATATGATTATTTTGAGGTGGTTTGTGTTATTTAATATCACCATTAATTTTTAAAGCCTGATATTTCTAACCTCAATTCCAATAGCAATTTGTTTTGGAAAGTAATATTAATTAAATATTAAAAGTAGAAACATATGTTCCATTCAAATTCAAATTTCTCAAATATTATCCCAGAAGAATTTATTTTACTAACGTGTTAATGCGTGTTGATGTATGTTTAGTCAGACGGCCAATCTTTATTGAATTCTGATCATCTGTTCAACCTGTCCTAGGTGCTACAAAAGGAAAATAAAATGTGTCTAAGATATCTGATTGTCCCCTTAGAAAATTAAAAATCAAAAAAATCATTGAATGGTACAATTAGTTCTCATAGTAAATATGATTGTGACAGTGAAGGGCATAGAAACAATCAAACATGTTTTCTCAAAAATAAAATATTGAGAGATACAGAAAAGAAAACAATGATAAAAATATGAAGGAAAAGTGTCTTGCAGGAAAAAAGATTTTACTAGAGTTCCTGAAACATTTTTTAGATTTATGATAGCAATTACGACAAAGTTATCAATATTATCAAATGCTTACTGCACATCAGGAACTTTTGGGTAATTAATTCATCCTCCAAACAAGTAGAAGCATGCAGCCCTATAAAAGCAACTAATTTAGTTCCCTCAATTCGGTGTTGTAGATCTCCACACAAGCCTATAAATTAAAATTTTAAAAAATTCTTTTTTGAATGCCTTAAAAAATGTGTTTGACAAAAAAATTTAATATTTATTGAGCACCTACTCCGAACTAAGCATGCTTTTATGCACTCTCCTTGTGTTTGCTCATGTAATCTTCATGAAAATTCCACAAACTATGGAATCTCTTATGACTAGTCAGGATCTATGACTAGTCTCATTTAAAGTTGAAGAAATTAAGTCGCAAGTTATCCGACGTTCTCTAATGGTACCAAGTAGTAAATGAAGGAGTCAGTATTCACACCAATTTTTTTTATTTTAAAGCCTGAGCCCATGAGGGCCTTCTGTGTATTGCAAGGGAGAACGCAGGAGGTAGAAAGTTCTAGTGGAGAAAGCCTCAGAGAAGTGGGGGAGAGAGAAGCTAATTGTCTGAGTCCAAGAGATGTACTATATGTGATGTCATGACTGTACTTAATGACAATGTAAGAAATGAATGGACTGAAATGGAATAGATGCCTTGGTTACAATCATTGAAGACTAGGTAGAGAACACTAGATATGAGAAATATCGCAGCCAACCGAAACACCAGAACGCTACACTGGTAACACATAGTCTTAGGTTTGAAACTACACGCTTGCTTCTCTTGTTTCATATATAACTCACCTCTTGATTCAGACTGTTTTTACTAACTAAAACGTACATGCCACATCATTTTCACTTGTGCCTAATAGTTTGACAGTAATTACAGGCATTATCTAGTTTCAAGTGTTTGAAACACATTTTTTCCTCAATCAATCTTCAGTGCCTAATACAGGCCTGACCATTGCTTCAGATCTACAAGGCGAGTAGTTCAAAACATAATCCAATCACTACTCTTGATTCAGCATGACCTTCCTCCCCCAGAGCAAACTGCAGCTGATAGCATTCTTTCATGACTGAAAGACAGAGGCACTTTATTACCAGGCTGCATGACCAAGCACTGTTTTTCTTTGCTTGTTTGTTTGTTTTCTGTTTTTAATTTAAATTTTGATTGTCAACTCTGATTCACAATAGTAATCAGATATTGGTAAAAGTTTTCTTCTCGTTGTGCTAATGTCAAGGAATTTCATCTCATGTCTTATGTTTTTCTTGCTATCTATGACTAAGAAGTTGACTATAGGATATTTTTATAATACTTAATGATATAATTTCACCCAGTGTTTATACCCTTGTCTCCCCAATGCTCAGAGAAGTAAAACACCTTTTTATTGATATTATCCAGTGTTTGTTTTCACCATTACAGACCATTGTTATAAAGCAGGTTGTAAATATTTTATAGATACCTACATAATCCTCACAGCAATCATTCCAGTCATCTGCTATTTTTATCCCATTTTACAAAATAGGCTATAAATTGAGGGAGGCACTGATTTAAAGTAAACTTTCTATTACACAGCCAGTATTCTATTCCACATCTATTACAGAGCCAGTATTCAAAACAGACATTATAATACCACAATTTATTTAAATACCACATCAATATAGTTTTACTCAATGTGTAATAGGGAGAAGTTTCTTGGCTAACATATAGATTATGGAAACACTTTATAAAGACATAATATCCAAAGTGAAAATATTATGCATGTAATTAAAGAGATAGTGAAAGAGTGTACATATTTAAAAATTAACTAGTTTTGATTTACAGCCGATGTTATAATTTTCCTATTGCTCAATTATTTGTTTGTCTAACATAACATCCAGATAAAGAAACCACCATAAGTACCACTGTGAAAGGTGCTATCCAAATGTGTGTATGGGTTTATAATGCATTTAATGTTTACTTAAAAATGATAAGGAAATTTGATTCCATGATTACAATATACTGTTAATGTTTCACTTTTATAGAGGCACATGTATTGCTTGAGTACTTCTGAAACTAGTTAGAAAAAAGATACATTGTGTGTAAGTTAAAGTGTCTTCCTGTGTGTATATTACCTCAGAACCATCAAATGCTGCATACTCTGATGTGAAACACACCTGGGGTTCACTGGTTGTCTATTTTATTTGGGTAACCACAATTCTATACATTATCCTTTTTACTGACAAATTCTGATGTTAGCTATTTATGACATTGTTAAATGAATGAATGAATATATTCTATTTTATTTCCTCTTGTGGAATCACCCAAACAACTACAATTACAATATGAAAGACAGATAATTGTTTCTAATGTTTGCAATGATGTAGTAATTTGCTATTCTTTAAATAAGAGGAAAATTAGTTAAGTCCAATAGGTGTTAGTTTGGATTTATTCCCACAATGACCGAAGTAAAATTTCTGAATAGCTCAGGTCCATAGAGGAGGAGTTTACTGTTAGCATTTTGTTTCTACATTTCCCACTAGTTAGATACAGGTAAATAGGCAATTATAAAATAATTAATGGTAAAAGATAGTTGTCAGAGTTGAACTAAACAGAACATGTATTTGAGTTAATTTCCATACCAAGTCTCCTATGTTAGAAATTGTGTAGCATATATTATCTAAAATAAAAGACTTTACCATATTCTTATTATTGACAGTGCAAGAAATGGCTTGAATAAACTCTTGAGATCAAATTTTTGGCTTTGACTTTACTCAACTGAAACAAGTCAGGCAAGTTTTTAAATCTTTGATTTCTTTTTTTATCTTAGCTCTGTTCTCCATAAATGGTAATAAAATCAAAAAGTAGATGTAAGAATGAAAACATACATACAAAACACCTAGCCAAACATGGCCTTTGAGAAATTATGTAGTGTTCCATATCCTGAAAATTTCCAAATGTTCCCCTGCCTGCAAACTAAGACTTGAACTACTGTAATGATGAAGACCTCAAGCCTTAGCTGTCACAACCTGAGCTCAACTTCTTGTCCTCTGCTCTACTAGCTGCACAATCTGAAAATTATCCAGCATTTAAATGCTCCATATAATCAATGGACAGCACTCTCATGATTACTCCACATGGCACATCGTGTCAACAAGTCTATTCTACCTTTTACTATCCTCTTTCTTTGGCCTCTTCTTCATGTTTGTACTCTTCTTCCTTCCAGAACAGTAAGAAAGAAAGAAAGAAAGAAAGAGAGAGAGAGAGAAAGAAAGAAAGAAAGAAAGAAAGAAAGAAAGAAAGAAAGAAAGAAAGGTAGGAAAGGAAGGAAGGAAGGAAGGAGAGAAGGAAGGAGGGAAGGAAAGAAGAAGGAAGGAAAGAAAGAAAGAAAGAAAGAAAGAAAGAAAGAAAGAAAGAAAGAAAAAAGGAAGAATGAAAGAAAGCAGGGAAGGAAGGAAAGGGGCCAGGGATGTAGCCCTGCAGTATAGTGCCTGCCTGGCAAGTGCAAGGTCCTGAGTTCAATTCCTGGTACAAAAAAAAAGAAAGAAAGGAAGGAAGGAAGAAAGGAAGAAAGAAAGAAGCAGCAACTATATAGGCCAATGCATTGGAAATCACTTTATTTCTCCCAAACAGTCCAACACAGGCAGTAGTGCCTCCTCAATAGAAGTTGTGCAATCTTAATCTCTTCCAATTAGTTCTCCTCTAAAGAGCCAAATGTTTGATTTGGCACCACCACTTGACAGATTAAGTGAAAAGAATAAAAAGATTCTAGACTGATAGCTTAGGGAACATCCCATGATTTTCAATTAGTAAGATGAACAATTGGAGTAGGGATGCCACCTACTAAAGAAATGCATAATTACTAAATCACTGAGTCACAGCTTGATCACCCAATCTTTAAAACGAATCTTTCCATATCTTTTCTCTTCAGTTTCAGATTGTATTTTCCAACTCCAATACTTACAGACAACCCTGAAGAGGAAAAGAGGAGCTGCAATATCTGTTTACTTAAGTTAAATGGTGCATGTAACATCTCTGTTACACAGTGTACCACAGGGGCAGACTTTACCCTTTAAATTACATTTGTCATTCACTTCTTCTGCCGAGTGACCTATTCTTATTTATGTTGGTAGATATCAGATAATGCCCTTCAGTTTTCAACTAACAATGAAAAATAGAAGACACTGGTTAAACAGAAAAAATCTCCGGTAGCCAAATACTGAAGGAAGAGTTTATTCATGTTGTCCACAATGGCAAATGTTTATAGAGAAGAAAGCACCAAATGGTGACATCTAGAATTTTCCATTACTTACCATCCTCCTTCCTCTATATTTACCAGAAGGCCTATAAGCTTCTCATTGATGTAGTATAAGTACAAATCCCACACCCATTCATAATGATTTTAAGATCTCTGGCAAATTAGTTAATCTCTCCATGGTTCGGATTCTGTGTCTCAGAAAATGGAAATGGCAACTCTGACTTCCTGATGGAACAGTGGAGGGAATGTAATGAACAATAATTGGAGTACAGCAAGTGCTCGATAGAAGTTAGCAACCACCTAAATAATATTGGTTTAAAAATTTGTATACTGTACTCATCACAAAAATTTCCCTCACCTCTAAGGTTAAGAGAAGAGTGATCTACTAAACCACAAGTGTATATGAACAACTTAATTATTAGAATCACATTAACCAAAAGTCAGATTTTAGGTCTGTACACACTACGTTTAGACAAGTGCTCCCAAATCTCCATGTGTGAAAGGCTTCATTTCTATTGTGCTGCCATGGGTAGGTGCTGGGACCCTTAGCAAGCAGTGCCTTGTGGGAGTGTAGGGCACTGAAGTTGCCCTTGAGGAAGACTATGGGGTTTCTGTGTTTTCTTCTTCCTATATCTTTTCTTTGCTTCCAATTTATAAGGCAAGCAGTTTGCTCCATCACACATCCTTACTATGATATTCTGCCTTGTCAGAGATGCAAAGAAATGGACATCCACATCCAGGACTAGAAAATGCATGACATGAACCACAACAATCTTTTCTCTTCATAAGCTAATTATCTCAGGTATTTTGTTATACTAACACAGAGCTGACTACTACAGTATCCTAAAGTTATGATAGAGTGTCACTAGTCAAATATATAATTTAGATCATTTAGCAATTCTTGAAGGACAAATGGAATGAGTCCAGATATGAGATGATACGAATTGTCAAAAGGAAATATGTTAAAAGTTTAATGTAGACAGTGGCAGTGATTATGGGAAGAATGGAAGAATCACAGGTATGAAAGGAACAGAAGCTATACAACAATATGAATGATATAACATGAGCAGTACTAAATAAATCAAACTATATCATTGCTTTAAAAACTTCCTTGAGCTGAGAGTCATCTTATTTTCCTCTACTACATACTTCATAAAACAAACTTTACTAATCTAATATTTATCTGAACTCTCACTTTCCATAGAATTATAAATACATTGCATTATGGAAAATAGAATGATTATAGGCAGTAAAATATGATTAGCTTCATTACTGCATCAAGCTAAACTATCCATATGTTAATCAATATATTTATGTTAATTGCTAATTTTCATGTCTCGCAACAAAGGTGCAAATTGTGGCATCATCTGACCTTCAAGGCACACATGATACCAGCTCTGCTTCTTTTTTCTTACTAAGTTGTGCAACTGCTAAAATTAATTGCACCCCAGGGCTATTATATTATGCATGAATTGTCACCCAAATGAATGACAGTGTTTGAGAGGGAGGAAAAGAATAGGGGTTTAGATATGTTCTCAGTGAATGGTGCCAGCTACATGACAACTGACATGATACCCGATTACAAGATCACTAATTAAGGCTATCAAAGAGCTTCATTCATTTTTGCCCATCAATAAGATTTTCAACTATGGCCTTTGTATTTTTTTTTAGTAAACAGGGAAAAAAACATTTCAATGTAATTTTTGAAATGGAGATTTATCATCTGACATGTTATAAAACACGTTTATGTGACTGTGTCTGGTTCTACCATATAACAGATAGCAACAACATACTTCTGTTTGATTTTTCCTACAAAACCTAAGAAAGTGAGGCATATTTTTTTTCTTTTTAAACTGCACAAATAAAAAGGAGATCTCAAAAGTTGGAAAGTGCAAGCATGTGTTGTGAAGAAAAGAGCCTTACTAATATACTCTGCATTACCTTCTACATAGTAAAGTAACTTAGCTAATTAAAAGTATGGCTTTTATAGTTGCCTTTTGCAGAAATAAGGTGAACATGATGGCTCAATCTTGCCATATGCAGTGTAGAGCCAAAGTCTATTTGGAAGACAGTATTGAATGCCTGTCTTATGTTTTAGATGAAATCTTGGAAATGCTTATAAGTGTAGGCATACATACCATCTCATACACACACCACATTCAAATGGAATATTGATTGACAGTTGGAAACTTCTATTCTTAATGGTGAATTGCTGCCTTGTTCTCTTTGTACCTGACTCTGAACCTGACCTTGGCAATGAGCTCACTACGGAGATCAGTTATGCTGCTCCAAATGACATCCACTTCCCAGCCAAGGTACAGAATCATGAGAAGTAACAGTGATTTGCTATGAGCCAGTAGTTTTGGGGAGGCTGAACAAGGAGCAAGAGAGAACTGATCCCTTGCATTAATCTACCTAGACTATGGAGCTCATCTGTACTAGGTTTTGTTTTGCTGGTTGACTTGGGTAGTAACAACCAGCACAGTAGTGTCACAGGGCCATGGTTGAGACTACTAGTTTAAGGAACAGGAGATCAAATTTTAAGCTGAAAGTGTGGGTGAAGAATTCTCATTTTGGTGGCCTTAAAATTGTTCTGTGGAAGTCCTGGCTTTTATCGAGGGCTTCAAAGCTATCCGTGAAGAAAGGCAAGGAGTCCATGCTGCTTTCACCGAGCCATCCCTGCTTGATTTGGCTGAGATTTCAGGAAAGTTTTCATTTCAGAAAAGTAGCCTAACTAAAAAGCATGATGAGGACTGAGAAAACCACTAATCTTGTTCAAGTACATTAAGAATTATTAAACTAAAAACTAGAGAAATAAAGTGATTTGTTTAAATTTATGTAACTGGAAGTGACAGGGCAAGACTTCAAACTGCCTTCTCAGTCCACCTGGCTTGGGCTTTTGCTTCCTACGACAGGTGAGTTTGTTAATCTGGAGGTCAAGGGAGGACTCTGCAACCACAAATGTCTGAACCTCTGTGGACCAAGATGTGCCAACAGCATCTCTGACTTCAATTTTGACTGATTCCATCACCAAATATGCATTATATCACAGTCACCATTATTCACAAGTAAGCGTGCTCCCCTCTGAAAGGGCAGGATTTAAAGTTATGAATTTATGAAACTGCAGGACTCAGGTACCCTTTTTACAAAGCTCTCAATCTGATTAGCCAATGAGGTTTATAAAAATCTATTCTGTTACACTATTTTTAAAAAAATTTCACTCCTATAGGTCTGATATACCAGATATGTACCTTTTTATACTGACTGTTTTCATGAACTCAAATAGGAAGGATAGTAACTTTCCCTCCAATAGTAAGCCATCATTATATTGGACTGCATGCACACTAAAGCACAAGTTAAGTATTGTGAATGAATCCCCTTAGTTTTGTAAACCAAGAACAAGTCAATAATGTTTGTTTCCAAGGTCAAGACTAATGAGCACATTGCAGTTTTCTCTGTCTTCCATTCTGCAGCAAATGGTGAAATCTCAGTTGAAATATTTTCAGAGAAACAGCTATTTATTGTATAATGAAACTATAGCCCACTAAGTTTGGGCTGATATTTTACAGCCAGTAATGTCAATTACTGTGCCACCTAAACCAACTGACAAGTTTCACATTACCATTGACATCAGGGGGATGTCATGTGTCCCTTGATGTGATTCTCTGTTATTCTTCTCCCAAACCTGTCATCCCATTCTAATTCTTAAGTAAATACAAATTGGAGAACATTCTAGAAAATACACAGTTTATTCTTCCAAATTTTCAAAGTAAAAGAAAAAAAATGAATACTTCTCAGTCCAGAAGAGAATAAGAAGACAAGATGATTGATCAAATGCATTATTGTATCAGTGATTGGATCTTGAAATAGGAAAGGGATATTCATGGAAATACTATTGAAATGTGAAAAAACCTTACGGTTTTGTTAATAGTTGTTATGGCTTTGATCTAAAGTGACCTCCAAAGCCTCAGGTATTTAAGAGGTGATTGGATCAAAGAGATCTTACAGCATATTTGATGACAGGAGGTAGATTCCAAGCAGAAGAGCTGAGTGACTGTGGGCATGAGCCGAAAGGAAACATCTCCCCTCCCTCCTCCTCACTTGACTCTCTGCTAACTGTGAGCCATGAAGTGAGCAGTTTTCTTCCTCCAGTCCCTTCCGCTATGGCACTTCTGCCTGCAGCCATTCAACAATGCCAAGACAAACTTCTAAAAAGAAAGCCTGACACACAATAAATCTCTCCTTCTTTGAACTGAAGGTGTCAGGTATTTTGTCCCAGTAGTAAAAAAAGTGACCAAGACAATAGTATTATGACAAAATTAATTTCTTAGTTTTTATAAATTTACTGTGATTTTGTTAACACTGGGGAAATTGAGATGAAAGGAAAATGAATGCTGTCTATGCTTTGCAACTTTTCTATTCCTTAAAAAGTTTCCTAAAGTGGTTTATCATAAAATGAATATGACAAAAATGTTTTATATATATATGTTATATTATATATATCATATACATATTGCACCAAAGAGACATGCCTGAAAGTGTCCTAATGTTGCATACTTGTAAATTGTTTTTGCTTATTTCCTCCACAAGGTATCCTGTCTTCACAGTCAACCTGACCTTCCCTCACCTACCACAATCATTCAATTAAAGTCAAAATTATCCAGGAAAGAAGAACAAAGTTACAATATCTGCATAAAATTAACAAATAAATGATTAAGAAATCCAGAGGTCTGTAGGGTAAGGAAGATTTCTATAAATAACCATCTTCTCAAATTTTCACATTTTTTCCTACTTAGTTTAGTTATTTTTGTCCTTGTAGGATTTTGTTTTGAATCAAATAATCTAGGATAGATTCTGAAGTTGAAATTGGTCTCAAACTATAGGTGTTCAGAAATAAGTGCTGTGATAGGCATCTTATACCATCATTGGGGTTGAGTACAGAATAATCCCCTAAGAGTTATTTTAGCCAGCTGTGGTGGTAGCACAAGCCTGTAATCCCAGCACTTGGGAGGCTGAGACAAGAGGATTGCCATGAGTTCGAGGCCAGCCTGTGCTACATAGTGAGTTCAACACCAGCCTGATCTATATTGTAAGACTCTGTCTCAAGAGCAAAAAGAGTTATTCTAATAACTGAGCCTCCTGTGATTCAATCAAGTTCTAAGTCTTTTGCACACATTTATCTCATTTAACCCACCAAATAACCTTACTACAAATGACCATTTTTCCTCATTTCCAAATGAAGAAAGTGAGACATGGGAAAATTAAACAAATAGCCACATGAGCAATAAGAAGAGTAAGGAGGTTTTATACCTCCCCCATCTCATTCCAAGATTGCAGACCTGACTACAGCTATCAAGGATTTGGCCAGAAAGCATGGCTCAGGGTATTTGTATTAATTGTTATGCTTCTTAGTGGCTAATAAAAATTAAAATCTTACCCTACTTAAACCTTGCGATCATTCTTCTGATGCAATGATGCTGACACAGCATTAGAGTGCAGTAAGCAACAGAGAGGAGGGTGGACTCCGTATCTGTCAAACCTCAGCATGAATCCAACTCAGTACGCTCTGCTGACTCAAGACATGTGAGAGTTATGAGCACCAGAGAAGAATTAGCCAGGGTTATGGCAGCAGAGACATCAATATAACTACAAGGGCAACTACCTTGGTCCATTCAGGGTATAAAATTCTCCCAGAAAAGAACAAAATAAGGCAACAATGAATTGATTGTACATCTTACTTGAGTTGTAATGATTCCTAGGTATCTTTCAACGGATAACATGAAGTATCCTTTTTAAAAATAAACCCTAAATTACTTTCTAAAAGTTAAAATACAAAAAACATGGAAGACTAAAAATAGATACTAAATTTCATTAATAGTTCAAGAATAAAACTCCCATACAGGCAGTCTCCAACTTTCTGGTAAATTAGGTTTTTTTCAGCTCAAACTCAAATATGTGTAATTAACTCTGCTCATAGAGGGCAAGGGAATAGAATTCTGTGTGCAAACATATTTGTGAAAATTGGTATGCTGATATATTTTTATGTATTTACTCTAGCTCAACTAATAGAATGGTTAATTTAACAATCATGTATAACTGTCTAAAAAATGTTCTACGTTTTTGGCTAATTTAACAGCAAATGAATGAACTGTTAAATTTTTTTCTCCAGATTACAGGACTTGTTTTATGATGCCTTTGAAAGGCTCTAATTTCTAAAGTGTCAAATTGTGAATCATATTCTTTGCATCCTGCATTTAACAAATACGAGCTAACCATAAGATCAGAAGAGAAGTAATTCCAAGCAGGATTACGTGGAAATATGACTAGCAGAGTTAGAAGGAACCAGACCGGGGCACAAGGAGGAGAAGGGAAAGGAGGTGTTTGTTAGGTTTAATCATAGAAGTAGTAAATAACCACCGGGTCATCAGAAATGGAAAAGTATTTAAATACTTTGAATATCACTGCCCTTTCCCTTCATATACCTTTGAAAAGCTGCTAACAAGTCCAGTTTTTTACCATAACTCTGTTTCTGTGTTGTTTTAAACATAAAGATGAGAAACTGTCAAATGACTTTCCAAAATCACGCTATCATATTTCTATGGTACAGCATCATCCAGATTTTCTAGTCCCCCCAAACATTGCCTAAAAAGGAAAGGAGTCTGGTCTGGCATTAGTTCGAAGCAAATTTATCCTATAATCACTGCATTCTTCTCTTAGATTCATGAAGCATCTGTTTATTCATCCATTTGCGAACTTCACCAGCGGTTGATGTCAGACTCAAACAGCACTTCTGTAGTTCAGCGGTTTCCTGCTGCTTGATATTTGCAAGATTTCAGTCTTGGATAGCATCTCATGAGTGGTTTCCCGGAGATCCTTTTTAGTGGTAAATAATCCTAAAGCAATTCTTTATATGGATTCTTACAGAACTGTAATAGAAAGATGATCCTCCTGCATGAAAAGGCAGTTGCACAACTGCAGAGCTCCAGGCTATAGGAGTTCTCAAGCAAATACCAGCCGATGGCACCTCGTGGAGCTCCATGCTGCTGCTCTCTTCCTGTCGCTCCTGGATTCTCCAGTTACTCACGGCAGTGGCACATCCACCACACAACTGTAGCATATTCATTCATTTAACAGATGGTCCCTGGGAAATACATTTCTGTTGGTTGCTAGGCAGTGAATAGTGAGGTGAACACTGGGAAGACAAAGAAAAATAAGGAAAAAGCTAAGTATCGAAAGCTCATGCTCTTTATCAACATCAGCATCATAACTTATTTTGATTAATTAGAATATCTATTAAATAAATATAATTTCCAAAACACACTTTAATTAAATGAATAAGTTAAAACCAAAGTGTGCTACGCATTGTGCATTGTGACTATGTAGGAGCAAAATTAACTATGTAACATTTGCTAAACTGATATGGTCAAGAAATTCCCCTTTTCTCCTTGAGACTTGCTAAGGGAGTAGGTTTTGCTGGAAGAATCATGTATCTATTTTGGGAGGAAAC
The DNA here is from genome assembly GCF_000276665.1 of Chinchilla lanigera. NCBI lineage: Eukaryota > Metazoa > Chordata > Mammalia > Rodentia > Chinchillidae > Chinchilla > Chinchilla lanigera. Next base: position 17,351,389 of record NW_004955410.1, read on the forward strand.
AATAGGTCTTAGGAGAAATGCATCTTTATGCTGTGCTGTCTCCCACTCTGTCATAATCACAAAATAACTCAAGGGTGGGTCCAAATATCCAAGGAACATGTGTCTTACTGAGCAGCGCAGACCACACGTGTGAGGAAGCTTTACGTAGGGTCTTATCAGAGAAATAGAGATCCATTCTTCATACTGGCTTCAGAATGTGTGTTTCACACTTTGCACAGTGACTCCCAAAGGGGCTACTTGTGCACAAACTAGGTGGAAACCTTTTTCATCTATGTGATTTGATTTTTTCATCACTCAGATGTTTATTTTTCTTTTAGAAACCCTTTTGGATTTTTCAAGACATGCTCAATTCTACCTCTAAAATATAGATTCTCAAACTTTGGTTTATGGAATACTCTCATTAAAAACTCTGGAATGCTCATTTAAAATTACGAATGTCTTATTTCTACAAAAATGTACACAAAAACTGAATGTTTTATAAGAATTCTCTAATATTCATATGTTTTGAAATACTGAATAGTCACTGACTGACATGCAGTCTAATCTTTCCAAATCTTTCTCCTTAATTTTAAAAAAATATCTTACAGAGCATTATTTTGAATCTCCAGAGAAACGAGAGAGAGAGAGAGTCAGTCATTACAGGTGAGAGGAATCCACAGGTGAATCAAAAGCACTATTGTATCAAGAGTAGCAACCTCATTAAAATGCAACCTTTTAATGGGGAAAAATAAGAAGAAACAAAGATGGCTAGTTTGAGATTAATTTCCATCTCATTATTGCAAATTGGAAAAGCTAAGAAGTCAGAGGAAGGCATATAATGAGCCTGAAGGTAATGAGATAATATATTTCTAGGCATATTTAATACATATTTATTCCTTAAGAAGTTGAAATCAGGATATGGGATGGAGGTTCCTGGAAGATGGCTGCCTGAGCTTACATCCAGGACTGTCTTTTTCTCATCTCAGCTACTTGTTAAAGATGCTTGAGAAATAAAGTACTCTTGCTGGTTAATACTCAACAGAAAATCAGTCAGGCATTCACTGCTAGTAATGAATCAATGGACCCATAGAGGGACTGAAATGTCTAGTAGCAAATATGGTAAAATTTCTTTTACATGATGGAGAAAAGATGTCTTTGCTTTGCTTTTCACTGTGGGTTACCTAGTTGATTAATAAACAAAATCTGGAAGAAGGTATTTTCATAAGCTCAACTATTTGTGGTCTTTTTTTTTTTTTTTTTTGTCTTTTTGAGACAGGGTCTCGCTATGCAGTTCAGGCTGGCCTTGAGCTCACTTTGTAGCCCAGGCTGGTCTCGAACTCACAACGATCCTCCTGCCTCAGCCTTCCGAGTGCTGGGATTACAGGCATGTGCCACCACACCCGGCTCCTATCTGTGGTCTTTTGGGCAAGAAGAGTTATAACTATTCTGCTTGGTCCTAAAGCAGTTTAAGCAATGAAGGTCTTCTCCCTAGCATCCTGTACAATCTTGAGTTTTTTTCACCTGCCTGACCAGAAAGAGGTTCTACAGGATCTCCACACCTTGAGAGAAGCCCAAAACATGTCTGTGCTGTACTGAGACTTCTTATACCTATGGTCATGCAAAGAAAAATTACAAACCATGTATATCCACACCAGAGACATTTTGATTGAAACTGTTACTGTTCATGTAAATAACAAAAGATTAAAGTCTAAAATACACAAAGAATATGTATACATTAGTCAGAAAAAGTAAACTACCCAATAGAAAATGTAGTAAAAAATAAACTCATGCCCATATCTATGGAGAAATATGTGTTTGAGTGTATATTGCAGAATTGCAGAAAAGGGCCCACAGTGTTTTCTTTTTAACTGTTGATTCATGAAGATGAAAAGTGACTTAAAATTAGTGAAATAGAGACATATGAATCTATGCAAATAAATTTCAAAAGTGTTACCAGAAAAATTAAGCACAGAAATTATAAATATTCCATACTATGTATGTATATTTTAACTGTGAAATAATACTGTTTTACTTGTAAAGACATTTTAAACTTGCATAACAACAAACAACAACCTGAGATAACCATTACTCTCAAAGAGAAGAAAACACAACAAGATCACTTAGTGTTACTACTGACTCTTTAATGATTTGTTTCTAACAGAAACTGAAAATGGGGGGAAATCAACAAAATTATGTGCTCTTAAATATTTATATTAATAACTTCTCATGTATTTTCATGCTTGAGATATGCTAGTATATGAAAGATATTAAAGACCTTAGTTTATCTCAGTAATAATTCAAACTTTCAGTATGGAAGAAAGCCACCAAATGCTAGTAATAATGAATACAAAAGACATATCTAGACATGACTTAAGAAATAACTAAACTCTCAGGATAGAGAACAAATTTTAAAGATAAGGAGAAAAAACTGACTAAAACAAAGAAAGACTTGTCAGGATACAAACATTTCTCTTCAACACCAGATAAAAATACATTTATAGTATGTCATAAAGAAAAAAACTGTGATTTCAAAGTAGTACGCTTATCAAAGATGTAATCCTTAAGGGCTGGAGATATAGCTCAGTGGCACAAGCACCTGCCTGGCAAGTATAATGTCCTGAGTTCAATTCCCAGTATATAAAAAAAAGATGCAATCCTTGCATGAATAGAAACTGAAAATATTTTCTGACAAAAGAAATAATACACGTATCTTCTCTTTCCAAAAAATAGTAGACATGCATATATAAAATGACAACCTTAAAAAGTGAGCAGAATAAGGGAAAAATTCAATGAGAATAAAAACAATAATTTTATATAGATAAATTTTATGTATAGAAATTCAATTTCATAACACAAATTTTCATAGCATAAACAGTATTCATATAAAATGTTATATATGTAAATATATACATATATGTATTTGAACCTGTAAGGGTAGGAATTATAATGAAAGTATTACTGAGTCTCCAAATATTATTTTAGTGCAAAAATAAAAAATTTAAAGTAGATAAACATCAAAATTGTGGTAGTAAGTGGATTCCAAACACCTTTCTAAGTAGAAATTTTTAAAAAAAATTGATCAAATGAAATATCCTGTGTAGACTTAATAATTATTTAGTATTTCTTTGATGATTGTATGTATTTACATATATGGTCCAAAGGGAACATAGTAATAAAAATTTTCAAGTAGGGAGAAAAGCGGAAACAGAAAGAAACTTAAAAATAAAGCAATAAGCTGAAAGCCCACAATAGTAAGTGTTAATTGTCAACTGTGGGAGTGACCATCACAATGAACTCCATCATCCAAGGCCAACTTAAATGGTTACTGGGCCAAGGAGCCTCACACTTTTCTATTGATTTTATAAGGACAAAGTCGAGGGAGGCATATTTGTAAATTTGGGTGTTTGATTTAGGGCTGGACTTCTCATGCAGCATGAGGTCTTGAGCAAAGTCTTCTAAAAGTAATTTTTTAGTAGCTTATGGTTGATAAACATGCAAAATGAATGTTGTATAGCAAGTCCTAAAGAGTAAGGTCCAAAAGAATAAGCCAAATTTTCTGAGAAGAGGGCTGTTTATTCTGACACCTAGTTGAACAGAATTTGTTTGAATAAATCAAAATTCTAGAAATTCCTGAAACTAACAATATAATTATTTCTAATGTTATTATCCTGTGCAAAAATTCCCTGGAATTATACGGCCTATTAATTTATGTTTAAATATTAAAGTCATGATGTGGAGTCTTATTTCTAATCCTGTTGATCCGTGATCATTAGTAGTTTTGAATCACATGGCCAAAATTACCAAATTTATAAGACTAGATATAAAACGATAGGTACAATACATAGAGATATTTGAAATTGTGATATAAAAGAAACACAGGTGGTATAATGTTAAATAACTGAAATATGTTCTTTTCTTATATAATTCTGTGCAAGTCTCATTAAAGCCCTTAGAAAATTCCATGGGGCAGTAGATACCAAAGCCTGATGTTATATTTGTGTATAAATATTGCATATGTATACAAATATTGCAAGTATACTTGAAAAAATTATCTTAAAAGTTTTGAAAAAAGTGAAGAATAAAAAACTATATAATACAGTGAAGCACAATATGAATACTTATTCAAAAACTATATGGAATTGACTCAAGGATAAATAGTTACATTACTAAACAAGCTAGAGAATCTAGAAATGCATTCAAAAATATTTCAGAAGTTACTATATTTACAGCACTTTACTGAGTAAGGAAAAGATGTTTAATTTGCTCTGTAACTCCTGCGTAGTAGTAATCTACTCCAAAATAAATGATATGGACACATTTCTTCCTTTGTATACTAACATAAGTCCTACATGAAAAAAAATTTTCAGTTCTGACAAAGTTAACTTAAAATTAAAGAAAGTTTAGGCACCCTCAGTGTAAACTTCAGGTGAACGTAAACTTTTACTAGGTTTCTGGGAAACTTAAAACCAAAAGACATAAAAATGATGTATTTGACTATTTTGCAAATTATTTGCAAACAGACATACTTATCAAAGACAAGATACAGACTGGGAGAAAATAGTTGCAACAAAACAAAAACAAAAAAAATTAATGTTCATGAAGAACAAGACAACCACCCAACCAAAAAGTAAATGCAGAATTTGACCAAGTATTTCACAAAACAGAAATGGCAAATGGACCATAAATATAAAAGGATGCTTATTGCAGCTAATTACCAGGAAAATGAAGTGAAATGCCATTCTGTAGGCATCAAATTTGCTTAGAAAGAAAGAAAACACCCAAAAGTCTGTGAAAATAAATAAGCACTCATATTCTGTGAGCTATAATGTGACATTTTCTGAAATTTTAAAAATAAAGTAGCACATACTTTGAACCAGCAAATTTCTCTTTGAAAATTACTACACATATAAAAATGTAAGTTTCGGGGCTGGGGATTTAGCTTAGCGGCACAGCGCCTGCCTGGCAAGGGCAAGGTCCTGAGCTTGATTTCCGGTACTGGGAAAAAAAAAAAAAAAAAAGTAAGTTTCTAAGTTAATTGTAATTGTATGTAGGATAATAGCCACAGGTTTCATTTAGATTACATTCTTATAATTTCATTACCAACTTAAAAAATGAACACAAGCGAGAAAGCTATCAAGTGGAGAATGGGTGTCATGATTTTAATTATTTCTATAATAATGTAAAATTTATCAACTTTATCAGAATAGAAATTTAAAATAAAGATACATATTTGCTTCTAGTTTATTCTATCTGGAAACATACAATTATTTTTTCATCTTGTCAGGTATCACTCTTTCATCAAACTATACAATGTCTAAACTCTACAAGTACTACAACAAATTAGGTGACCTTAGGTAAAAAGTAGCATGTGGGTATTATTTTTTAATTTTAAATTCTGTATCTTAAAAGTGTAGGGTTAGCTCCTCATCAATATTTCTCCATTTCCAGCCATTCCATTTTATTTCTGGGATTCTTCTTAACCAAAAACCTAAACAAAACAAAACAAAACAAAAGAACACAATGTCTTCAATTCCTCCTGCTATTCATACCTAATCTGTTTCTAAACCTTACTTGGAAATGTTTTGCACGTATGGTTTGTCTTTCTTTCTAATCGTCATCATTGGTAACAAACTATTTACCACATCATCAAATAATCTTGAGTCTTCCCACAGAGTGTCTTTTCTCTATCTTTGCTCTTCTTCCTAAGTTCCTTTTCAGTCAATTCAAAACGATCAGGGAGCCAGGTGCGTCACTGTTTAACACACCAAGTCCCAACAACTCCTTTTGTCTGATGCTTAAATTCTTCTACATGCTGAACACACACCCTTAATAATCTTACTATTTACAAAAGATGCCTTGCACTTTCTTCCAGAATAACATGAAAAACAAGGGTGGGGCAAAGTTTGGGGTTGCCTCCACAATGTTAGCAATTTAATAATAGATTTGATTCTCACTTAAAGAAGCTAAGTGCAGTTTGATAGAAGGAATTCCCTGCCTGCCCCCAGAGACCAGTTCTGTCCTCGTTGTACAATACAATCACCCACAATCAAGACTTCCCCCCAGCAAATGTAGCCTCCATGGAACTAAGTTTAATGACCATCGTTGTGATTACAGGGACTAAGTCCTTTCAAAGACATAGCAAGACTCATCTCTTTGAAAGGAAGTCTAGAAAACACAATCTTCTCCTTTGTGTTAGATTTCAATGTGGGATTTCCCCCTCAGTGTTGTTTCAACTCCATTTATGGATGGGGAGTTGGGATGACTTCCTGTATGTCCCAATACCACTTTCATGCTTAATTCCCTTTGATTACATAATCTTGCTCTAGTCACACAAAATGTTTTCTCTTTGTCCACCTACGGAAATATAATTTATCCAGAATGACTGGCTCAAATATCATTTTTACTCAAAGCCATATCTGATGAAATACGAATATACCTTTTTTTAGTTTTTAGTTCCATTTCTGCATGTCCACAAACTCTCATTCTGTCTCGGTCTCTCCAGCCTCGTTTTGTCTCCTTGCAGGGATGTCCCAGAGCTGGACCTCATGCACCATGTGTTTCCTTTTATTGCGCTGCTCTAGTCACGCAGCCCATACACAGTGACTGATAACTATGTTCATCAATTAATACAATCTGCCAAAACAACTTGCTTTAAAAAATGTGTAATCTAATGTAAGTTTAATCTCCAATTGCTTATTTTTTGTTGTCAATAATCTCATGTGATATCACAAAACCTCCTTACCCATTTCTTACCCACTGTATTTGACGGCATCTCAGTGAAGTATAGTATTATATAATGAAATAGTATTTGCTGCCCTGAAGTTTGAAATTCAAATTGTCTAAAATACAATTTTTAAGAGAAATACAAAACTAACTCTTTCTTCGTACCTGCTGAGGTCCAACAATGGATGATGAAGTTGTAATAAAATGTTACACAAACTGGGTGTGTTGTATTCCCTATGTTCTCAGTGCCTTGGGACACAGAGACCAAAGGATTACAAATTTAAACCCAGCCTGGGTGACTCAGCAATTTAAGGAAACCCTATTTCTTTTCCTTTTTTTTAAATTTTTTTGTCTTTTTTGAGACAGGGTCTCACTATGCAGTTCAGGCTGGTCTTGAGCTCACTTTGTAGCCCAGGCTGAGGGAGACATTATTTCAAAAACAAAAACAAGCAAAGCAAAGAAAAAATACACCATGAGAAAAAGCAGGAGTCTGAAAAATGCTGTTGCAAAAGAAAACTAAAGGAAATTTCTACAGAGATGCTGTATGGTCCACTTTCTATTACCCAAAACAACAACAACAACAAAAATACCTTACATGTGCTACATAAGGGAGGAAAGGTTTAGTTTGATGCATGGTGTCAGGTGTGTCAGTAAGTGGTCAAGGTAGAGACACCAGCTTGAATAAAACCGCTCAACTGGTGGCATCAAGGAATTAGAGAGCAGAAGACCAGGGAGGAAAGAGTTTGGGACTAGATACGGTCCCTGAGTTCTCACTTCTCTGACCCACCCAGACAGACCTACAAGGGCTTTACAATTAACTCTCACAGGCATCTGTCAAGCTAACCAAGTTGACAATCCAGGTTAACCATCACAATTAACCTCTTGAAAGCAATTCCTATATTTCTGATGTTCATAGGAGTATGATAAGAGAGAAATTAGTCATCAGTGATAATATATAGATGTAGTGATCTGGGAATTTAAATCAGGGCACTTCAGCATCTATTTTAGAAACTAGTTCTGACAGCCCTAGCAAATACACTCATATTTGAGAACAGACATTTCTTCCTTATTTTATTTTTCTTTTAGCATTTAAAAACTGATTTTGAAGTTTGAGATCACTTTACAGGTCTCCCATAATGTAATTCACTTTCTGTAATCTATTTGAAGTAAAAATAATCTTTGTATTTTATAACAATGGAAAAAAAATCACCTTGGAATACAAAATTGAGAATTCAGTATTGTAAAGAAGATAATTAAGTAATGTATTTTATTTGAATTCTTACAGGAGACAGGAAGAGAGTCAATTAGTAAAAAAATAGTTGCAAAAATGATGTTACTCCAAGTTAATTCTGTCTTTTAAACAAAAAAAACTGTTTTCAGTTTTTTCCATCAATTTCATAAACTTTCTAATTTAATTGTTTAAATTATTTTCATAAACATGTTTCATGAATTTGACTTGAAGCTTCAGACTTAAGGATTCATATATTGTGAATGTTACATTCAGTGATTTAGAAAACTCATGAAATAAAAGTATTTTATAACAAGTACTAATATAAAAAGCAGGAAATGTACATTTTAAAAAACAGACATTACAAATGAAATTTTACCACAAGCTGGCTATGTATATTTTCCAACATGTTATCGTTTTTATGAAGAAAATATTTTCCCAATAAAAAATAAAATGATAGATGTAAAAATGCAAATAACTACAGCTATATTAAACACATTTTTTTTCCTTTTTAAAAGTAGTGATCCCTTCTCTACCATCCTGTTAGTGAAAATTTATATTTGAAGCTATCTATGGTTCATTTTTAGACATAAATACCATAACTATGAATTTATTATATTTTTCCCCAAATAGAGATGTTTTGTGGGTTATTTTTTAATTTGTGTGGCACAAATACTCATAATAGCCATCAAGCACTTACTGAGGATATTGTAAGATTTAGTCCACTTAATGACTTCTTCATTATATTTTATTAAGAATTACTCAAAGTTGAAGCTGAATCAAGTAGAACTTTTAAGTTGATTTTTAAATACATATCACATGTAACTATTTTCTCGAATAACTCTATTCTACTAACTATTTCATTTTAAGGATATATATTTAATTTTCCAAAAGTAGCTCCAAATGATTCCATGGAAGAGGAAATACATGCCAGTCCTAATCACCTTTTAATAATTAGAATCAGAATTCACGAAATCCTTGTATTTTTCTGAAATTAAGTAGCAACTCCACCATAGCCTGCTAATTGATCACCATGTGAGCGAGGGCAGAGCTAAAGATCAATTATCACACAGTGGTATCCATAATATAAAGATAACTGCAATTAGGAGCCTCTAAAAAACAGATTCAGTGCAGGGTTGTTTCCCTGCTACTTCTAATGAGTAGCCATTAGATCGTCCTCCTGAAACCTCTAATAGTGACTCAGGTGAGGTGAGGCTTTGGTTGGGCTTAAAGTGTGTGCTTAAGGATAGAAAACTTGCTTCATTGTATTACTTAATTCCATGGTACTTTGGAAATTTTGGTTCCTTTTTCAATGATATAATAAAATCTGTAATGAATCTTGGAGACATAATAGAAGCAACAGATCTTTATCACATGATTTTTACAAGCATTTTCTAATACTTTTCTTACTACCTCCAGATTGTGACCCCTGACAACCATCTCAAAGTCCAATAATTTAATGTAGTGAGCAACACTGTTAAAAGGAACTTTACCAGGGGATCTATAACTGGTGCGATGGAGCTCTAATTTACTCAAAAGAAAAAAATATGTGGCACCCCTCTCACAGTTCTTTAGGTATTAGTTCAAATGAAGTCATTACTGAAAGAAACTTGCTTGTAATAACGGGGAGGTAATTTTAATGTCTTCACCTTTATATACTAAGAAACACGTAGATGATTAAATAGAATGGCATGTGAGAAATATGGTCTAAGTTAAACCCCAAATTATTTCTTGAAATGCTACCAAAATGGAGTTTTCCAGTTAGAATTACATAGAGAGCAGTCCTGGATCACAATTATTTTATGAAATACTTAATAGATGCTTTTTTTTAAATTGAAAGAGTAGGATTAAAAAGAATGGGAAAATGGGATTAAAAATAGCAACAGAAGTAACTCAGGCAAGATAAACTTTTTCTAGAGATAAATATATTTTGACTGATCTGTGTTCCCTCCATTTTGTGAACTGTGGAGATGTAGAACATTCTATACACTCCCAGCACGGAGAAAATGCCACATTTGGTGCCTGGATTAACTGCTTTGCTTAGTTATTAACAATGAGAATGGGTAAAGGCTTTGAGTTTAGCTAAAATCCAGAAATTGGATATATATGTTGATATGTGTAGCAAGAAGAAGTAAAGCAAAGTTAAAGAAAATTATCTGATTCAGTGTCCTCATACTGAGTTTATTGTAGACAGGATTCAAGAGATTAAAAAAAAAAAAGGGCACAGAGCAAACGTATAACCTCTCATTCAGTTTTATACTTTGAGTGCATATCCCTCAAACATCAACATCATGTGAGGAATTGGTCAGAAACCTGCAGCTCAGCCCTGTCTCTCACTGAGGCAGAATAAGGATACTTAGATTCATTCCACATTCATTGACTACTTGTTTATTGAATTAACTATGTTTAGGGGCTGGGGATTTAGCTCAGCGGCAAAAGCGCCTGCCTGGCAAGCGCAAGGTCGTGAGTTCAGTTCCCGATACCGGAGAAAACGCCAAAAAAAAAAAAAAAAAAAAAAAAAAAAAAAGAATTAACTATGTTTACGGTGTTCTGTGTATAACAGAGGACAAAACACATGGGTTCCTTTCAGTCAAGAATTTACAACCTAGTGGAGAAGGCAAACAAAGGTCAAAGGTACTAGAATACAAAAGGCATGGATGGGGTAATAAAGGAAAAATGCTGAGTGCAGTCTTACAATGAGTTCCTTACACACAGAGCCTTGTTCAGAACCTATGCACAAGTAAATAATGGAGAGCGTGCTTTTAGGTAAGTGGTATAAGCCAAGAAGAATTAAGCAAGAAAGCAACTTCAACTGGAGACTAACTTGAAACTGACACTGTCCAGAGCCCTGAAGGATGACTGCCACCTCTGGGTGGTGCCACATTGTGGTTCAGAACTGTAGTTTTTGTAGCCTTAGTCATTGTGTGAGGGCTGCCAGGAACAGTGGAAGTGGAAAGAGGAAATACTGCTTTTGGACAGATATACAAGTGAAGATCTGAAGACTGTATAGTGCTCACCTTGGCAAATAAAAGACGTAAGACTGTTCAAAGTAGTCAAAGACGTCAGTGGTCACCCAGTACCCTAAGAAGATGGTACCAGCATAGACCAGAGACTCAGACAAGTGATAAAGTGTGCAGTAATAATGTCCACATCAAAAATGTGAGGATTTTTTTGGCCCTAAGAATGATGGGCAGCTTTTACGAGTTAAGAGCAGAGGAGATACTTAATCAGATATGCAGTTTTAAAAGATCACTATAGAAAAAATCAGAATGAGTCAAGAGCAGATTTTGGAACATTAGATAATTATAGGAATTTAGAAAAAAATAATGGTTAAGTTGGCATAGTGATGGGGTGCATGTGAACAAGTAAAAATGGATTTAAGAGACAATTACCATGCTGAACTGACAGAACATGTTGATGCATGGGTCCCTAAATGCTATAAAGATGTATAAAGATACCACTTCAGTTTGCTTTGCTTTTCTTTAGCCTTTTTGTGCTATCCAAGAGCTGGGACGGACAGAGGTTAGTTAAGCTCACTGGGGGTTGATTATTTTCCTATGTGTAATAGAAAGCCCAAGTCCCAAAGAGTTTAGCTCTTCCAATAGTGAACTAGAAAAACCAAACTGTACCAAGAGAATATTAAGGAAAGAATTACTATTAGGGAGAGAGAGAAAGAGAGAGAGAGAGAGAGAGAGAGAGAGAGAGAGAGAGAGAGAGAGAGAGAGAAAGAGAGATCAACTTCTTGCAGTTACTGACTAGATAGCATAATGATTTGTCTAGGGTAGAGCTAGTCTAATCATTCAACTCTATAAGCTACATAAATTAAATTTAATATTCACAAGTCCCTGAAATTTTGCATAAAGGAAGTTACAAATGATGTATACACAGGAGAAATACTTCTAGTTATCTACTACCAATGTAGATATGAGTTAACAATGTAATTCAATTGTACTCAAAGATCAGCCACAGAGAAGATAGGATGAAAAGGACCATGTGCTACACAGGCACTAGTTAAGCAAAATGCATGGTACTTACTATAGCTGGATAGTGAATTCATCTCACCACTGAAACAGATCAAAGGAAATGTGCAAAACCAGCAGAGGCATACAAGCAAAGGCAAAAGTGCTCTTGGAATGTGCCAGGACATGAATACCGAGGTCACAGTGATCTTACTGTTCGACCTGCTTAGATAATTACTTCGCTTCCTTATTTTTGAATCTGTACACACAATCGTTGTGAGTTTTGTGTGCCTTTTGAAGTCCTTGAATTCCTCCAATGTCAGGTAAGTGGAGACTTAACTGGAATCAGGAAACAAAATGTGCAGTAGGTTCTTCTGGAATAGTTTGGAACTGTCAGACAGGCTGCCCCAATTGGCAGTGTGGGTATCGGATCCATGAAAAACACAGCTGTGTAGACTAGAGTGTAGATCAAAGGTTGGAAAACCTATTTTTATTTTAATGTTGTGAAATTCTCCCAGGTCCAAGAACCACATAGATTTGGACATAAAGGCTGCATAGAGAAAACTCAAAGGCCTTCAGTTCAGAAGTCCCTCGGAAGGATCACATAGTAGTAAGTAGGTGGGATTGAAAGCGCTTGAGTTTGAAAAAACATCCCATAAAATTGCAACATGAATTTTGGAACTCTAAAAATACCTTCAACTCCATCAAAATGGATTTTAACATGCTCCACACTAAAGTTTTCACTTCTGAAAATAAACTGCATGCTGTGTATAGCAACACTATGCTGTTGTTCTGTGTTTTCCAAAGGTGATTATGAATGTGTCAAGATTATATTTGGGGTTCTGAGAGCACAGCTGATCTCACTATCTGAAAATATTTTTGCTGGGATAGGACGGTCTGGAATAATTCTAGGTACAAGTAGGCAATGCTTGGTGTGGCTATGATTTGTGCTACTAAATCTTTTTAAAGCAGCGGTTTTATGTTAACTCACTCCATGTGCTTTTGCGCTAATCTGGGGCCTTCTGCATCTCTCACTGCCACAGGTCGTCCGATTTTAACCTCGAAGTATCTCTTCCTGAAGCCAGGAAAATCTGCGGAACTCTCCCAATGAGGAGATATCTGTGTCTAAAGCTGCCTAGACAAGTGTCCAAGCCAGAGTCTACCCAATCTGAATGCTCTGCAACTGGAGAAAGCATTATTTCCCAATACCCTTTGAAATATGAGCTGATACTGTTGAATTTCTATCAGAATATGCCACCAGATACGCCAGAGTCAATACTGAGAGGAGGAGAACGTCCAGGGAGAGAAGACAACAATTTTTCACTCCGCAGTGCTTCCTCAAGCATCGGAGTGGGAGGGCCAGGGGCTCATACAGTTACCCTGAGTAGCTTTCTGTCCCATTTATTTTTACAGGCTTCTCATTTTTAACAGGTTTCTTTTTTTTTTTCTTTTTGGCAGTGTTTTAAATTCCCAGGGTACGCCAGCTCTCAAAAATACCCAGTAAAAACTAAAATAGTGCAAAAAGATCAATGAACTCTTTTAAATAGTTTGTAAAAGATGTCCTCATTTTGGCATTTTTCTGTAATTAACGGAGTATTTAGGGAAGTAATTATAGTATTTGGAGGGCATGTGTGACCTTAATAAGAGTTAGCCTTTAATGTATTACAGACATATGTCTTAGCAATTTTAGTATACATTATGCCTTTAAATTGATGGGTATATTATAAAAGCAATTTGCTTTTAATTTGAATAAATTACTACCAGAGCAATATAGAGTTAAGAGTTTTGTCTGTAGTTAATTATTTAGCTCAGGGATTTAGAGCTGTGTAGTGAATGGCTTTCTCATTTTTGCAGCCGAAGGTTAGTTCAAGCTTTTAACTGCTATCATAGGTTGGCGGCCCAGCTCCAATTGGCCTCTCTTCTTTCCATTTGCTAGTTGCTACCTGCTATCAGCTCAGTATCCAGGTTTGCCAGCTGCTCTCGTGGATTCTGGGTAGCCTCGCCCAATGTAGCTATTATGTACAATTATACAGCCATTCTAAACCACTTAAATCTAACATTCCCCTCCCCCAAACAACAAAGGCAAATTGGCACACGCCTACCCTATTCCATGGGTGCGCTAATGTGTAAAGTGATTTTAATAAAACTTTTGTGTAGAATTCACTGGGTGATTGTGAGGGAAATAACCCTTTACCCTGTGTAAGATCCAAATTGTCTGCCTCCCTCCCCGTGTGAGGATGAATACGCTGCTGAAATCCGGGGAGCTGTTGCTTTCTCTTACTCTCTGTTACTCATGTTTCCCAGGCCCGGGAACAGATGGTGCACCACCTGACTCAGAAGAGTCTAATGTAAGATTCATTGTGCTTCACAGGAAATCAAAGATCAAGCAACAATACAGAAGGTGACGCAGCACCTCAGCAACCAGCCACACAGTATGATACAGTCAAGTGGTGGAGAGACAGGGAAGGAGGGAAAGAATTTTATTTTAAAAAAGGAAAAGAAGAGAGAATAAATTAACCTACTTGAAAAACAAAACCTTCAACTTATGAGGGTTAATATTTAAAAATACAGTTAACCTCCTCCAGTCCAAACCTTTGCCCAGAGCAATAACAACTCTCTCTCCGAAAAACTTTAAATATCTGATTGTTTCCAGCACCAAAAGATTGCTCTGTTAGGCTTCAAGGAATGCCTTAAATCCAATGATGGTGACAATTATATTGAATTTCTGATTTTAACAAAGTGTAAAGGTAAGGCTTGGAATAGGATAACTTGGAATGCCTGGAATAAGACATTTGCATGGCTATTTCAATGGAGGAGCAAGTGCAATGTATGTGCGCAGCTTTTCTACACTTAACCTAAATCAGGAGCTGGTAAGCTATAGCCCATGGGTCAAATGTTATCCAAGGTCTGTTTTTATACATAAAATTTTACTGAGACTCAGCTGTACTCTTATTTTTGCCCAGTCTATGGCTGCTTTTGCAGTACATTAGCAAAGGTAAGTTATTAAAACAGAGGTTCTATGAGCAATGAAGGCTGAAGTATTTACCACTGACCATTACAGACACATTTCACTGAACCCTGGGCTAGAATGTATTTTGCTCTAATAACCCGCATATGAACATGAACTTCTACCCGTGCTGAGAGGTGAATGAGAACACCAATAGTAGAAGTATGGTCCATATTTGATGCATTCTTTACCTTCTGGAAAGAAAGCAGTTCTACTAGACTCCAATCCTGGAAGTAATATTAAGTTTCTGGAGTTTTATTTTGTTTTGTTTTATTATTCTGCACCACCCTGAGTTCAAAGCAGTAACAGCAGAAAAGAGCTCAAGACAGCCTCTTACTGTACCAATGTCAGCTGCTGACCTTCTTGTAAAAAGAATCTGCAGTTCCATCTTTGGGCAACTATATGCTAATTTGTATCCTCCCTACCCTTAGGCTGCTAAATCTTGTTGAATTGTTTGTTCCTGTTGGCCTCTCAAAACAACCACAAAAGAAAGTTTGAGGCCCTAGACAAATACCATGTGATGATATATTCTTAACCTCGTTATCTCTGTAACTGGTTGTAACACAGACTCACCCCCAGAGACAGAGTGGCATTAAAGTGCAGTCAAGACATTTACAAATAAATTACTGCCTGAAAAAAATCATAATAAGTGAAACAGCATTTCATCCACAAAGAGCACACTTGAAAATCCGCTATCAAAGTCAATTTGCTATTTCCACCCTACATTAGCCTAATATCATGCGCACAAGGCACGGTCGGTGGTGTTCCAGCACTGACTCTCCAAAAAATAAGCCTTTAAAGATTGCAAAATATCTGAGAAACTGCATTACTGGTCAAGATAATGGCATTTTTATAACAAATGAAAGATAGCAGCTGAAATGCATAAGGGCATGAGATTGGGCATGAACAATCTGGTTCAGACACAACCCCACCATCTGCCACTTCCGGAGTCATTCTGCAGCAGGTCAGTTCTTCCCCAGTTTTTTGTTTTAAAGAGGCATCAGCTGAAGGAGTAGCTCAGAGACAGAAGGAACCTTTCCTTATGCCCTTCTCCAATACTGCATTGATAGTGAAACCGTCCTCTCCTAAAGGAAGGGAAAAATCTTCCTTTTAACCCAAAAGATCCTTTCTCTCCCAGAGGAACAAGATCATGATAGACAAGTGACTCATAGATACCACTGAGAAAAACTTCATTACACAGGAAATCTTCACACATCAGGACTAACAAAAAATGGGAAAGTAAATTGAATGATTTCTAGCACATATATTTTCCTCTGCCCTTTCATGTTTGATAGGAAGAATAACAAAGATCACTGAAGAAATGAGTCGCCTTCTTGTTTCTCTCTCTGAATCTTTTCAACCGGCCCAGTAAAAATTCTAAGTGGCTTACCGTACTGCTTCTGTGGAAGTAGGACTATCATTAAGAGGACTTTCTTACCATTGCAAATTATCCTGTCAGAGATGATTACTTTAGCAATATGCTCTATGCATTGCATATGCATTATATGTGTTCTTTTGGGAATCAAATATTTCATAATAAAAATAGGAAAAAATATATAAAAATCTTTTGAAATGGCAAGAACAAATCTCAGGGAAATTTTTCTATGTCAGTATTCTAGCAGAAATGTGTATGGTATATACAAAGGGTTTTGCTTTTGCTACAAAAATCTCAGTCTGTAATTATTTTAGGTAGCTATTCCAAGATTTCAGATCTTCAAAAATGTGATATAATGGACAACTCCAAAAAAATTAAATCAAAATTCAAATGTTCCACCAATATTGTCTCTGGTAGTAAGAAAACACACTGCTGAAACTGTCGGTATAATTGAAAGTTAATGGAAAGAGCTACCAGTGTCTCTAGGATTTTATACTGCCTTCCTCATGACACCTCATAGCTGTGTCTCAAGATTAATCTGTTTGAAAGGCTATTAACTCACTTAGCAAAGCCAAGGAATAAACAATTTCAATCATACCTTCTAGCTAGAATTTATTCTTTGATTTCTCATGTTTAAACAATACATATAATTTATATCTTTCATAGAAATGTGCAAATATTCTCTATTTACTCAAATAATAGCACATGATGCTAACTTTTCATGCTATAAGGAGGAACTAATTACACAACGGTTAGGAGAACAATTTTTCCAAGAAGACAAGAGTTCAGTCACATGTTCATAGCCTCACATGAAATAAATCAACGCAGAGGATACCTATTTTACATTGACACCAAAATTAATGTGAGCGGCTCTGTTGATATGTTTTCAGATTGTCCAACACTTAATCAACAAAGGGAAGTGGAGTAATTCATTCAACAAATATTTACTGAATACCTTCTGTGCCTGTGGGGAATGGGACAGAGTGTTCAATAAAAGACTTCTGGAAGAAAGTGCCATCACTGCAGTGACCTTCTGGAAATTAGCTAGGTCAAGGGTGGAAAAGGAGGTAGTCCCCCTATTACTGAGAGCACACACATAGAGGAATGAAATGAGGCCTGACAAAAAAATGCAAACAGCTCATCATTGCTGGAGGGGTAAGGTGGAAAAAGAGTCAGTAAAGACGTGCGAGAATCAGATAAGAGAACTGCTGTTCTGAGTTAACAAGCTTGGCATGGATGTCCAAAGTTATCAAAAGGTGTTGAAAGACTTTAAGTGTTTCTGAAAGATCATTCTAGCAGGTGGGTTGGAGATGGCTTTGGTTGGCATGAATAAAGATAGCGGACCAATGAAGAAACTAATAATAGTAAGAGACAGTGGGGCATGCTTGGAAGCCCAGCACTCTGAGGCACTGAGGCTGAAGGATCACAAGTTCAAGCTCAGCCTGGACAACTTATCAGTTTAGCAAGACCCTACCTTTAATTGAAAATAAAAAGGGTTGGAGATATAGCTGAGTGCACTGAACCCTGAAATCACTCTTGGTACCAAGAGAGAGAGGTGAGGGGAGACAGAGACAGAGACAGAGACGAGACACAGAGAAACAGAAACAGAGAGACCTAGTAAAGATTAAGAAGCAAGAAGAGGCATAACAAAGTAAACTCAGGCAATGACCACAAGGATGGATTCAAAAGAATAAACGAGATCTACAAATCTTCAGTTTATGTCATTAGGTATATATAATAGGTAAGAGGGTTTGTAAATTTATTTCAACTTGTGCCCAAGTTTCCTAGCTATGATTCCCTCCACTGAGCTAGCAAATGTGTGCTGAAAAGGGAATTTTCACTTTTCTCCATGAAGTAAATCGTAGGTTGGTGGCCGGCAGACTGTGAGACCTGAGTCTCGGAAGACTTTTGCATTGTACATGTAAGACTGAAATATGAAACTGTGTGAGTAGAGGAGACACTCCAGGGGGAGTGAGAAATCAAGATGGATGAGGAGAAAGGAACAGGGAGATGATGCAGGAGCAGCAAGAAAGATAAAAGACCCAGGACGATGCTGATCTCAAAAGCCATGAGAATAGAACAATCCTCATGGCAAACACAACAATGAGGACCAAAAAAAAAAGATTAGGACAGACTCCACTGGTAACTAGGAAAACTTAGAAGCCATGTTATAGTGGATAAAAAGAAGAAACCAAAGGTCAATATGGTGTATTATTATGATTAATCAAAGTAATTGAGCAGATTCTCACATATCAATGAAAAGAAAGCAAAACCTAGCGGCAGTTTTCATCAGGTAATACTGTACAGCAGTTTCGCCAAACCTGACTCTGCTTCATGTGTGTTTGAGTATAAAACACTGAACTTTAAAAGATGGACAGTTTAAATGAATTTTGAAATTGGAAATATCACCATTAGAAGAAGATAACAATACTACTTAGCAGAAATGGTCCCAAGTAATGGCAGTGAAAAGGAAAAATGAATGAGGTAAATTGGGGTGTGCAGAGAGGATAATGCTCGCATTATTTTTCTTGAATCCTTTGAAAGCCATTCTCCGTAGAGTCATTCTCACAGAAGATCAATTTCTGTCCAGTTTTCATGTTAGTAGGAAATACCTTGCTTGTACAATAAAGAATAACACACTGCTTGCTTGAGGAGCATGGAATATTATGAAGCCACATTATATTCCAAACAAAGGTGTTTTCTAAAATGTGACATAATAATTACATTACTACATTTTCTCCCCATTTTAATTTTCTATTGAAGGGTAATAGAATCGTAGTTTAAAATGTGATCTATAAGCAAAGACTGCTCTGTTAGAAAAGAACCAATTTCACAAAGCCACTGATGAAGTTCAGATGATTCAATCACCCACTTCAACTTTTAAGTGAAACTTATACTTTCTCCCCTCACTTTGACCAGAATACATTACTGCTGCAAAGCAATTTACACATTACAGCTTTAAAGAGAACAGAAAGGACTAGACTTGCCAGAAGGCACTTGGGCAATTGTCACAGGCAGATTGTTTATTCTACCTAGAGGTTTATTATTATTTTCATAGTATTCTGCACAGATCAAGAGAAAGTGCTAACAGGCTCTGCTTTTTCTGAAAAGATGGAGTTTAAAGTATTATAAAGCAATAAACCATCAAAGTTCTTGACAGGTTATACAGGTGGGTTATTCATATTACTCTATTAGCAGGGAATACTTTATTCGTATTAGTTATAGAATTACGTGTCCCATTCAAAATAACAATTAGAAGAGATTTTAAATTTTTACTGAAACTCTGAATGTGATTCAGGGCCAGACTATCATAAACTAATAATGCTTGAAATAAGAATCAGTGTTGGCATGAAGAATTATGCATCTGCACTTTTTCAATTGAAAAACAATTGATAAGAACAGCGTAAGCTCACTGTTGAAAGCAATAGCCTCAGATCTCACGAGGGCGTAAAGAGAAAAGGTGCTTCCACTGAAATGACACATGATGAGGACAAATCAAGTTCACATCATATTTCTAACTATGAGATAAAATTGCCCACGCTGGGAAACTGAAAAGTACCCTGGAGGGGCCATAACAAAGTACCGTAAACTGGATTTTTTAATCCATCCAGAAATGTATTGTCTCACAGTTCTGCAGGCTAGAAGTTCAACATCAAAGTGCTGGCAGAGTTGGTGCCTGCCGAAAGCTGTGAGGAAGAGCCTGCTTCGGGTCTCTCTCCCAGCTTCAGGTGGTTCGCTGCCAATCTTTCGTGCTTCTTGGCTTGTAAACAGAAAGCCCAATTTCTGTCGTCATATTCACACAGCATCCTCCATATGTGCATGTGTCTACATTTCTTCTGTTTTTGTACAGATAGCAGTCACTTTGCAATAGAAGCCCACCCTATTGAGCGTGACATCACCTTAATTATATCTGCAAGTACACTATTTCCAAGTAAGGCCCTTCCTGAGATACATAGAGTTAGGACTTTGGACTATTACCTTTGGAATATACGGAGACAGTTTGACCCATAGTAACATCCTAGATGTCTCCTTAAGTCAGTTTCACCTACTCTCAAATTTATCTTGACTTTAACTCTTTCCCACCAGCACCACTGCTACTGCTCTTGGAGTACCTTATCCCATCATCTAGTAGCTGTGATTCCCCAAGGTTTGGGCCATGGCCTCATTTTTCCTCTCTGTATGCCCAATGGCTAGTCTCCTTCTGACTAGCTCTTAACATAATATCTGCTGAAGGAGTTTTAAATAGAAGATTCCTCATTGATTATTCACATTTATTTCTAATTAGATTTCCTACTTTTAAACTTAATCTCTACTTCAGTCCATTTCCCTCACTACTAATAGACAGATCTTTAACATATTCTTTTTTTGCTCTGCTCAGAACTACTCAACGTCTTCTCATGACTCACAAGATAAAAATCCAAACTCCTTAACATGGCAATTAAGGAACTGCCCCTGTGCTTATGCCTTCAGTTCCATCTCCGGACTTGCGCCCTTACCTGTCATCCAATAAAAGCAGCGTTGCAGCTGTCCTGTGCATCCATGCCTTTGTAAACCTTCTCCTTATGTGGAATTTGATCTTCACCTCATTACACCCTGTAGGAACCCCCGTGTGAAGCCTTCACCCACCTCTCCATTGTACATGTTATGAGAACAGCCTGCATATTTTCTAGGTAAATGTGTGCCTTTGTGTTTCACTTTCTCTAAAGCTCTGAGCTCCTTGTGCTTGAGGACCAGATTCCAGGAGCTTCTTTTTATCTTTGTATTCTCCACAACACTAGGGCAAGGGAAGTAGGTTGTAAACATCCCCTGAAAAACCATATGAAAATGGAAAGAAAGCTATCTGGCCCAATATCCCTTTACAGAACTTACTTGGGACATATTTTTAGGAAATATAATTGTAATATGTTTGTAATAGTTGATTGTGTCAACCTCAGAAGTTTAGGAGCTTATTTAAGTCTGCTCAACAATTCTACACCCTGGGGTATATGGGACCTATCCTGGGACAGCTCATCGCCTTGCAAACACTTGCATGAACACTGCAGTGAGCTCCAGACCTTGGACTGAATCCCTCAGTCTGCAGTGTGCAGACACCGTCCGCATATTTCCTCATCCGACTCTCTGGGTGACCATTGTAAACTGATCTTGTCAATTCTTATTTATATATCTTGCATTGTATCTATTTGTCTAGTAAAACACTGACTGATACAGTAATTTAAAGGGACTGCAGAAGCCAGAGTCTACAGAATCCAGCCTCAGTAGTGGCCTACATTCCAGCATTCTATCAAGTCCAGGCAAGCGGGTGAGCACAGCACACATCATAGAACCTGCTCTGTTCTTCATGCTGTGTAAAACATTTCCTGAGACTGAAGGAGGGGAGAAAACTGGAAATACTTTGGCTTACAATGTAATGATGCCTAGTAAAGATCGTGATTCTAAGAAACTGAAAGGCAGGTGTGGAATACTACTTTCCCTGTATTGATACATATTAATCAAGCAGGCATCACTGATTCTTGTATCAATAATAATAAGATCAAACTGAATCTACCAAAATTAGTGGTATAGATAGCTTTTACTTTTTGGTGTGTGTGTGTGCATATATGTGCATGTGTGTGTACATGTATATATAAAGAAAGAGCCATACTTCTTAGCTTGATCATGGCCCATGCAGACTTTTCCCCTTTGGACTGTGAAGGGATGCAGTGACTTTCTTACACAGGAAACCAGCAAAGACATTAACACCAGCTCTCCAAAAGGAACATCTGAAGGTATATAGCTATTAGGCAAAGGTGTGGCTACCTATGATATTGGGTGGTGGTCATTCAGGAATCATTTAACTATGGGACCCAGTAAATGACTTTTTCACAACTCTGTTCATCTGCACTATACCAGGTGATATCCCAGACACTGCGAATGGAACAATGGCTTCTTTCCTTGAGATATGAGGGCAGCATATCTTCAATAAGTAGTGTGTCACATAAAAGTGTGAACGTGTTTTGCATTAGTACACCACAATCCCATAACAAAAAGTAAATAACATTGTTTCTACTGTCGAGAAAAAGAGAACATAAATCAGGGTTACAGGAGGCTTCCTCATTTCTGCACCTCAACACAAAAGTATTTTCTGATATGTAAGTGGAGGAATAGGGACAAGAAGTGGGGTTCCTTCTATTTCACCTTGGTTAATGAGATGCAACAGTAGGAAATTGGAAGGAAAGAGGTGGAAGAAGCCAGGGTATCTCTGTTCTTCTCACTTGCCCTGGATAGCATCTTTGGTAGTGGCTTCCTCTCCTTCAGAGGCTGAGTACAGACCACGAAGTTCTGCCAATTGTCTGGAAAATGCATCGCTTGGCCCTCCATACAGGGGAAGATAGCAGTCTCCTGCTGGTACTAATCTCTAGGTTGCCTAACTGCCCTCACAATGGACTCAGCTCTTTCATCAGCTGTGTAACCCATTCTGAGTATTTTTGTTAGTTTGTCATTTCTAATTTCCTTCTGGACTTTGATACATACACATAGTATGAAGCAAACAAAGCTAAGTATTGAAATGCGAAATTTTTTGTGTAAATCTGAGATCTTCTATGTTCAAAGAATTGAGCAGTCAGGTAATCATGATCTCATTTATTTTTTCACTTTTATACTTTAATATTATCATTTCTCAGCCTTTTGGCTAAGATCAAGTGTAATATACTTTAATACAAGCTTTTGAGTCCTTATTATTGATAATTATTTTTGAAAATCAACATCAGAAATTCTGGCACTTTTTAAAATATAGGCTGTTATAAATAATGAAATAATTAATATTTGAAGACTATGTACAAAATCTAGTACAGTACCAGAGAGGAAAATAAGAGTAATCTTCATAAGACAATATGTTAATTAATGCCATTTTTAATTTTAAAACATACCAGAGTTTTGACAATAGTTATAAAAATGTAGTTATCCTGAGGAGAGAAAGTTAATTTCCTTTCTTATTCCAACAATAGAGATAATATGAACCGTTTTCATATTGAAATTAATAATGATAAATAGTGATTTAAAAATTTATACCAATAAAAATAATAATATAATGTAAATATTGATGAATTACTTTTCCTCCTAAACATCAAACTACCTGTACACATATGGTAAAGACTTCAACCCTTTGCATATCTTTGTCTGTTTGTTTGTTTTTTAAAGGGAAAAGATCAAGAGCAAAATACCAGAAGAAAGTGAAAAGATTAGTCTGGAATAGTTTTTCTCAACCAGTGATTCACAAATTTAACACAATTTAATTTACAATGAAATATAATGTTGCTATTTATTGTAATTGCATTATTTAAGTTAAAATAATGACTTAGGAATGTTTCCTTTACATGGAAAACTTTAGTACGCTTCCCATGTGTGTGCACATGTTCAGTACGGGTGTGCATATATTCGGACGGTCAAACGGGCTGGCTCCTGCTGCATTCCCTTCGTTTCTGCCTCAGCTGATAGCCATACATTAGTTTTAAACAGCACATTGCCTTTTAAAGTTCTCAGTCAAACATTCTTTAATTTATATCCATAATTGACCATTTGTTAAAGACAGGAAGCACAGGGAAGGCTGATGTTGAAATGCAATAAGGAAATCAGGCGCATAATGATATAATTCTGCAAATTTTGTTCAATTTTCCCTTCATCAGATCAAAATTCTTGTGTATATTTAGTACTTCAAAAATCAATTTGAGAAACATAAACTAATGTAATGATTATTAAATATGGTCTTGGATTACAGGGGAAAATTGCCCTGCATAGAATATGTCATTTGCAGACTTTTGAAATAACAGTCTCCTCTTATCTGTCCAGCTAGGAATAAGATATAAAAATTACAAAGCTAAGCCAATCATTTATTTGTTAAAGTATAGGGCAGGAATTCTATAAATCACTTCATAATGGTAGTTTTTCTCATATCATAGCATATACATTTAAAACGTGTATTTCAATCAATATTATTCACAAAGCCAAATATGATATAGTATTAGATTGCTAAATTTTTTTCAACAAATTATGACCTTTAAAATAAAGTCAAAATCTGAAAACTCATTTTAATGGCAAAAGTGGACATTTATATTTTATGTATCATTTCTGTTCTTAAGATTGCACTTAACTATTTTATATTTTAAATAATTTGATCAGAAATTGTAGGTATGTACATACATTTATCTGCCTGCCTATTTATTGTATATAGCTCAAAAATTATTTCAAAATTTTAAAATCTTACATACTCTGAAACCCCATATCCTACAAAAATTTTTTTTTCAAGTCAAAATATTTGGAAAATGGTTACTTTGGTTAATCTCTGAGATCTTTCTTATTAAGAGCTCATGAATTCAGTGTCTCTGATAATCCAAATTAGACTACTCTCAAGAGAATATAATGTTATAATTTTGGTCTTTCAATGCCAAGCTCAAAGAGAAAACTGCAGGGAAAGCGGGGAGCATCATCTATAAAAGAACATCCATTAAAAATCTCTTGTCTGCTTTGAGTTTTCCTTCCCCTGTCTCCTCTCATCATGCCCTTGTTCTGGGCCAGGTGATCCAGTTTTGCACAGCCAGACACAAAATCAAGCCTTATAAAAACATTCATCACATCCAAAAATTTTTTTATAGAAACCTACTTTTTTCACTTGGAAGTTAAGAAAGGTTTCTCTTTGAAGTATTTGAGAACCTAGTGTTAGTATTTATGTCTATTTACTCTTTTTCTCTTTCATTTCCAACTTCACAAAACACAGAGACCAAACAAACCCGAGTGCTATCCCTAGTCATGGAACTGAACTTGAAGGAGACACAAAATCTTCTTGATTCAAATGTTTACATGAAATTTATAATTGGCACAAAAGTAGGAGAGAGAGAGAGAGACACACACAGAGAGAGAGACAGAGAGAAAGAGAGAGAGAGAGAGAGAGAGAGAGAGAGAGAGAGAGAGAGAACTTAGTAAGCAGCATGTGCACTCTTCAGAGTCCGGTGACGCCCACAGTTCCTTTACCTGGCATTACAGTTCAAATGACTCTGACAAGGAAGTTGTCGCTCTTGATGGAGTTGGGGAGAGATGGCTTCTGGCCCCTTCTTGGAAAGATGAAGAAAGCAGCTGTGAATCAGACCTGTTGTGCAGGTAACTGACACTGTGGTTTTGTTTTAACAGCAAGTGTCTTGTATTTGACAAACATTACCTGTCTTTTTTAGCAAATGGAAATCCAGCCAATGGTGATTCAAGAGACTGCTGAGAGTAGAGATAAAGATACACAGAGAGATACTCTTTTAAAATGAGTCTCTGCCCAAAGTATGTTAACACTTTCTGATGGATATTGCTAGTAAATTTTATAAATCCCAGCACTACACAAAAGGATAGAGTGTTTTTATTATAATATACCTATTATATCTTTTAAATATGAATTTTACAAAGATATATGTTCTACAGGTGATCAACTGATTGCAAATCATTTGGAAGGAACAAATCTCACTCTTCACCAAGAAGATGCTGCACAACCTCTAGAGCTTGCAAACCTTGAAGTCTGCAGGAAAGTGTGCAATGTCACTCTACTGATGTACAAAGCCTACTTACTGTATTTGTCATGTCCTTTGCCTGTCATGAAGATGATATTTTGTAGTGATTGTAAGATTAATTCACTACTGAATAACCCAAATATAACACTACTTGGAAATAATCAATTTATCAAATGCTATGTAATATGTAATACTTATGGATATATAATTCATTGTAGATTAGACATCTCTAAATTCTTTCCACTTTATACCTCAGCTTTACCTACCATTAAATGTACATCCTTTCTAAGGTAGACAAAGTTCATTTTCTAAAAACCTTACTGCATCTTCATAACAACTTAAAGGATAAAAATAATAATCACATCTACTATTATTATGAATAAGAAAGTTGAATATTTAGAGTGAAAGTAGCAAAGGTCACCAAAATTCCTAAACTTATGTTATTCTTCCTTATATGTGGCGATTTCATAGAAATTAGATGTGGTGGATTGACAGCTGGTGGTCAACTTGTAACCCCCAGCTGAAGGGAATCAGGTCCGTGCTGGGTATGGAGGACCCACCTGAGTATTGTTGCCAACAATATAAAAAGGAAAACTGAAGAGGAGTAAGTGAGGGCTGTTGGTTCTCCTGGAGGAGCTTGTCACGCTGCCCTTCTTATATGAACTCGGCAGTTCTCATCATGGGAGGAGCGCAGGACCTCGTTACTGAGCATAGTTGCGGTACTTTTTGAGGGAGCTCTGGTTCTTACTTTGAGTGCCTTTTCCTGGCTCCAGTGCAGATCCCTCAACCTGCTGGCACAGATCCTTTATCCAGCTGGCACAGACTTGCTAGCTTCCACTGCTGAGCTTTGGGCCCTCCCAGCACAGATCCGTGAAACAGACTTGCCATGAGACCCTATTGTGGGCTCTTGGCCTCCAGCTGGATTCGTGGGGGCATTGTGATTGGCTCTACGTCTTCAGCTGGACTCATGCAGGACATTGCCAAGGGATCCAGGCCCTCAGCTGGGTTCTTTGGTCTTTAGTGTGTGGACAGATTTCTTGCACTCCTTTGTGCTTGACTCTTCGGTTGACTACTATAAAATAATCCTATAAATTATGTGTCCTGGATTAAACTGTTTTCCTTCTGAACTTGACTACAACATGAGCATATTTAAAGGCTTTCCTCCAGTCTCCTCCAGGTCACTCAAATCATTCTCTTTGGCTGCTGATGGCCATCCTCAAACTGACTGCTGTCAGGAGTATAACACTCACCTGGGCTATGCATATGTCTTTTGCCCATGCTTGGAAATGGAAAATGGGAGTGGGATCTGCCAATCTATCCAAACCATGCTAGACCAAGAAAAGGAAGTAGGGAATGGATTTACCCCAAAGAAATTCTGGGAAACAGATCAAAATGAAACAGTTTTATTATGTTTGCTCCTTGACTGCTATCATCTTCTCATGCTACTTCCCAAAAATAAACATTCAAACCCCATATCCAACCAAAAATGTCTCACTCCACCCCATTAAGTGACAGCTAAAATTTTTATCCACTTAGTACACCCTGAGTGACAGTAAATAAAGCACAAAAAAGACTGAATTTCCTCAACACAAAAATGTAACACCTATCTGGGGAAAGAGACAAAGGTAAACAATGATTACAGATGTGTTTTAGTACATTTAGGCTTCTATAACAAAAACTCATGCACTGATGGCATATAAAATACAGGAACTTTTTCTCACAATTCTGGAGACTAGAAATCCCAAGATCAAGGCACCAGAAGCATTAGGAGGAGGCCCATTTTTTAGTTCATAGATAATGCATTCTTGTTGTGTCCTCATTTTGTGGAAGGAGCAATGGATTTCCATTGCAAAATCTCTATTCTGGTTGCATAGACATGACCTGATGACTGCACTTTCAAATACTATCACAATGATGATTAGGTTTCAACATGAATTATGGAGTAACCAAGCACTCAAACCCCAGTGGGCTTCAAAGTATAGGCTATATATCCAGTCAGGAGAAAGTAAAAAGTTGCAGACTTAATCAGTCCCTTGATTCATTAATTGAGTTTTTCAAAATTTTATTCTCTAGTGAGCTCTTGATTTTTGTTCTTCTTGACCAAAATTTAGCTGGGCAATCAGAGTTTTTCTTTTTAACAGTTGGGACATGTCAGGAGCACAAATCTTTCTGAGATAAGTCATGAATTTTGTTTAAATGCAGAATAACCATATATTTTTTCTCATAGCTCTTGGAATTTTTCTAGCAATGTAATTTCTTTACCTTCTTAATTCTTTCACCACTTATTTTCAAATTCCATACATGTCCAATATATTTTAGCTTTTCACTGACAGTTTTTAATTTTCCTATGTTATTCTTTACACCTAAAAGGGATAGGGTTACAAAAATTATCAGGTTGCTAAAATTGCTAAATCTAAATCCTTGCATGTTAGAAGTAATCATAATTAGGATAAAGATTAAAATGAGGCAATATGATAAATGTGCCTATGTACTATGGTTATTATTGCTTATTTCAATAATAATAAAAAAAGTCACTGGATTAAAAGTCACTTATTAAATAGCAACAAAACAACCTTAATGTAGTTTAGCTGTAGCATTTTTATACTCCAAGACACATGAAACCAAC
Source organism: Chinchilla lanigera (assembly GCF_000276665.1). Taxonomy (NCBI): domain Eukaryota; kingdom Metazoa; phylum Chordata; class Mammalia; order Rodentia; family Chinchillidae; genus Chinchilla; species Chinchilla lanigera. Next base: position 17,379,807 of record NW_004955410.1, read on the forward strand.
TTCTGATATATAATTAGGGAATGAGAGATCACGAAGTGACACAAATAAAAAAGTCAGAGAATATGTACATAGGTTTCAGTGAGTTAGCACAGAATACTGACTATTGCTATTCTGAGAATTATAAAAGACTGTGGAAAGAGTGAACATTAGGACATTTCCAAACCCATTACAACTTTCTTTACTCTAAACACAAAATAAGCTTGTAATATTGTGCCTCCTTTAAAGGCTGTGTGTCTGTGTGATTTAATTTGGCCAATGGGTTGTGTCTTTACTGCTAAATGAATACAGAAAGAGACGGTGGAAAATTTTCTCCATTCCCTGTCCTTGTTGTAAGTATGTAAGTCCCTGTGAATGAGAGCCTCTATCAGTCTGGGTCCCTGAATATGAACCATCCCGTCCCTGCCAAACCATGCTGGGGGTGCCATGTAAACAAAAAATATCTTTCTTGGAATAATCCATGGGTTTTCAGACACTGCATATTTGCCAGGGACAAATACAGACAGCATGATAAAGGTCACTGTGCTAATGATATATAATAAAGCACATACATATGTTTCCTTTATTTTAGCTAGAACTATTTAATCATATTCAAGTGCTTTCAGTTTTTCCTTCCATAAAACTGGGACAATAATTTCCATATTTCCTAATTTCAAAGTACACCATAAAGCTCAATTAGTGATCTCGATGTTATTTTTGGAATATGGAAACTATGAAATAGAAAAGATTACTTTTTCTGACCACTACTTGGTCTCATCAGTTGATTATTTTCATAAATTTATCTGTCTCCGTTTTTCATGCTTATTTTCCTCCAGTCTAGCTTTTTCAGGCCCAGACACAGTCACTGATAAAATATTTTCTTTATTGTACTTTAGAAACAAGTAACATTTTTGAATTACTAAAAATTACTGAATACAGTATTTAAAAAACAGATCACTCAATTTGAATCGGTAGCTCCTTAGCTACTGGAAGGTAGCACCAAGTTCCTGAGCAATGACATTCATTATTGAAATTAGCTCCTAGAATTGAGCCCATTGAATACAACAGAGAGAAAAGGAGATAAACCTATCACTTCTTCCCAGGCCTTTGTTTTTCCTTCTTGTTCCAGTGCATATCCTGCACTTGTCAACACTCTACAGTGAGCTTTTAAGACTTCACTTCTTGGCATATGAATCCAGTGTGTGAAGTATTACAGAGCTCCCTTTTGTATATGAAACTGCGGCCATGGAGAGAGGGATGAGGGAGAATAGATCGTGGAAAAATAACCATCGCCTGACAGGTTGGCCCGAGACCACACTTCCCAAGCACCCGCTGCACTACAGTCTGGTAAAAAGATACTTGCTTGTTCTCTACTAACAGTGGAATGTAATTAGTAAAACATTTTCTTGTTAATTTATTTATCTCATATAAAATTTTCCCATATGTTAGTTAATAAAACATCAGCTGAATGGTTTAACTGCTTCTCATAGGCTTCTGTTCACCCTCATTGCTCTGGCTCTCCACTAACATGCCCTGTTCCCAGGGACACAAAGAGCTGCTTTAAATGGGAAGCCAACTCTCAGATGCCAAGCCGCATGCTGGTGCCACATAGGCTCCATTCCATAGTGACACTGCAAACCAGACCTTTCTGCATGAAATGTACCAAATCTTCCAACCTACTCCATCGGGCTGGATTTCCCACATCCGATTAGCTCCTTCTCTGGCACTGGACGTGAAGACTCAGGCTAAATTATCCTCACTTAAACCGTTGCAGGTGTTATTATTCCAGACATGTCGCTATGACCTCTATTCAACTGGACAAACTGGAAGGCACATCTCCTCCAGGCCTGTTTTAGATTTGTCTTGTTTCCCTTGCATTTTGTCCTTTTTGCTTCATTCTGATGGGTGCTGTGTTAGATAAACGAGCTGATAGCTGTTACTCACGAGTGAATTTCACAGCTCTTCATGCAGAGGCTTGCTCCCTTTTCTCGTGGCACGCCCCATAATGAGAATGATATAGTTCAAAGAATCTCAAAGAAATAAGAATTAATAGTTTCCACTCAAGACGATACAAAAGTCGCTGAAAGGAATCTGTCCATTTACAAATGCGTAGCTCTATGAATTATTCTCAGCCAATCTTTGGTGCAAATTGTTGGTACACTGAGGTTCTTTCTGTGCTTATGGCTGTGCTTTATAATGGTTTTCGCACCAATGGAAATATTTCATCACGTCCATTTCCCTACCTTAAAAAACTTAATCATTTTCGCTGTCCTACAGAGTTAAAATGAAAGCGGAGAGACAAAATTGCCACTTTTCAGCCAAGTTGAAGAACACAAAAGGGCATTTTAGGATCAGGTCAGTGCCTGCCACGGCATCTAAGTGCGAAATGAGGGAAGAAAGCCACAGCAGTGTCTGTCACCTCTCTATTTTTTAAGAATCGAAAATCAAAAAAGTAAACTGACTTAGTCAAAAAGACAATGCATTGAATTATATATGTGAATGATGACGGTGTCAAGGGGGCTTCAGATTTTAGCCTGACCAAGAAAGTCATTAAGATACTTCATTTTCTCCATTTCCACACTGGCTTCCTTAGTAACATCCTTTTCCTAACACTGATTAAATGGCAGCTATCGTTCCTAGACCCGTACTCACAAAGTGTACCATGTGGAAAGACAGAAATTGAGGCCTGTAGCTTGCTCTCAAGAAAGGTCAAGAATTCTCCTTCCCCACTCAACAATATCCACCCCTTTTGTTAGCTCAGTTTGCCAATTCCTGAACGAATTTCATCTACAGATAATACCCTCAGGAGATAGGGAGAAGATAGGCTTGGGGCTTAGCTCTGTGAATCAGTCATTGTGGCAAGAGATAGAAGATTATCTTAATGTGATTAATCAGGGCGCACTTGTAGGTAGGGTGAGATCAGGTCTCCTCCAGTCTAGCCTCAAAATATTGCTACTATAAAAGGGAAATGGTAGAATGACTATTAGAAAGTTTCAAGATCTATACTCTTTAACAAAATTTGAAAATGTCTTCCTCTCTAAGAGCTTGGCCAAGGGCTGTTTTTAGATGACTTACTTTACTTATAGATTATGCAAGCCTCACCTTTAGTAAGGAATTTTCTCAGGACTCAGAAAACTAAAAGATTCTGCATTCAGAGTATTTTTGGAATGGGATCATAAATTACCTAAGGTATTTTTACTACCTTTCATATATATCATCTTTTGAACAAACCGATAGCCTCGAGAATTCCTGAGCAAGGGCTTTGATGAAAATTCAGGCATAAAATAAAAGAGCTGCAAGTCTAGAATAAATGAATAAGCTATTTTCCTGTTATTCAAGGTACACATAAAGATAAACATACCCACGTATGTGTATATACTCACATACTATTATGGCTTTTGTCTAGATGTCCCCTCAAGGCCTATTCAGTCATAAAGAAGGGTTTTTCAGAGGTGCCTGGATCTAGGAAGTGTGATGTTGAAGTTAAGTGTACGATGCTCTGATTAAGCATATATGATTAGTAAATTAATCCACTGATTGGTTTAGCATAGCTGTGGGTGTGGATAAGGGGAAGGCCAACCCTGGGTGTGAGTGGCCTCGACAGGAAAAAAAGAAAAGGAAAGTTGCTGCTGCTGCTGCTTCTCTACCTTGATGACTTGTTGCCTTCTGTCTCCTGCCTGCCATGAACTGTTTCTCCTCTACAATGCCCTTTGCCGGGCCATCCTGCCTTGGATCCAGTCAACTATAAACTGAAACCTCCACAAACTGTGAGCTACAATAAACTTTGCTCTTTTAAATTTGGCTGTTGGGTATTTTGTCTCAGCAATGAAAAAGTAACTAAGAAAATATATACATATGAAAAAAGAGAGATTTCTAAAGTCTGACCATTGTAATTCTCACTAGACTTTTGTTTTAGTTCAAGAGCAAATATCAGGGATTAAAAATGGAGTTTAACTCACAGGTAAGTTCTGCTGAATGCCCACCTAGATTGGTCTTCTTCTTTGTAGCTCAACTAAAAACCACAGTGGCTTTTCAACTCAAAATTTACTCTTAATCCAGCCTAGAACAGTATTAGAGAACAACTAGTGAAAATGCAGTCACAGCTTATGTTAACATAGGTTTACATGTTATTAACAATCAAAATATTCCTCAAGGACACAAGCAATAAGTGGGTATATTCACTCCAAAATAAGGACACTCAAAACTAGCTTTGTTTTACAACCAGAGAATTTGCTTTTGCTTGTTTTTCTAAGGCAGTCACCCAACACCTTAGTCTTGGAAATTTCCTGCTAGGTGTGTCTAGATATCAACCATGTATTATTACTTTAGTTCAGTTATTTCTATACATGGCTGATCTCAGTTGTTTCATGATGATTGTGTCTAATTTCATTCTCAGAGGGAAACCTTAATTCCAAGAGCTGAGGATTCCTAGCTGTTACCTCCCAGGTACTAACTACTATTTTCACTGTAGGTGTTAAAGTCAAGATTTTAAAATATTGGTTCAGTATCACAACATGATGTTAAATTGATATTGAATTCTTCTTGCTCTTTTAAGCATTTTCCTACAGAGAGAGCCTGCTCTTGTAAGATTATGTTTTCTCCTTAGCTGAAGTATGATAACATATTTTTAAAGCATGGAATTTCCATACATCATAGTCTGTCTGACAGTCTTGACACTAAAACAATTGTTGTTGAGTACATTCAGCGTTTGGAAATGGCAGGTCATACCTCACTTGCCATCCTAAGTAAAGGGACTTGATAGATTGCAAAAAGTCACACACTTTTAGGAGTTAAGTGGTGGTTTAAAAGGTTTTGTAGACCAAAAGGATTTCTTCATGAAACTATTTTGCCCAGCATTATATTCCCAGTACCTAAGCAACACTGGGCACACATGGAAGGTTTAATGATTATTTTGGAATTAATTTATCTACAAAAGTTGGAAAAGACCTTCAAGCAAACATATTCTCCTGTTGAAGTACTTAGAATGCAAGAGTATTTTTTTCTAAGAAGTTGTATCCAAGGTAAAAATACAAACACTAGGAAAACAATGAATTAACAATTGATTCCTCTATTGGAACAAATGTAATTTCAAATTACTATTTAAGGAGCAATCCTACTTTTTCAAATTTCTAAGTAGAAACATTTGGGTTCTAATTTTCCTGAAAACAAAGTCATAGATTTTTATACAAGGAGTTAAAGTAGTTAGAAAAATTTTTTGTGAAACTTAGTAAAATAATAGTGTTATGAAAAGAGGACTGGTGATAAAATATATCATACTTCTGAATATAGATGTGAATATTGACATGGCATAAGGCTTATTTGTGAAGTTAAAGCCCTTTGGTTGATTTTCCTGGAGCACATGTGTTTACAGAATACATTTACTTGTTTTAAATACACCCTTAAATATATGGAGAAATTAAAACCAAGGCCAGTCGTATTATCTATTCTTTTTATATTCTTTAAAAGTTTGAACCATAAAAATGCAATTCAAAGTACTGATTGAATTGTAGAAAATCTTTTGAGGGGTGATGAAATTTAGTTGAACATTTATTAGACTGGTCTAACCTCAAAAAATAGATGAATTGTCATCAGCAAGACCACTTGTAACTTTTTCTGGTTTATGCAATTTAGAACATAACTTTCTTTTGCTTATAATTCCAGTTTGAGTCAAAGAATCTACTACCCCAAGCATCAGTGCTCTTCAATATCTAATTTCACAGTTTTCTTAACACGTATCTCATGTTATTTATTATAGTCAGGGGCATCCCAACACCTTGTCTATCCTTGCTAACTTTTAAATGGTTTATCTGGTGAACCATCAATCAAAAATCGTGAAACATTTTAATTTAAGTAAAATCAGTTAAGAAAGAAAACAAGGCTTGTATGGCCTAATTGGAAACATTACTCACATCAATAAGTGATAAATGCTTGATCTGGCAAAGAATATTTATCCCTCAGATCCATTGGTGATACATATGAGCAAGATTAAAATGTTGATTTTCCCATCTTACTTGGGGCCATACAGATATTGACAAAAAATAATCTAATGCTTTTGTGAAAATAAAAGCTGTTTTTAAAAAAACTCACTTTCAGGTTCAAAGATTGCTTGCATTTAAAAATTTTTAACCATGTGCATTTTATTTATTATATATTATTCTTCATTTAAAACCACAACTCATTTACAACTTGAAGATAATGCTTAATTAACTCAAGCAAATATTACAGTATATTTCAGAAACCCAAATGAATTGGATTATTTGGTTTTATACTGAATGACATGTGCTGGAAGTTTTTAATAATCTCACATGGTATTTATACTAATCAAGTCATGTTTGTTTGTTTGGTTTTTTTTTTTTTTTCTCTCCGGTACCGGGAACCGAACTCACGACCTTGCGCTTGCCAGGCAGGCGCTTTTGCCGCTGAGCTAAATCCCCAGTCCTCAAGTCATGTTTTACTAACTGTAATATAACTGAATTTAGAATCCGTTGAAATCACATGTACCACTTTCTATATTTTGTGAAGGAGGTGTTAAGCTACTAAGTAGACACATTACCATGCAGGAAAATACATATGCTTCTTTCATAAAACTTGAATTTAAAGAACTCTGGAGGTGCTCACTTATTCCATGAGGTCAATTGTACTACGACAACGACATTAACCAGGTGATGTTCATTCGCTTTACAAGTAATTTATTATAACTGCAGCACCATCTCAGCAATGGTTCACACAAATAATTTAACTTAGGTAAACACCATTTTCCAGTAATGACAGGACAAAATAAACTTTAGGAACATTTATGAACCGTATCATCTCACTCTTGGTACACACTGGCCAACCTATCTCTCTTGTTTGCAGATGAATTAACTATGGCTTGGAAATCATTAGAGCCATCTGCTTTGATGGTAAGGAAGAACTTCTATGATTATTTTATTATAGGTGCAGCGACTAGGGACTGAGTTACAATGTATTTAGTATCATTTACCCTAAACTTTACATGCCATCTAAACACTGAACAGTATTAACCCCCTCACATTCAGGATTCTTATACATTTGCTAAGAAGTCACTTTGCATTTGTAGCTCTGCATAGACTTTTAGCGATATTGACTTGAGAAGTGTCAATTTTTCCTTCATTAAATTCAACTACAACACCTACCAAAGTTTCCAATATGTTCTAATTCCTTAAAAATTAATGAAGGAATTAAAAAATCAGCAAAAAAATAGTTCCTTTGATTGCAAAGAGACAGTAAGTTTGTAATACACTTTGTTGGTTTACTTTCTTGCTCAGACAATTTAATGATTATCATTTTCAGTCCCACCCACATACGGATAAGCACTATTTTTCACTTGTTTAAAAATATGTATATATTTTCTTATGGATATTTGGTTCAGAATCACACTTGTAATGTGATGTTTACTATCTGACTGTGTTTGGTAGATCTAAATAAAGTAGAAGTAAAGCACATATACACATATTTGCATACATGTGTGCACATCTATAATATAAATGTACAATTGTACGTCTTTGTCAAGATATGTGCATTTTTCAAAAGAAAGAAAGTTATAAAAACAGCAAAAAGGAGGAGAGGCACAGAAAGGGGGAAAGATCATTGATATTTATCTTTTACATTAATTTTCCAATAATTGCAGAGTTTAAATATTATTTGGTTCATACTATCAAGATATGCATGCTTACATAAATATCTCTTTTTTATGTGTTAATATTGGGGCAGTAAAGAGACGTGTACAAAGGACTTTCTCTTTTACAAGTGCACTGAAATTTAGTAGATGTTCATTAACTAAATATATGCTAAGCAAATGGACAGAATGGTTAATAGATAAAAGGGCACATCAAATTTTACTGTATCCAAAGCTCAAAAAATAGAGAAAATGTACTTATGTAGTAATGAGCAACCTTATTCAAATTTAGAAGATTATCTTCTCTTATCTGGATTTGGATTTTATAGCAAATAAATATACAGTTGTAATCCATCAGATGAGTTGTTTGAAAGCTTTGAATCTGTGGGGTGAGAAACATACTAAATGTATCCTTTCCATAACTGAATACATAATTCTTTCAATCAGCAGTGTACTGGAGAGATAGGCAGGTGTTCATAATCCTAAATGTGAGTAACAAGACACCAGATGTATTTGCTTAAGACTGTGAATATAAAAGCGTATATTCTCAGAATATGAAGCTTGTGCATTCACAATGCAACATCAAAATCTTGTAACTGGCTTTTTTTACACATTATTAAGACAAATAGTCCTATATTCTCATAGAGTTTTAAATCAGTGAAGCCCAAAGCTGACCACAGACTGGTAGCAAACACCTGGCCCCTTCAGCTATCTGATCTTTGCCAAAGGATTCCAAAAACAGACACTGGAGGGCAAACAGCCCCTTTAATTAATGATTCTGGGGAAACGGGCCGTCCACATGCAGAAGACTGAAGCTAGACACATATCTCTCACCATGTACTGAACTAAAAGCAAAATGGATCAAGGATCTAAATGTTAAGACAGAAACAATCTGCCAGACCATAAAATAGGTAAACACTGGAAGACACAGATATAGGAAAGGACTTCCTCAGCAGAATCCTAATTTTACAAGAAATAGTATCAAGAACTAATAAATGGGATTATATCAAATTAAAAAGCTTCTGCACAACAAAAGAAACCAACAATAGAGTGAGGTGACATACCTACAGAATGGGAAATGTCTTCTAGCTTTTCCTCAGATAGAAGACTAATATCTAGAATACATAAAGGACTCAAAAAAATTAGGCTTCCAAAATAAAAGATCCAGTCAAGGAAAGGACAACTGAAATGAATAGACACTTCTCAGAAGAAACACAAATGGCCAATAAATATATGAAAAAGTGTTCATCGCTTCTGGCCCTTAGGGAGAGGCAAATTTATAAAACACAAATTCCATGTTACTCCAGAAAGAATGGCTATCACCAAGAAATCAAATAATAATAAATCCTGGTGAAGTTGTAGGGAAAAAGGGAACACATTTTTTGCATTGTTGACAAGAGTATAAACTAGAACAACCACTGTGGAAATAAAGGTGGAAGTTCTTCAAAAAACTAAAACTAAACTCCATTTGACCCAACTTCTAGCTATCTTCCTGAAAGATTTAGGGACATCATGTCACAGTGACACATGTGTACCCATTTTTATAGTAGCACAATTCATAATACTGAATCTTGGGAGCAGTATATATGTCCATCAATAGATGAATGGATAAAGAAAATACAGTATTTATCCACAATGGAGTATTATTGTGGCATAAAAAAGGATAAATTTGAGTCATTTGTAAGAAAATGGCCACTTGTAGAGATCATAATATTAAATGAAATCAATTAGATACACAATTTGAAATATTCTTGGTTTCTCTTATGTGAGAAAACCAAAATATAAATACAGAGCAAAAGAATAGATGATAGAAAATAGGGAGATGAACCTTTTAAAAATGAGGAGGGTACCAAGATGCAAAGGGGGAGGGATATGAAGAAAGAATTGAGATGTGTCATCTGTATGTCTGCAGTCCCTAGGAGGAATGCAATCATGTTCTGCGAACATGCAGTACTGATAAAAAATAAAATTGAGAGAAAATCAAAGAAATGGATCAAAGAGAGCAAGAAAGAGAACTCAAGATGTAAACCACTATTTTCATAACCTACTTTTGGAAGTGACACACCTTCACTTGTGGGTGGCTAGTGTTAGAAACAAGTTGCCTTGCTCTCGCTTGCTCACAGGGAGTCAGTATCAGGAGATGAGGAGCTTTGGGGGCTTACTGGAGCTCCTTAAATCTTAGGTTCTTCACACAAACCTTACAGAAATTTGCCCGTCTCACTACAGAGTTACTGAAAATACTAGCTATAACAATGAAGATCTAACATTTGCTAGAGCGCTTGTAATAAAAGTCCTCACTGTCTATTTCTCAGTGTAAATCCCCACACTTCTACTCTGAATCCAAAAGGTCCTCCATCATCAACCACTCTTCTCTTTTCTTCAGCATCAGTTACAGGCATTCTCAAGTTCGTATCCTTCAATGTCAGCGGCTGCTTCCCCGTTTCATAGTCGGGGTTGTTAAAGTATGAACTGTGGAGTCCGTTTTCTAATCTCTCAATGACGTCTCTGGGTGCAAGTCTCCTGTTTGTATTATGCCTCTCTAGTAAAGATTGGCAAGGATCTTCCCACTGCTTAAATGGAAGTTTCTCCAAACGTGGTACCTGTGTCACCAGCATCAGTACTGCCTCAGAGCCTGCTACATGTGCGCTTTGGGAATCTACCCATTTAAACCTGGGCTGAGATCCAATAAATTGTTTTAGAGGCCCCTTTAGGTTGCTTGGATGAAGGAGAGTTTGACAATCATTGACCAGACCATCACAAGAGAATCACTATTGCAAACTGACTTTTTTTTTTGTTACTCATCTAATTTTGCTTCCAAAGTATTTAAAACTGACTTCTTGAAAGTGCTATATCCTCCAGATCATTCGTTTTCTTTCTAGTTCTCTGATTTACCCAGAGTATTTCCTTTTAAACTTATCTTAATCTACCAATCCCAAGAATAAGAGACAAGTCCTCATTTTTCTTCTTTTATGTGTATAAGCGTTTCCCTGAATAAGTCCTTTGATTTGATAAATTTACTCATGAGGCTGCTAACATCTACCAAATTTTTATCACTTTCCTAGTCCACTTTCCTAGCTGAGACTCATAGCACTAACAGGCAAATCAAGACCATTAAATACATGTGCTCTGTGAGTTCAAAATCAGCATGTCCAAAGTAGAGGTCATTTCCTTTCCCACCTTTCCCAAATGTATTTCTTCTATATTCCTCACCATGATAAGCATGCAACATTTGTATGATTGCTGCATTCATACATACACAGTTAATCAAGCAGTTCTTCAAATTTTGTCTTCTTTTATCAGAACCCTTCTGCTATCTATTTATTACTATTCTTAGAATGACAAATTTTCTCATTTTATATATAAAAATGATTATTAATCTTACAGCCAGTTTTAGGAGAGGAAACCAAGACAACATGGAATTCAGTGCCTCACCAAACATATGCAGCAATTAAGAATCTGAGCCAAATTTTAAAGCTAAGTAAATTTCAACATGTTCTTTAGAGTAAAACCAAATTTCTTTTAAGAAGTGACTAGTTCATCTTGCAACTAAAACAATTACACAAGTGCATTTCCTTGAAGCAACTATTGCATCCAGACATTTAGTTGCTCTTCAAAAGTGCTTATTTATTCATACACATTATGAAATAGACAATAACTCAAAGACTAAGACAAGTTTTTTATAGATTCCTTCTCTTGTGGAGGAGTGACAGTAAAAACACAAGTACCCCATGGCTTCTTTTTATGAGAAACTCAAATTATAAACAAAGAACAAAAACAAAAGATACATAATAGGAAGTAAGGCGATCTATCTTTTTCAAATGATACAGGTATCAAGAGATGGAGGGAGAAGGGAAGGGAGGGGAAGGAAAGGAGGAGAAGAAAGGAATTAAGGTGTGTTACATATTGTGCAATCTCCACACAAAGTATGCAAACATTACATACTAAAAGCATGTGCTGATTTTTTAAAATGTCCAAGATACCCATACATTACTGCTGGTGCAGTTTGGGGGCCCTGCTTTTACTGATGGTAGCCTACCAGGATTGCTACCCAACATTGATTTCTGTGAATTTCAGTACAGGGAAAGCAAGTGGATAACTTCCTGATGCTATTATTAAGGATTCCCCAGATAAGGCTTTCAGAGGAGCACTGTGGCTCCTGAGTCCATGCCCCTAATTTTGCAGGACAGTATCCTCTCCTTGTCTGGTCTATGGCCCGTGAGGATAGAATGTTGCTACCTAATGTCTGTGCAAGGCTAGGCAATAAATGTTAGCGTGATGATTATTACTTAACTATAATAGAATAAATTGACAAGTTGGGGTTTTTGTCTAGATTTGCCTGCTGGTGCCTACATTTAAAAATCCTGAATGTCTTCTTCTGTGACACTGAGGACTCCCATAATCTGGTTCTTTTCTGTAACTCTGTGACCTCCTCTTGTGTCACTCTACTTCAGATAGCCACACCACAGATCCCCAGTGCTAAATTATTTGTAGTCTTGACTTTTACAAACGTGCCAGACCATACAGTTTACATCTATCTGACCTATATTCAAGTCTGTCTCCATCCACAACACACACTCCAGGACTGGATGCCTGCCTACTATTATAATAGCATTAGTGCATTTTTTTCCCACCTCATGGTCTGTGTCCCTGCTTTCCCTTCCTCAGAAGTGCAGATCTCAGAAGTGGAATGAGTGAGAGAAAAATTGTCTCTGTAAATTTCAGGCTTTAAAATATAAGATGGGTTTAATTGAGACACAAAAGAAAGGGACTTATAGCAAAATGTTATTGTAAATATGCTGTCTTTCAAAAGAAATTACTACACATTTTCCAGTCCATTTTATAATGGGCTGGAAATTTCCTTTTATCTAGGGATCAGTAAACAGGTTTAAATAAAATGTAAGTTAATTAAAGTATGTGAAACTGACAAATAACAAACTTAAGTACTATATGTTGCATAAACAAAAACTGTGCTGACTAGAAAGGATGGCTAGGTGCAGGGAGGCTTCTAGACTGGACTGTGATGAGAACTAATGACTTCTATTCTGTGTCTGACAGTATTTCTTTGGGGTAGTGGGATGTGCACTCATGATGCCTTCCTCATACTGTTCATTTGCCTCAAGTTTTCTATATTGGAAATGTCACAAATACATAATTTGGAGAAATGCTGTTTTGAAAAAAAAAAACTAAAGAAAACAACAAATGGTCTAACAAACAGTGAATTTAAAAGTCATTCTGAAGCCATTGGCTTTAAGGAGTAGCAGAATAATTATTTTAAGCACTAACACATTGCTTTCAGATAAGGGAGAATACTCTTGTTACCTTTGATGGATTTTATATATGCTACCCCAAAATATGGGACCATGGAATTTGAAAAAAAGAAGAAGAAGAAGAAGAAGAAGAAGAAGAAGAAGAAGAAGAAGAAGAAGAAGAAGAAGAAGAAGAAGAAGAAGAAGAAGAAGAAGAAGAAGA
>NW_004955410.1:17392987-17398388 GCF_000276665.1 Chinchilla lanigera
AAGAAGAAGAAGAAGAAGAAGAAGAAGAAGAAGAAGAAGAAGAAGAAGAAGAAGAAGAAGAAGAAGAAGAAGAAGAAGAAGAAGAACCAAAAAAGTCATTGCCGTCTCTTCCAATCTTTTTTTTTACTGAAATGGCTCAAAGCAAAACTCTCTGAGCTTCCCGGAAGTAGGCTATAAGTTCTCCTTCCGGGATTACACTCCCTGTACTCTAAGGTAAGAAAAATCATTGTCTTTGAAGTAATAGAGATCTAGAGAAGGCTGAGAAACCGGGTCTCGCTAAGTTCCCACAGTGGATTAGCATTAGATCAGACCCTTTTCATCCCACCATTCATCTGCACAGCCACCCGGTCTTTGTTGAAGTGAAGCCCAAACTCCACGTGACTAAACAGGGTATGGTGGCACACACCCATGGGCCCGGCACGGAGGAGGCTGAGGCAAGTGGATCAGCTGAGCTCAACAGTTCAACACCAGCCTGGGCAACACAGCAAGATTTCCTCTAAAACCAAAACAAACAACAAAAAACCCACACAGGATTCCTTGTTTCTTTTGGCTTTCATTTACAAAGACTTCTATGTTATATAAAACTTAAGTAAATATCAATGCTTATTTCCTTTTTTTCTTTTTAGTTATAACAGTCTCAGCCATGAACTAGGATTGAGGAAAAGATATTATTTTTCTCTCCCTATAATTTCTGTTACTCAAAAAATCTCTCCTCAGTATTATCCTAATAGAGCAGAAAGTGGTGACATTTGTAATAAGATAACAAAGATCCAGAGAGGTTAGTTGTTTAATCACAGAACTGTAAACAAGAGCCATATGGAAACTCCAAGGCAGGAAGGAATATGCAATGACATTTAATGTTAATTCTTGTCACCCTTAAATACACACACACACACACACACACACACACACACACACACACACACACAAGTTCAAGCACCTCTAATACTGTATTAATCAGAATATTCACTCAAGGCCCTGAGCATCACAAGTATACCTGGTCTCTACTATAACTGCATGGTCTGTATAAACTATATTACAAAGAATCCCTCAGTGTAAAATGATATTCTATGGAGCATGAATAGGAAAAGCTAAAACATAAAAACTTGCACTTGCATTTTTCTCATTAACCAAATAGGATTAATAGTAATGACTACTCCAAAGGGTTTTTGCAAATGGTACATGTTTATTCACAAAAATGTACTTCTTTAGAAGAGAATTCCTTCATCAATACATGGTAACAATTACTATTATTTTTATTATTGAATTTTTTAATTAGACACATATTCAGGGTTACCTAAATTTTCAAGATAAGACAATAGTGATAACTTTAGAAATACATATATCTTGGATATGCACTTTAAAAATCATTTCTTAATCAAAATTTTGGAGTTCATTACCACACAGGGAAAAAAAAGACCAAACTATGTCACTTCAATCCACTGTGTACCAAAATTCTCAGTATTATCCTAATACTGTATATTTTAATCTAAAATTTGAGTTCAGTGTCTGAAACATTATTCCAACACCAAAAATAATTCAGTTGCTTTAAATGCCATATGGAATAAATAAACGTCTCAAAACAAATCAAACTTAATTTGATGGTGACACACTCTTTGTAAATGGACTTTCTCTTTTCTGGAATTTTCTTCTACTTCCTCTCATCCACTGAGTAAATCCTGAAGAACTGAGAAAACAGCTGTTATCATCTGTAGCCATACCAGTTCCACATCTCCTTTTCTTCTACTTCTCTCTTCACATAGAAAGTTATAGTCATCTACTTTATGGTGCCATTACCTTGTGATATAATTGTTCACGAATTTACTTTTAGCACTTGATTATAAACTTGCTGAGGGCAGACACTGAATTTTAGTCAACTTCATCTCCTACAGACTAACCCAAAGCTGGCAGTCAACAACTGCAGAACAAGTATTGAATGACTCCCTATCTTTTTTTTTTTGTTAAGTATAAATTAATTTTCCCCATAATTGGTACAGAAAAACCAAAGCAAATATACATCGAACATCTCCTGGGGTTTTTAAAATCTGACAAAAGATGGATTTTACAGTGACATTCCCCTGCATGTGAACACTAGTTTTTCTTTACTTTCGTCTGACTTTGATGCTTTACCAAAATATTCAAACTCTGAGCCTAGAGAAGGTCCCTGAAAGACCACATGGGGCGGCAGCGAGAGCATACTATATTATGAAAGAGAACCCAATTGGGTGTTGTCACTGCTACTTCTGGAAATGATGTTTGAGGAAGATATGCAAACCTGCTCATTCTACTCCTTTATCAGGAAATTAAAAATTGTAATGTTTAATTCACAATTTGCTTTGGGCTTTTGTTTTCTTTGTGTTAATATACTGTCACAGACACACTATCTGCTAGAGATTAGTTTCTTTATACATGGCAGATACTAAACCTGACCCTCACCAAATACCATTACCACCCCTTCTAAAACAAGTCCTGTGTTTTTAAAATTATTTTTAATGATAAATAATTACCTCACTTCTTTAATAGACTAAGATCCTGGATGATAGGTTCAGTCTCTTTCACCTCCTTATGATCGCCTGCAATGCCACTTTTGGGACTGAGTACTTGCTCAATCAATATTTATTCCTTGAATCGAATTGAACTTCTGGTAGCATTTCCCTCCAGATTGGTTACTTTCAATGTGTACTAATGCAAGTTACACTCTGGATGAGCCACTCTCTCAAACACACGGGGCATGTGCCCTTGCTCAGCCAGCTTGTGATTGCTGGCCAATTTTCAGCTGTGGGGCCATAGTTTTTTCATTCTGGGAAGTTATAAAAATAACAATTCTGCCATCACTTTCTAATTCATAAAGTGACTCTAGTCTCTTGCTTTCTAATTCCTTTCATTTCTCCTTTATACGCCTGCCAATAGCCTTGGCCTTAGCTGGCCTTACATATTTAATCAGAGTAACCAATGCTGAGAATTTTTACAGGGAATTAAGTTTGATTTGTTTTGAGATGTTTATTTATTCCATATGGCATTTGAAGCAACTGAATTATTTTTGGTGTTGGAATAAGGTTTCAGACACTAAACTCAAATTTTAGATTAAAAAAAAAAGGAGAAGAAAACAAAAAGGAAAGGACCAGGAGTAGTTTTGTTTAAAACAAAACCTCTGTGGAAGAAAAATTGACATAGAAATGACAGCTCAGATCAGGAGGTTTAGCAAAATTACAGGGATAATTTTGCAAAAGTTGAAGTCACCAATTCTCTTCCCAGTCTCAGACAAATACACATTGCAGCAGGCCCTATGGATGTCCTCCCCGTCAGCTCCATGGATGTGCTATGCTGCAGGTCTCTGGATTTGGCTGATCTTGACCAATGGACACCCTCTCTCAGCTTGGGTAATGACATAAAAGGGCCAAGTGGCCTCATCCACTCTGTTTTTATAGGTCCAAGATATTTTGAGGGGTCCTGGCCTATGTCTTGGCTTTGTACCCAGTGACAGATGTTATCTGATTTTAGCCACTCAAGAAAGCACAGTACTTTTATACAATAGTTATAAAGATGAAAATTCCATTCTTCTCGATCTTGTCATTAGAGATAGGCACCCTGACAGTGTCACAGCCATTTTCTTACCATAAAAAAACCCAAACAAACAACGAGGCAAAGAATAATTCTGTGATAATAGAGAAACACAGACCCTAAGCTTGAACATCAAACATTGCCTAAAGTCTGATAACCTGGATGCTAACCAAATACAGCCCTCAGTGTTAAAGCCAATATACAGTGCATTTTGTGGTAGGGTTTGTTGTTGTCTTGCATTTTATTTTAAAAAATTCATATATAAGCAGACAAGCAGAAAAATAAATGCATAATAACAAAATTCTCATGCCGAGATCCTTTCACTGAGGCTAGTAGGGCATAGTGTGTATCATTTCACACATTCCCTTATTGAAGTAAAATTGTGTTCAGCCCTCAGCCATATTCAACAGGAAAAACCACGGTGGAGAGGGCAGTTTCTAATGTATGTAACAAAGTTGATGGCAACAAGCATTTCGAACCAGCTAAGTGCATCACGGCTGTTTCCCTTCTTCAGTGGTTAGCAGTGTGACTCATCCTTCCTGTGAAGCCCAGAGACAGTGCCGTCTGTTTGAGGCTTTATTATTTGGTAAGAAAATGGAAAGCGCAGTGGTGCTGTGTCAGTGAGCTGGAAGCAACCATCATTTACTAGGCTTACACGCAGGAGCAATGCAAATAGGTTTCATGTGCAGGGATATGGGTCGGTGGCTTGACTCAAACACTTCAGACTCCCAGGAAAAAGGAAGTTAAACCACAGGCTTAATCCTTGACTAAATCTTGAGGCATTTCAAACCGCAAGTTAGAAAATTAAAACCAAAGCATGTTCTGCTATTCCAAAAACCAAAGAGCTGAGCTCTTACTTCAGAGGCTAGCAAACCCTCCCCTTGGGCCCATTTCACTTGATTTCCCCTCTGATTTACTCTCGGGGGCCTAATCCCAGCTCTCTAAGCAGAGTAGTGGAACCATGAGTCTCAATTCTGTGGCCGGAGACCATGTGGCAATTAGGGAGGAGAAGACACCAGAGTTTTCCATGGTGTGTACAGTCAGACCTTAAGATCCAGGGGTTGTGCAGCCCCGATTCAGCCAAGCATGGATGGAAAATACATGGAAAAAATGTTAGCTGTGCTGAACATGCAAAGACTTTGTTTCCTTTTATTCCTGAAAAATTACAGTATGACAGTTATTGGTATAGCATTTGCAGTTTGCTAGGTGTTGTGTGTAATCTGGACAGGATTTAAAGTGTATGGAAAGGTATGGGTAGATCAGACACAGATATTATACCATTTGATATAAGGGACATGAGCCTTTGCAGGGTGGGGCATCTTCAGGGGCTGTAGAACCAAAACCCCCTCGGATCCTGAGGGATAATTACAAGTGTTGAATTTCTGAAATACCACAAGGGTCATTGGTCTGTTTGGAAAAAAAAAAAAGTATTAATCTGAAAACTCAAAAATAGTCATGGTTGTAAGAATCAGTAATTATAAAGTTAAAGGTAGTTGTACCTAAAAGGCAGAAAACAATAGAGGAGAAGAGCCATCAGTGTCAATCAATGTACAATATTTTTTGCTGATAGTAGTTGACAGCCATGATGCATTTACATTTAAAAAGCAAGCAGCCAAACATGGTACCACATGCCTGTGATTCCAGCACTCTGAGAGGTCAAGGCAGGGAGATTGAAAGTTCAAGCCTGGTTTGAACAACTTGGTGATTTAGCGAGACTCTATCACAATCAGTCAATCAATGGGCTGTGGATATAGCTTAGTGTAAATGCTCTGGATTCAATACCCAGTATTGCAAGGAAAAAAAATAGAAAGGAAAGGAAAAGAGGGGAGAGGAGAGGAGA
>NW_004955410.1:17398499-17409554 GCF_000276665.1 Chinchilla lanigera
GAAGTGAGGGAAGGAAAGGGAAGGGAAGGGAGTGGAAGGGCTCTTTACTTAGTTTATAAATGCCTGATGACCAGGATAGCCAAAGTATTTTGAGAAAACTGCAACTATTTTGGAGGACTGTTAAACTAAAATTCTTAATGTAAGAAAAATAATACACAGAACAGAAGTTGCTTATGACTGATTTTTAAAAAATGATTTGGAAAAAAAGACAAATAGGTAATTAATTTGAGAACATATAACCTAGAAGTTATTTTGTAAGTTTTGGTTTATCTAATTTTCACAACATAAAAATAAAATACCACTAATTCAGAATTTCAGCAATGAAATATGTTACTGTTGTTTGTATGAAGGGTCTGAGGTATTTTAATGAATGTCCTAAGAACATGAAGCAAAGTATTCACGCCTTTCATTAATTCAGTTGAAAAACAGTTAATGTATTTTAGTGTTTTTGTGAAATATATGAACCAATACACCGCAAAAATAAGTGAAGTAAATGGAGACTTCTGTCATTACAAAGCTTACCAACTAGCAGCAGAAGAAAGGCACAGACCTGAGTGTCTCTCTCCCGTATTTGGCATGCAAATTGTGTGTTCCAGTTGTCAGGTCTGAAATTTGATTTCATCCTACTTAAAACTAATAAGTTAGCCTGTTTCTGCTTCATAGATGCTGGCAGAAGACAGGAAACTCCTGGTTTAGAGACAAAGGACTTCATTAATCATGCATGGCACAGCAAGCAACATGAGCATCAATAAAAATTACTCCTACTGTCCCCTCCCATGTCCCTGGGGGTAATCCTAGAGGCCTAAACCTCAGTAGGTTGTGTTACAGGGGAGAAATACTGAGCTTAAAGAATCTACCGTGTCCACACTCGTGGTAGGCAGTAAGCTGGCCTGCTGCTTGTCACAGAGGAAGACATTGCCCAAGCTCTCAGGGCTGTAAGCACAACAGGAAATAACTCCCTTAAAGAGTAGTCAATGTCTTGCATTCTTGGCATGTTGGCTGGGTCCACAGGACAGCAAAGGATCCGTGAAGGACATTGTCACAATACCGGGCAGGATCCAGAGAACAGTGCTGGAAATGGCATGTGCTGGCTACAGCAGCAAGTCCAACCCACCTCTCTTCAATGTCCAAACATCTCCTTATGATGTGTCTAAGGATTTGCATGTTCTGACATGAGGATTGCCTTCCAGGTTGAGGGAAGAAATCAATTTGCTACTGGCACATCTCAGGGTGCTTGTTAAGTGAAGTGCTATATGTAGAACATACGGAACACTCTGTGTACCTACAGCACAATTCCTAGTAGCTGACCCTCATTTCTGTGTTCTCAAGGTTAAACACACTAACCACGGTGCAAAGAAACCACAGCCAAATCATTGAAACTGCTCTCAGGGTCAAGCCTACTTTCAGCTTCTCAGGTGCAGTAAATGTGGTAGGATCTGCTTAGTCAGGGGGAGGAGGTATAAACTGAGTTCAGCTGGAGGACAGGAACAAGGTCTGGAGTCCACAGAACTAGCTATTCCAACAGAGCTTTTTCATTTTAAATTATTAAAGCTTGGTGTATCCACTGGAGTAAATCAATGAAAATTAAAATGACTATGCATTCTAAATCTGGGGTTTTGATATAGGAACTTAGAGGTTTATGATATCATTGGGAGGACTAAGTTAAAGTCAGGAAAACTGCTACTTTTAACTCCAACTTTGATCACCAAAGAGATTCTTCTCAAAAACTCTCTACTATGATAATGCAATTGTCAAGAATCTCTGGAATGCTCCCATCATGTATCTCAACTGCTATGAACCCATTTGTCCTCTCAAAATTCAGATGTTGAACATTTGACTCGCAATGTGCCGATACTTGCAGTTTGGAGGCTTTGGTAGATAATTAATTGAATGAGATCAGAGCATACATTTCAGGAGGGATTAGCACCTTTATGAAATTCCAAAACTCCATCTCCTGCCATGTGAGGATACAGAACAGAGGCTGCCATCTAGGACACACTCACCAGAATGTGCCAGCACTTTGCCACTGAACTATCCAGCTTCCACAGCTGTGAAAATGAAATGTGCGTTGGGTGAGCCGTCCAGGTCACTGTATTCTGTTCTGTGCAGTCTGAGCAAACAGACAATCAGTGTAGAGCTGTGTGGTGACTCACGTCTATCCGTACATCTGGCTTCCTTTCCCTGAGAAAAATAACAGCCACTCCTGTTCACACTCCAAACCTCATTCATATGCTTCATGTCGACAAATTCTGACTCAGGAGAGACAATTCCAAGAAATGTAGTTTAAGCATTGTCTCTGCAATTATGAGAGCAATGATGTTGTACTGAAAACAAGGAGTTATTAAACTGACAAGAAGATTGTGTCTCATGAATATGATGGAATAAGTGATATGAGACTGATAGTAACCATAAATAAATGTACTTCTATTCCACCCAAGGGTTAGGCTAAGTTGTTGTGTCCTGGAGCAGCTCACAGAGCTCACATGATGGTTGGTGGGACTCAAGGCTGTGCCTAGCAGGGAGCTCACTGGCAAAACTGAGGACTTTGATGAAACCACAGAGATGGGAGAATCACTGAGGGGATCGCTGGAGACGTTAAGGAGACAGGAAGGAAAGTAGAAATTGCAGGAAGTTCATAAAGGATGGGTAGAAAGGGACAAAGGAATGCATCCCCTGCAATAGGGAAGTTGTCCAAGGGGAAAAAGGCAAGAGGTGAGGAGGTGAGGAAATGAGAAGAATAAAGATATGCCATATACAAGAACCTAGTAGGCCCAATTAACATAAACACTACATGCCACAACATGAGCTGAGACAAATAAGCTCAACAGGAATGAAAAAGGAGAAAGGGCTAGTGGAGGTGGGGGAGGAAAGGGGAAGGGAATTTAAAAAAAAAAAAGCCACAACACATACGGGCAACCATTACCTAAGATGACTGCAAACTACATGATTTGCAGACATGTACTATAAAAGCAAGTCCCAAAAAATTTTAAAAGAAGAAATTTGCAGGAGACTTGGAACTTCATTGATGGATGATAGCAATCAATGCCAAAACAATTATTAAAGAATAAAATTATGATGATGATACATTTAATGAATTGCATTTATTCAGAAAAAGAAAAGGAAATGAAAGAAAGACTTTTCTGGGAGAGACGCAAAATGATGCCGGAAACATGGTTTGTGAAATGAGTGTTTGAAGAAGCCATGGAGAACCTAGGTTAAGGAAAATACACTTTAATCTGTAGGCAAGTGGATGATAACTTACAATTTCTATATAAAATCATGGCACACATGAGTGAGTGAAATGAATTGAAAAGGGAATATGTTCAGAGGGGAAAAACACAACAAAAATCAGGCCACTGTATTATTTAAAGCTTGTGATGATCAATGATTGACTGCAATGATAGGAATAAAAGAAGTGAAAATGGATTCCTGGTCAACACTGTGAATGAAGAACAACATAACTTAAGCAAAATTGCTTTTCCCGAACTATACAATGTGTTACATTTAGTCTTAGAGACTTGTATTTACTGGCAGCAATCTGGTGCCACTTATACTCAACTCACTGATTTTAGATTTCAAACCTTCTTCATCTTGGGATTGGCTTTATTTTTAATGGGAATTCTCGCTAACATAGGATGGAAGCAGAGTAAATATTTAATATTCTTACTTTCTCATGAGCATTACATCTGCCTGAGTCTTGAGCATATCTTGATCATCTCTGGATCTGAATAAGACTGAGATATTCTTTTGCATCTTTCCTTAAGTTGTTTTCAAATTGCATTTATTCCCTTGGTCATATTTTTTATTTTATTGTGGCAAGAACATTTAGTATAATATCTACTCTGTCAAATTTTAAGTGTACCAAATGGTATTGCTATTTATAGTCATGTTGTACAGCACCTTTCTCTAACCTAGTCATCTTGAATGCTGTCATTTTATACTATTTATTATTGCTTCCCCATTTCCACTTCCCCTCAAGTCCTGGCAACTACTATTGCATTCTTTGATTCTGTAACAATGGCTACTTCCAAGACAGCATATAAAAGAAATTATTCATTATTGTCCTTCTACAGTGAGCTTATCTTACTTGACATAATGTCTTCAATATCATTCATGTTCTTGCACATTGTAAGATTTCCTTTGTCTTAAAGGCTGAGTGATATTCTACACCATCTTTTATTTTTCTACTGATTCATCATCAAGGGATATTTTGGTTATTTGTACCTCACAGCTCTGGTAAGCAGTTCTGTAATGAACATGAGTGTGATAATATCTCTTTGAGGTCCCAATTTCAATTTTTTTGAGTACGTAAATACCCAGAGGTGATATTGGAGGGTCATATGGCAGTTTGATTTTTAATGTTTTGAGGAATTTCCATGTTGTTTTCCATAGTAGCAGTAGCATTTCTCATTCCCACTAGTAGTTTGTAGGGTTCCAAGTTTTACATATCCTAGCTAACAGTATATTTTAACTTTTTGGTGATAGCTGTACTAACAGGTGTGAGATGATATTTTATTGTGGTTTTGATTTCCATTTCCCTGAATACTGGTGACATTAAGCATCTCTTCATGTACCTATTGGCCATTTTTATATTGTTTTGGAAGAAATGTTTATTTATGTCCCACGTTTGTTTTTTAATCAAGTTGTAGTTTTTGTATATTGATTAATAGGAGTTCCTTTTATATCTTGGAGGTTAACCTTTTGTCAGGCTATAATTTGCAAAATTTTCTCCCACCATGAAGGTTGTCTTTTCACACTGTTTATTGTTGTCTTTGCTGTGCATCTGTTTAATTTGAGGAAACTCCACTTGTCTAATTCTTTTCCTTTTATTGGTTGTTTTGGTGTTGTATCTATGAAATTCCATCTTCAGTAATTGGCTACTGTGTAGCAGGCACTGTGTTAGGTGTCTGGTATGTAAATATGAACAAGGCCAACTATTCTGTAAGTGAACACTCAAATATGCCAGATAATGTAATAGTATAAAAGAACTATAGTATTAGTCAAAAGGAGAGGATTAGCAAGATTGGACAAAGGATAGACAGTTTGGGAAAGCTTAAGAGAGGAGTGATTCTTAAACTTTACCCTAAAGGAAAAATAGGATATGTCAGATATATAATGCTGAAAGAAAGAAAAACCAAGTGGTTACCAAGGCAAAGAGGAAGAACAGATCATAGTTTTTAGATGTAGGGCATGTGCATACCTGATACATCACACACTTCTAACAGGCACAGCTGAGATTTTTGTAAGTAGATTGACCATTTTCACATAGTCTATGATTTTAAAAATGACAACATGAATTTACATAGACATTTCTATGAATTTTTGAATGCATCTACATTTTACAATGTGTCTGTGATTAAGAATCACGTGGATGCCAATGGTAACCGGTTGGAGCCCACTGTAGAATGAGGACATCCAAACACTTCCTTCAGATATTGAAAAATATCAAGATGAACTAAGTAGCAATCATGTTATTTCAATAAGAACAATTTTAGCTGTTTTCCATCAGACAGTTTATGGTTGTAGATCTAAACTATTGTTCTAGCTTTATTTCCATTATTTTGGAAACCATTTCTATAATGCCTCATGCGGATGACCTTTTAACATTGGGAAATTTACATAAAATACAATCGACATTTATAGTTTGTTTTGGTCTTTAGTTACCTGTAACTACTTCCTACCGGGTCATCAACTCCCCAAATATTAACCTTTTTGCTAATGAATTATCTGTATATATTTACTTTAGGTTTTCATCTCAACTTCCCTTCTTCATGAATCAGGTATCACCATGTATTAAAAACCCTCATTTTATAAGCATGATACTTTCATAATTTTTTTTCTTTTCACTCTTCCTTTTTACCTTTTTCTTTTTGTGTCTGTTTCTCCTTAAAGACAAGGTCTTGTCATGTGCCCAGGCTAACCTTGAACTGCTGGGGTCACACAATCCTTGTGCCTCTGCCTCCCAAGTAACTACATGTGTGCACCACCACGCTTACCTTAGAAAGTTAAGTTTGGAGTCTCTTGTTCCTCTTAAACTGTATTACATTTTTAAAATTTTCTACTTCAGAAATAGAACTTGAGACCATAATATTAAGTGAAATAAATCATGCACACAAGTTTAAATACTGCATGATTTCTCTTACACAAGAAAACTAGCATATAAATAAAGAGCAAAATAAAGACTAATAATAGAAAATGTGGAGATAGATCTTTTGCAAAAGGGGACGGAACAAAGAAATGGAGAGATGAGAAGAGGGAAGAAGGACAAGAGGATGAAAAGAATTAATATGTGTTCTATGCATTCCTCACAAAGAATGCAATTGTTATGTATTGCAAACATTTACCAAAAAAATTAAAATCTAGTAAAAATAAAAATAAATACATTTTCTATTCATGGTTTAACATCTTTTTCTTTAGTTTCTTCAGCTGTATACAGTATTAGTTTCCTAGGGCTGCAGTAACGAATACCGCAAACAAAGTAACGTAAAGCAACAGACGTTCATGTCTCACGCTGCTGGAGATTAGAAGTCTAGGAAGGGAAAAGTTAAAAAAAAAGAGAATAAAAGGAAAAACATGGAAACGAAGTGTCTTGGTTATTTTTCTCTCCTTGCTGAGACAAAATACCCAACATCCAAAATGAAGGAAGGAAAGGTTTATTTAGTTCAGTCTGTGGAGGTTTCACTCTGTATTAGGTGGCTCCAAGGCAGTGTGGCACATGGCAGAGGGCAACAGCTCATGGCAGCAGAACAGCAAAGCAACAAGAGCACAAGGGAGGAGTGGCAGAGAAGAGCAAGCCTCTTTTCCTCCCTTATACTATAAGCAGGCTACCCCTGCCCAAGGGGCATGTAGCACTCACATAATCTCCATGTCCTCCCCTTGCACAGGCTCAGGATGAATACAAAGTAAACACCCTGGCTCCCTGCTGAGTCACACAGCTAACCTTCCAAACTTCTCAAATTGATCCAATGAACAACATCCCAGAAAGGGTAAGGGCATGTCATTTCACCCCAAGATGCAGAACTGCTGAGTCACTTAGCCAAACCTCTAGACTCCCCAAGCTGATGCAATGTATCAAACATAACACAAGGCTTTTGTAAATAAAGAGGGGAAGAAGGGTTGAAAGAAGAGAGGAATGGGAAAAAAAGAAGAAATAGGACATATCATGTACAGGTACAGTAATGAATGATAAATGTGGTTATCATGCTTATCAGAAGTGCACCAGTGAAATTAATTTTAAAAAGTTCAAAGTGTTAGCGATACCACGCCACCTTTGAAAGCTACAAGGGCATCCTTGTCTACCTGTTTGTGCTTGATGATAGTGGTTTGCTAGCAGTCTTTGGTGCTCCTCCACTTCAGCTTCTCTTTCAGGTAATATTTTTCCTGTGCATCTCCTTCATGAGGACAGCAGTCATATAGGATTAGGGGCTTATCTACTTCTATATGGCCTCATCTAAATACATTTACCATGTCTCTCCTTCCAAATAGGGTCACATTCAATTTATTAGGGTGGTACAACTCAATGCACAGTAATTACTGATATTGAGGATTAATTAAGGGTGAGCCCCAAGACCATGGGCATTGGAATGAAAAAGCCTTCCTAGTTCAAGGCCTTGTCCCATCATTAGCCATGACTTTGGTCTATTTACTTAATTTTCCTATAAATATTTATTTTTTATTACAGGATAGGATCAATGATAATACTTGAGAATCTTTTGAAGTTTGAACAAACTAACATCAGAAATGATTAGCTCAATTTCTGGCACATAAGAATATCCAGGAATTATTAGCAATGAATCTTACATTAAGTATATAAACTATTTCTAAACATATATAGGAATCTCTACTTTGACTACTACAAAATTTAAAATAGTTCAAGCAGACAAAGGATTTAGCAGCTTCAGCCTAACTATCATTTGCTGGAGTGCTGATGTTTCTGGTAATGTCTGTAAAATGATGGAAAGAAACTAGGAGGACTCCTTGCATGAAGAACTGAGGAGCTTCAGAGTCAAATCTCAAAGGAAAGAGAAAACTGTCAATGCCCAACTTGATCCCATATTACGTTTTATATTTGGAAGAGAAAAGTGCGAGTTCAGGTTCATGTCACAATATCACTGGCCGAGCAACATGGTTTTCTATCTAGATTTGCTATAGGGAAAGAACTTGGAGTTAAAACAAAAAATGTTATTAGACAAGAGGAAGTAATTGAGGTGGGATGTGAAGGTTGCTAAATCAGGAGGACAATATGGGAAAATATACACATTAGACCCCCTAAGAGGGAAGGAAGAGCAGAAGTTGTAATGAAGGGTGAAAAAGATCAAAGTATATTCTACACAGGCGCTAATCTGCCAAAATGAAACCTATACATTAAAAAAGAAAGAACAATGTTCTTGGAACGCAAAATGCTACAGCATAACTCCCATTACCTTGATAAGCTTCAAACAAATTTTGAAACAAATGTACAATACAAGTGATTCTGTTCTAAATTGCTGTAGGTATCTGTGCAGCTTTACCCTTGGAGGACTCTGCTGATGACCGGTGGTCACAAAAACACTGGAAGTGTGAACCTCAGGGTCAGATGCTGCAGTGGCCCCAGACTGCCTCTCTTAGGGAGCAGAACAGCAGCGCCAACCGTTGTGAAAAGTACAAACAGAGGTGCTCGGTGTGCCGTGCTTATTTAATCTATCCTGGCAATGACCCTATTAGAGATGAGTTATTATTGTTATATCCATTTCACACCAAAAGAAAATTCTAGGTTGAAAGAAGAGTGGAAAATGTCTAGTCCAAGAGCAGGGTTAGTAGGTATAAGAAAAAAAATTATTTAACTCCAGCAATCTGATTTCAGGAGCGGAAAATATTGTATAGCTCATGCTAGAAATGCGCTAGAGCAAAGGTCAAAGACCTTTTTCTGCAAAAGGTCAGACAGTAAATATTTGCAGTTTGGAGGGCCATATGGTGTCTGTCACAATGACTTAACTTTGTCAACGTAGTGCAAAAGAAACCATAGAAATGCGTATACAAACGGGCATGGCTGTGTTCCGAAGAAACTTATTTCTCAAAACGGAAGTGAGCTAGGTTTGAGCCACAGGCCACCCTCTGCTAAACCTTGTCTCCTTTTAACAGCTATGGGAAAAGATCTGTTCGATCTTATGAGAACGTGGTATGAAAACCGCTCTTCATCCATGTCATCTCATTCTCTTCCATTACTGTTAACCTCTCTTCAACGGCTAGATGTTAATAATCAGCAGTGATTTGCTCCACTTAGAGACGAGTCCGCTCCCATAATCGAGCCAGAGACAGAGGCTCAGTGTGAATTTTCCATGACAGGTCATTTTTTTTCACACCTCTTTCGCTGCACCTGTTCATCACCTGCAAGCTGCTTGCTTACCTTCACTCTCCTCTTTTCCTGCACCTGAACGAACCCATCTCCCTTCCTTTTTCTTCTTTGCTACTTTCTATTTATTATTCTGAAATATTTTTCTGAAATATTATTCTGAAATATTATTCTGAAATTTTCACTTGATTCTGAAATATTCATTTTTCTTCTTTAAATCTGTGAATTTTACTCCATTTCCTTTATTCTGCTGTGAGTAGATCACATGTATTTATACTTCCCGTACCCATGACTCTGTGGATACCACATAAATTCTGTGAGCTACGTACGTGATTAGGGAGTTAGTGTCAGTAGGTTAACTCTTAAGACCTGAACCTTATTCAAAAGTTTAATTTTGTTAATATAACATGGAGCATTGACAAAAGTAATACAATTAGCACTCTGAAAGTATGAAATCAAGGTTAGTGCATTTCCAGAAATCTCCATGAAATGGTTGATTGCTTTTGAGAATTGTGAGAAAAGAAGCTTATCAAGGTAATGCAAGTTATGCTGTAGCATTTTGGGTTCCAAGAACATTGGCTTCTAGCAATATAAATCCCAGCCTTTACATGGTTTCTCCTTGTGGCTCTGTGTCTTAATTATATATATATATATATATATATATATATATATATATATGAATGTCAGAAACATTAGATTAGGGCCTACATTGACTATGACCCAACTTCCACGTAAGATCACATTCTGAAAGTGAAAGTAACCCTGCCACATTCCTCAAAAACAGTTTATTAGACTTGGAAGGAATGTTGCTGCCAATACATCTATCACTTCTTTCACCAAAAATACTGAAATCAAAAAATTTAGAATAATTTATTTAAGTGGTTCTGTAGTTTATTGCAGAGCCAATTCTGAAATCATAATCTGCTAATTCACTATCTAGGGCTTTTTCTAGCTTTGTAAGAACTGAACATGTGGAAATCAAGAAAAGAACTTCCAAAATGTTTTCCTTCTAGTCATCTGACATATTGCGTCCTTATTCCTGATTCTGATTTTTCAGGCAAAATGACTAGAGCTTGTTCTCTGATTTGCATTTCTCTTCCTCCAGTTCCCCTTCCATGTGGGTTACAAACATGAAAATCAGAGTTATAGATAGCCTTAAAGGAAGTTTAAAGTAACGCCTTCAAAACAGTTATGCTTTCCTTCTTTTTTGCTAACTTTCCACCAAAAAGCAGTCTCAGGGTGACTCACATTTCCTTGGCCAGTCTTCTTCAGATAATAAGAACTTAATTTTGCTAAAGTACAATTCTGAAAATACCGTTCTGCTACTTACTGAAAAGAAAAAAGCATTCAAACGTTCCTTGCTGCTTACTCACACTATGAACATTTCCTGATCTTCAGGTTTCATTTCTCATTTTCTTTCTCCTAAAAACAAAACAAAATCCTTTCTCTCTCTCTCTTTCATTCATCTCATTAAAACTCTTGTATTCAATTTTCACTGCTGCACACTAAAATAATAGAATTTTATTGTCTTGTATTTCTGGAGCCTAAAAGTATGAAATCAAGGTTAGTGCATTTCCAGAAATTTCCATGAAACGGTTGATTGCTTTTGAGAGTTGTGAGAAAAGAATCTATTCAGGCTGGGGATTTAGCTCAGCGGCAAAAGCGCCTGCTTGGCAAGCGCAAGGTCGTGAGTTCGGTTCCCAGTACCGGAGAAAAACCAAAAA
>NW_004955410.1:17410033-17544091 GCF_000276665.1 Chinchilla lanigera
TGCCAGGCAGGCGCTTTGCCGCTGAGCTAAGTCCCCAGCCCCTCAGAAGGGTCTTCTCTATTTGTTATTTTACCATGTCTACTAGGTAATCTGATATGTGGTACATGCTGAAAAATATTTGTTGAATTGGAGAGAAGGTCTTCTACTCCTTGATCTGACAGAGATTTTAATGTGGTTGAGATCCACAAAAGACCTCTTATATTAGTACATATTTACATCATAGTAATCAGGAATAGTTTATTATTGTGATTAAGAGGATGGATTTAAGCAACAAATTGCTCTTGTTACTTGTGGGGGTATGCATGTAATCTGATGAAATGCCTCAACCTCTCAAAAGAGTCTCACAAATTTTCTCATTTACACAGCATGGTATGTAACCATACGTTGACTGAAAGTTGCTTAAAATAATTCCTGTGACCTTCTGATCAACTAATGACATTATTATCTACAACAGCTGCAGAAGCACAGTGCTGACAAGATTTCTAAAGACATGTCAGAAGTTTCCAAAGACATTAGCATGACTACTGCTTGTAGAAAGGCCTCCATACACAAGAGAAAAACTTGTTTTGAGCCAAATTCATGAAGAGGAAAAAAATAATACAGGGCACTTTGTATAAGATTGAGGAAACAGTGTTGGCTACTGGTCAAGGAAAACAAACAGCAATTGTACTGAATTAAGCTACAGATCCTACCTTTGACTTTGAGTCATTTCATATAGTTAGCCAGAAAAGCCATTTTCAAATATCAAGGACAATACAAATAGCATTATTATCATCACTCACTCTTCAGAGCAGTGACCTTTACATTGGGCTAGTTTCCTTGGCGAGGAAGTTTGGCATGAAGCTACTGAAGTAACATTAAATGACAAAAATCTGTTCTTGTGGCTATGCTATC
Organism: Chinchilla lanigera; assembly: GCF_000276665.1. NCBI lineage: Eukaryota > Metazoa > Chordata > Mammalia > Rodentia > Chinchillidae > Chinchilla > Chinchilla lanigera. The sequence continues at coordinate 17,410,928 of NW_004955410.1, forward strand.
TTTGCGGCAATTTAACAAAACACCTAATTTCAGGCTCAGAGGTAAAAATGCTCATGCAGCCCACCTGAGACTCCCAGGCAACATATTTATCAAAACGAGTTAAAGTCACCTTCTGAGTAATTGCTGCGGAGGTGTTTTTGCACAGCAGAGAGGCACATTTTCTGTGGGTTGTACGATTGATCACTAAGTTCTAGTAACAGGTGCATCTTGCTTCTGGGCTCTTGAAACATGACAGCCTGTAGAAAAACTATTAAAATCGCTTTGCTAACAAAGAAAAATCAATTGTTCTCCACAAGGAGGTGCCCTCCAGCACAATCAATATACAATAGTACAATGCGAGTCTGAGAAGCCTGGGAACAGATTTAAGCTTTTGATTAGATAAAATGTAGAGGGACAGGAAAGATGATTTTCATCTCTCTGATGGACTCAGAGAGATAAAAATGTATCTTGCTGTAAGTTGCATCTAGTTTTCTTTCAGTAGATCCACTTATTAAAAGCACAGTGTTTTTCTGTTGAGTATAATCCTTTGTAGAGTATCATTCTCCCTGTTTTCAGTTCAAAGCATGTGTCAGAGAGCTGGAGCTGGCAAAGGGTGTACTTCTGAGACTAGTTCAAGAATCAACACGGAAGGACCTATGGGAACAAGAACGGTATCAGTTGCTTTGTTAAGAGCTCTGCATGGAAAGTACATAATATTTGTGATTTTTCTCCCAAATGTAAGACATACATGAATTAAGATGTCAGTCAGGTCTTGGTACTTTTTGTGCATTTTTCTACCAACAAATCAATAGTGACCTGTCATTTACAGATATGTGGTTCAAGTGCAGAAAAATGACATTTTTATGGCATTTACAACCTCTATGTATTTTCAGAAAGCTTTGCCTGCATGCCAACAATCTTTGAAGTAAGTACAAAACTCAAAATAAACCTCAATTCCAGCTGTTCAGAGAAAGGAAGGGCAGACTCTCTGTAACAAAGAACTTGATGCTGAGAACATGAAGCGCTTTTTACTCAAAGAAATGTTCAGCTGAATAGTTTAGACAAAACCCATTGAACAATCTTCAGTAACTTTTCACACTTAGCTGGGATGTGTATACCTGAAGAGATTTGAAATCCAGTGTTAAAAATGTTAAATTATCTTGATTTTTTAAAAAAAAATAGCAATGTAATTCAGGATCTTTGTAAAAAATTGATTATATACACTCATTGCCCAAAGGAAAGATATTTTGTAATTTACATAGTGTTAGGGAGCACACATTATTTAGGAAGTAAATTTTAGTCCATTCACTAAAATTTCCAATCTCTTGACTTTGAGTTTAACTGCTGCAGATTAATGTAGTCCTCCTAAGAGTGTTTTGGCCCTAGAAAAGTCAAGTAAAATGTCAGATATAAAGCAGTGTAATCCTCAATCCGTGCATCTGAAATAAAATCTGCAAGTTTGACAGGCAGCATTAGCACCTAAAATTGAAATTCAAAAACAGCGGAAGGCTACAGAGTCAAAACCAAGAGAGATCTATAAAAGTGTTTCCTCCAACAACTGCCCATGTCTAATGCCTCCTCCCCAACTGGGACACCTCTGTAAGCAGCAGGCTGCATTCATCCCAGGCCAGACACTCACACAGTCCGTGTCTTCCCCAGGAAATCCTCAAGGTTGCTCTTCAGGCAGATGAAATTGGTTAAAGGGCAATCACAGAGATGACAGAAAAACATTTGAGAGAGTAATATGGGGTAGACCTATAGACAAAACTAAATGAATATGAACAGTGTAAAAGCTTGATAGTATTACAGTTAAATAATGTTTTGAGTTTTATATGATATAAAATTTTAAGGTGATTACATTATCTGGAAAAAGGAAAGTATTAACTGAAATTAGCCTTGCATCAATTAAGGAGTCACAGTCTCTCAGATAAATTGCTAATGTGTCAAGACATGTAATAGTAAAAATAGAAACAGAATGCATAACTAACAATGGGTATTGAATTTAATAATTAAACAAAATAGAGGGGCTGGGGATTTAGCTCAGTGACAAAAGCGCCTGCCTGGCAAGCGCAAGGTCGTGAGTTCGCTTCCTGGTACCGGAGAAAAACCAAAAAAAAAAAAAAAAATAGAATAATAAAAATGCACTTTGAACAGAATTAGAAAATAATTGTAACATGATTGAAACATAGGTATGTAAATATGTAGAATATGCTAAATGTAATGAATTAAAATTGAAATTAAAGCATGAAGATTAAAATAATCTAAGGAAAGTAGACTCAAGCAATGCTGTTTATAAAAAAACATATATAAAATGATAAAATTCAGAAAGGATAAATAAACATGTAAAATTACAGAACAGCCCTAAAGAAACTACTAATATCAGACAAAGTTGACAGTAGAGCAAAATATATTATTAAAGATGAGAGAGATATATTATAATGATAAAAACCAATTAGAAAAGTAGAAGGATTCTAAATTATACATATCTAAAAAGTAGCCTGAAAATATGTAATGCAGAATTTAGCAGAACTACATGTTGAGGGGATACTCTCAATAACTAAGAAGACAAGCAGATAAATCAGGAAGGTCATATAAGTGTCTAACAGCACATTTGACAAATATCATATATGCAACAAGGGCAGGATATGTTACATTAAACTCAAAGTAAGAAGAGCATATTTGACCTATTCTCATTCATTACAAGAGAGATGTTTGTTCATAATTCTTCAAATTTTAAATATCATGGATTTTTACATTTGCTCTGTTCTACTAAATTCTATATTTTTTGAGATCTAGTATATGGACCAAGGAAATTCTAACTTTATATTGTTCAAGCATTGTAATCCCAAAGTCATGAGTCATTCACAGTAACACTTGCTAAGACAATTTGGGGAGTACTCTGATAAATCTCGTTTTTTTCCATGACGGTAAAAGAAGTCCTGAAATTATGTCTTACACTGTGATGATCCCAAGGCCATCCTTAATGCTGGGTAATAGCAAAATTACAAGGATTAAAATTGGTCCATTTTGGGTCAAAAATTCATTATTCAGTCACATTAGCCAAATACATAAATAAACACTCATTAACTTTTTCATTAAAAATAATTCCAAAATTTTATAAAAATTACAATAATACACAGTGTAAGAACCATTGTTGGATTCCTACCATCTTGTATGATGAAGCTTTGCATCATTTCCATGTTTTTTTGTTTTTACTTATTATTGTCTTTGATCAATCTTACATTCTTACATATGCTGGACTGAGCATCTTGGTTGAAGATAACAGAATGTAATGTAGTAACCATTGTTAACTCTTATCATTTTGTTTTGAGGCTATGTATTGTTCTTGTTGTCTTTGTGTTGTTTTGTTTTTGACTTCATTGTTGTTGCTCTGTTAGATTTTTTTTCCTTTAAAATTAAAAATGCTACAAATGACTCCTCATTTATTTCTAGTGTTATGGTAGGCACCTGTGACCAGAACTTTATCCAGTGACCAAGAACATGATTTTTCGGGCTTACAAAACCTCATTTCAGAAGGGGCCATATACAACCTTCTTCAACTAAAGTTGTATGAGCTCCAACAAGATTGATTCAGCACATTCTTCTTGTTTCAGTTATCAGGAAAGAAATCATTCCAAACTTAGGAGTTTAAAATAGTAAATATTTTATTTTCACTTCTCCTGCCGTGGGCGTTGCCCTGACTGACAAGAAATTCTTGCTTGTGATCTTCCAAGATTTTACAGTACCCGGAGGGCCGATCCAGATTCACTGCATAGGCTGGGGATTTAGCTCAGCGGCACAGCGCCTGCCTGGCAAGCACAAGGTCGTGAGTTTGGTTCCCGGTACCGGAAAAAACAAACAAACAAACAAACAAACAAAAATCAGATTCACTGCATAGGTATCCTCAGTGCCCGCCTATTGCTGCTGGTGGTGTCAGACAGAACATAGCCTCTCCGTGTAGCCAGGAATTCCTTACAACGTGGTGGTGAACAGCCCACAAAGACGAGCTAAGTGTTCTCTTCTATGACTCTGCCTCAGGGATCATATGCCACTACCTGTCCTCATAAAAGAGACCCCTTGACACTTAATGAAAAAAAATCTAAAGAACTCTGGTGTTGTACTCATTAGATACCATAACTCTGAACAGGGATTCTTTACCTTCAATAGTATGTAATAAAATTCTGCCCTATAACTTCTTTCTTCTTTATCAGATGACCCTCAATTGGATATTCATCTCTATTATTCCCATTTATTACTAGTAAGAAAGTAATGGAAATGAATTTAATGCCTAGGTACATTAATTCATTATGGATTGCAGAATAATGGTATTTTAATTTTATTCTTATTTAAGTACTAGCTCAAATACTTTTATAAGTTTACACATCTCTAATTGATCAATATGAAAGAAATGTAGAAAGTTATTGTCCTTTACTAAGCACTTTTTCAAAATGAATTATCTTTACAGGATCTTTTCCTATTAGCCAGTTAAATTTTACATTTTACTTTTCATTTTCAATTTTCCCCTTTTCATTTATTTGCATCCCTAAGAACTCATGAACTTATACAGCTGTTAACAACTGATTTAGATTAAAGGTAGTACCATCCAATGGGAAAAGCACAGTCTTTTCAACAAACAGTATAGGGACCACTGATAGTCACATAAACAGAATAAATATGGACCCTTACTTCACAATGTATAAGTGAATTAGCTCAACACTGATTAAGTATATAAACATATGAACTAAAACTAAAACTCAGAAGAAAAATTTGGATAAATCTATGTGACATTTGAATTTGCAAAGGATTCTTAGGAAAAAATGCACTAACACTGAAAGAAAATATAGATAAATTGGACTTCATTAAAATGTAAAACATTTGTGTTTTAAAGGACAGCATGAAGAAAATAAAAGATAATCCAAGGAATGGAAGAAAATATTTGTAAATCATATTATCTGATAAAAAATTTACCTTGACTATATATAAAACACTTATAACTCAATAACAGAAAAATGAAAAGCCTAGTTTAAAAATTGGAAAATGATATGAATAGTTATTTCTTCAAAGAAGAGATATGATTGATCAAGGAGCATGTGAATAGATGCTTAACACCATGAGTGACTGGAAAAATATAAATCAAAATGACAGTGAGATAAGACTTCAGATCCACTAGAATGATGAGAATTTAAGACACATGATAACAAATACTCAAAAAGATGTGAAATTGAAACCATTACACATGGTTAAAGAGAATGTGAAATGCTGCAGATTTTTGGGCAAAAAGTCTAGTAGCTAACTGAATAATTAAATATGGAGTTAGTGTACATGATTTAGCAAGTCCATTTGTAATTACACACTCAGAAAAATGCAACCAACCATACGTCCACAGAAAACTAACCATTTATGTACGTAACTTTATAATTATATTAGCCACAATAGTGAAATGGTAGAAATAACTAAATATCCATCTACTAGTGAATGGATTAACAAATTCGGTGTGACCATACAGTGAGTTATTTGCTCATGCGCAGGAGTGAATCCTGACATATCATACAAAGTGAATAGAATTTGAACACATGCTAAGTGAAAGCAACTGATCATGAAGGGCCACCTATTATACAATTTTGTCCACAGGAAATGTTCAGAAGAAGGAAAGCTATTAAGACAGGGAATGGGTTAGTGATTGTTTAAGGCTCAAGTGGGCAGAGGAATAAGGAGGATGATAACTAAAGAGGATAGGATTTCTTTTTGAGGTGATAACATGTAAAACTGCCTTGTGATAGGAGTAATTTATGAGTATATTAAAAACTAACTGTACACTTCAAGGAGTGAATTGTATAATATGTGAATAACATCTCAAAAAGCTGGTTTAAGAAATGAAATATGCATTAAAACACATTTAACGCTCACTCTATTCATTGTAATAATTCTATTTGATACTGAAATTGTCTCAGCTTTGAGCAGTAGGAATCTTCTCAAATTAGTTGTTGAGTATTGTTAGTACATCTTGCTTTCAATAGTTTTCTTAGTATATGAAAAGATGTTCCAGGCTCTTTGTGTATATGGCAAAGAGTGAGAGTCATCGTGTCCCCAAATAGCCATGGCTCCCTTTATTGAGAAATGATCATCGTCATCAGTTCCCAATCACGGGTGGCATCATTACTGTTAGGTGTGTCTAGCAAATAAAACTAAATTTTTAGAATAAAATACATGTTGCCCATGAATACTATAATTATTTTAGTTAAACTCTTCTGTCTTCACCTGTATCTGCTTTCTCACAGAGTGAAAATCTTAGCATGCAAGGATATTAAAGATAATAAAAGATCACATAATTAATTATTCATTTCCTTTATACCATATCTCACATATATAATATTCTCACAATAAAGAAAGTAAATAAAGAGAATGGAAGGGAAAAATGGAAACAAAACTTCTGTAAATGGGGAAGGGAAGAAGAGTTAAAAAGAGAGAAGGGAAATGGGAAAAGAGAATTATGATATATCATGTACAGGTACAAATCCTCTATGATGAATGGGATCATTATATATGGCAAATATATATTAATAAAAAATAAATACTACTAATAATAAACAATCCTACAAACAACAATATTATTAAACTAGTTGTACTAGGGACTTGTAGTCAAATTATTGTTGTAAAGTCAGTCATATTATGGGTTGGGAGCATAGCTCAGTGTTAGAAGATGTCCTAGGATATGCAGTGCCCTGAGCTTTATCACCAGCACTACACACACACACACACACACACACACACACACACACACACAGCTATATTCTCTCTGTTTGTGGAAATAACTGAATACATAATTAGCTCTTTTATTTCATTTTAAAAGTTGTACTTAGAAATTTAAGGTTTTTAATTTGTTAAGTATACGACATATTTAAAACTTTCCAAATTCGCTCATAATTCTGCTACCACTAAGGATGTAGAAGGCTACATTAGAATGTGTTTCCCAGAACAACACAAAGAAAAAAACCCAGATAATTTGAAAAAGCTATAACCTTTTTCAGATTATCAGAGCACCATGATTGAAGGACAACCAAAGGAACTGAAAACCAGAGGAAGACCAGTCCGAGGAGAGAAAGGACATTGCTTGGGGCAAAGTAGAAAAATGCATGGCAGCCATCCAAATGGTAACACAGGGTATCAAATTAATGAATTCTTTAAGTGACAGATTAGAATCAATGAGACTGGAATTCACACCATTCCCCAGCTCTTTGCCATGCGTCTCTACCAAGTGACCATGAGGAAGACTAGGGACAGAGAGGCAGAAGTTCTGCAATGTACTGAAACAGTATGTCAGTGCTGGATAGTTAAGTTACTCTTCTTCCCACATTCACTGTGATCTCATATTTTCTGCACCTCTGTGAACCACACTAGACTCACGACTCCATCTCCTGTGGACATCCTATGCTCTTCTCTTCTAAAATTTCTGTGTCTCATTCCATTTCTGTGCTATGACCATCACACAAAAACATCAGTTAGTGTTCCTCTTTTCTCCTGCTGTAGCTACCCCACTGTGTTTACCCCATCCTGACACCAACAGTTTTGTGTAGGTTTGTGTATTCTTTTGGATGCTATGATCACCTGGGTGTAAGATGTATTCATTCTAAGAGAAATTTTTTTGCCTCTAGACAGAGAAAAATATGTTGTTCCCTTTACCAATGTTTCTCCTAAACCCAGATGTATGTTTACATCTCTCTGTAGCAAGAAATAATTCAATTACTCTAATATTCCATAAACTTCATTGAACATCCCTAGTCACTTACCTTAACTGAAAAGATTTCATTGATTTGTTTTTGCATGGTTACCTTTATGAAGGGCAATAGCTTTATTTTCCCTAAAATGACCTTGACATGATTTGACTGTTGGTTGATTAAAGTTCAGCAAAGTTAAAATAATGGCACAATAGTTCATCCTACGACTTCTAGCTGTTTCCCTTCCAGAAATTTTACAAAAATAAAGTATAATACAAAAATGCATAGGTAAATCTATCTGTGATTTATTATTACACCCTCCTCCCCAAATTAAAACAAACCCAGAAGCAACTAAATGGCCAACATTGGTTTACTGTTATTAATATAGAATATCTATACAATTATTACATACTCTTTAAAAATAACAGTACTTAAAACTAGAAGATTGTCTAGGTCAACAAATCTAGTAATCCGTTGGCAGTTCCAGAATTATTCTTCAGTTAAGTAGTGAAAATTGAGAGTAGGTAGGATTTCTGTTCTGGAGTTCAAAGGAAAGAAAAAGTTAAAAGCAAAACCTAGAAAAGTTCTTGAAGGGAACTGCAGACAAGGCATAAAAAATCCAAAAGATTTTTTTGATTTCTACCTTCACAGGGTCAAAATCAGTCTTGATGGAATGTATATGTGAATGACTTTCAATAATCATAATAATGATAATAATAATAACACTGATGTGGCCATATTCAGCCTCCCTCCTTATCATACAAAGGATTCAACCCCAACTTCACGATGCTCAGCAGGAGGGTTACATGTATTTCAGCAGTGTGTACCATTTATCTTCCTTTTCTCCAACCCATTATTGTTGGCCAATTCTCTTAATCATTCTTGCTCTCCACTCTAAGAATAAAGATGAAACAAAGAACACAATTCTTCCTTTCACTTCCTCCTGCCCACAGGCAAAGTTTGCCTATATCTTATGCCAGAGCTGAAATGATTGAGTTCTCTTGAAGCAGTAAACAGCTCTTAAAAGTCTTTAATATACCTGGAAAGGTTGGCCAGATCAAAACCACTCAGGCCACATAACTAGGATGGTTCTGCAAATAACCTTTACGGCGCTTGTCTTCTGCCTCCAGATGACAGGAACGTGTGACAGTAAAGAACAGGCCAGTGCCTGTCCCGGGCCATATGCTCAAGAAAAGACTTGATGCCGACTGCTCAGTTGAGCTCATTTATAGCTACTTCTCTCTACACCTAGAAATTTGGAATTCCATTGTTTTATTTTCCACTTGAGGCTTTATCAAACTAGTACTGGAATATGATTTTTTAATAGTTGTTGAATATTTTATTAATATATACCTTATAGATGGTCAAATTTAAGCAAGTCATTATTTCAGGTAGTTACAAGACATCAACACATAATATAGATAAAGCAAACAGCAAGATGCAGTTGGGAGAGGTGAGTTTAAGAACATTTCCAGAGCTGTGCCGTATGTTCATTTCTGCTGTTGAAGATACCTCTGTATATTTGAACAACTCGGATCATCTGAGATTGGTCTCTGCTGCTAACTTGTGTGAGGTGTATGTGACATGCAAGTTCAAGAAAAAGTCACTACAAGCTTAACTACGAATCCTGATGTACCCTCCACTTACTCAGTTGTAATTTTTAAGGAACCGGCTACTTTTTACCACTCTCTGTCCTATGATTCTCCATTCAAATTCTCAGATAGAAGACCCCCTTGAAATTCATCTATTATATTTTCCACATAATTAAATCTTTAATCCCTTCTTCAACAAGGAGCTTTCTCTAACTGACTTGAGAATAGTAACCAACAAGTTATGCTCAACACGCTCACCTTGTTCCTTCACCTCTTTGCATCTGGAGATTATTATAAAGATTTTAAGGAAATTCATCTCATATTGTCTATCTTTCCATATCTTCCCAATGGGATTCTTATAGGACTTTGTGGGACTAAATTATATGGGCATCTGTGATTTCCACCATCTGGACAGTCAGATCCATGGACTTGATAGACAATTTAAGCAATATAAGATACCTAGACTTAGGGCTGGGGATTTAGCTCAGTGGCAAAGCGCCTGCCTGGCAAGCGCAAGGTCGTGAGTTCGGTTCCCGGTACCGGAGAAAAACCAAAAAAAAAAAAAAAAAAAAAAAAAAAAAAAAAAAAAAAAAAAAAAAAAACAAAAAAAAAAAAAAAAAAAGATACCTAGACTTGAGCCTAGCAGCACATTCTCAAAATTCCACCACCTGAGAGGCTGAGGCAGGAGGATCACTGCAGATTAGAGGCCAGCCGGAACTATACAGTGAGACCTTGTCTTCAAAAAAATTTTATGGATTTGTTGTTCCTCATCAGTGCCTTACTTTCCAAGTTCAAACACCACTGGGAAGGGCGTTCAGTATGCAATGATCACCAGCTCAAGTGCAGTAATACAGAGCTCCTCATTCAAGGTACATGAACAGAGCTGCTTACTTGTAGATGGGCACCAGGGAAAATAGAAGCCTAGGAATCATTGTGAACCTTTCCCACAGCACTCAGAAAAGTTGCCGAGGTAGAATGGAGTTTCAGCTGCACACGTCCCATTTACTCTAAACCTGAGGATCACTATGGGTACTGTAGCTCAAGATCATCTCATTAATTTCACTCCCCATGGTATTTATAACTCCCTTTGCAGACTCCCATGACTCTGAATAAAATTAATAAGAGTAGCCCATCTGGCAAATCTGTCAGTCATTAAAACTATAGATGTTCCTGACTCTATCTCCTGAGACACCACTGAAATCTGAATTTCTACTATATTTCTTAAAATGCATTGATGATACATTCTCCCTTCTAAAGTTTTGTATTACATGTACCAATTTTGTATTACATGTACCAATTTTGCATGTCCAAATCCATTGCTTATCTGAATCCTAGAACTTAGTTTAGGAGCCAATTTTTCTTTATTTCTCCATGTTTTTGATCATCCCTTTATTTTCTAGCTGGTGAGTTTTTATTCATAACTCAAGAATCAGCCTGTGTATTTTCCTCCTCACTGACTGCCAAAATGAAGTTATTCACTCCATTTTTAGTCTTTTTTATTTATATTACTGTCATTTATGGTCATAATATTTATATAATAAGATAGGCAAGGTGCCTCAACCATAGTATAAACTCTGAGAAGAAGGAACACATCTTTCACAGCTCTGTATTTTGAGCATCTAGCACTGTGCATGCAAAGATGTTAAGATCTATAAATGTTTATTAAAAATGAATAGGTGGTCTATCTTGGAGCCACCAAATAACTAGGTAATCTCTGATCAGGAAAAACGCACTATTTGGAAACTTTAGGGCAAAGGATAAGGAATAAGCTTCTCAGGATTTCTCAGGATTTGAAATATTTAATTCAGCCTATGCTAACCTACTCTGCTAGATTCCTGTCCTAGTCCTATATTCAGGATTTGTCTACCCTTGTGGGACTCAAGGAAATAGATTTCTGGAAGAATAAACTAATCAAATACAGAGACCCAAATTTCATGTCAAGATCTGACACAGAGTGTGTTCTGAATAAATATTTGACAATTTAATTATATTCCCATAACGTTTTCAAAATGTTTAACAGTCCTTGATATATGACGAGAAATTACAACAGCAAGAGAACACAGAGAGGCATTTGCTATACAAATGACACTTTTTTTAAACTGTTAGATTACTATAATATAATCTATTTTTAAAATACCAGTTATATGTTGCTACTAAATAATCCATTTAAAAGAACATTTTTATAATGAAGAGAAGAGAGTTTCTCCTGTGAGTCAATAATATCAATAGTAGTTGTGATTTTTCAATCCTACACTGCACTCCAGTTCTGTGAGTCACTAGTCAAGTACTACATGTGATAAACTGATGACCAAAGTATAAATTAAGTAGAAGGTAAATAATGAGTCTGTCATCATTTACTGATCTTTCACCAGTGGCGCATAGAATTGGAATTCATTTGGAATTTTTAAAACTTAAGCATTTATTCCAGAAATGTCACAACTTGATATCAATATATGTCTAGGGCACCAATCATCCACAACAGGGAAAAATTTTAGTTACTTTTGTGAATCAGTACCTGTGTTCACTGAATAAGACTTTGGTTTTTTGTTTGTTTTGTTTTGTTTTGTTTGTTTTTTGATACTGTGGATGGAACCAAGAATGCAGTCAGGTATATAACAAGTCCTTTTCAATTTTTGGTTTGAGATGGGATCTCACCAAGTTGACCAGACTGGGCTTGAGCTTATGGTCTTCTTGTATCAGCCTCCTGCGTAGCTGGGATTACACATATGCATTACCAGGCTTATGCTGAACAAAACTTTTAATATGAAAAAAAGAAAAAAACATGACATTTGTACCTGGGGTTCATCTATTCTTATATGCTCCATTAAATTAAGACAAGAGAAACTTTTAAAAGATGACTAAATTTTTTAAGTATAAGTGATTCTTCCCAATAGTTATGCTTGCTTTTAATAAACTTATTCCCTGTGACTTTTACTACCTTTTTGTCCTGAAGCAACAAAATATGTCCTTCCTTTATAGATCTAATAAGTAGCTTTCTGGATACAGCAGTTCAGCACATTTTAACATTCTTTATTTTACCTTTTTATTTTAAAGAAAATAGTATAAAAAAAAGAACAATAGCAAGATAAAAACAAAACAAAGCAAGGACATTAAAAATGGCACAGGGTTTCAAACCAAATGATAGAGATTAACAGTGGTTGTTATATCACACATTGTTATCTTCTACAAAGTTGCTCAGATTACCAGATATAAGAATGCAAGACTGATCAAATCATTAAAGGGAATAAGAAAACAATAATTTAAAAGAACATTAGAGACAATACCTAGTGTCACTAGGCAGGATTGTAGGAATTCACCAATGGATATTTTCCTTTTGTTTTTCCTCCTTAAATTTTATAGACTTCACTGTTAAAGACAAGAAGAGATTTCATTTGTAAGCTTATTTTTTGTGTCTCCTATGCAAAACATAAAAGAAAGATGATGTGGCTAGCCTGGAGGTGTGAAGAAACATAACGAAGATCCTGCTAGGACTTGACAAACTTATGACATTGAGCTCTTCTGTTGACTTATATGGGAACTCAGAATTCAATGAAAGATGCCTGGTGTATCTTTTTACTACATCTGGAGCTCTGCGTGGGATATTGTAACACTGGCATACAAGTGCCAAACAAGTGATATTCGTGCTGTTCTTATGTTATGTGTAAGACAGGAAGAAAAGGATGTGAAGCAATAAAAAGATTATTGTGAAAAAATTTTGTTGAGATACTGTGTTTAGTTTTTGAGGCAATGGACCATAAGAGTTGTGTTTGAGTAGAAAAAAGGAAAATATAAATAGTGTCAAGATGTATAAACAAGAAAAGAACTATAAGGTAATTATCCTAAGAAGAATAAAGAGAACACAACACTACTTACAATTTCAGTTAACAATTTTAAAACATATTTATTATAAATGTACTATAAATTAATATTTATTATCAATAAGATGGTATAAATACTCCCACAAAGAGTGTGGTACTTCGTACATGCCTATGGTAGTTTGCACATCTTTTCAGAAAATAGCATCACACATTTTTCAGAATGAGTACATCAGGAGCATTTGTGGATATCCAAGAAAGTGAGGAGCTAGTCCACAGAAAGCAGTGGGGAAGGATGAAAGGTCAAACTTCTGCTGCGGTGGCACCTCTAGCAGTACACCACAGACTCTTAAAAAAGACATCCTTATGGGTCAGTCTTTCATAACATATCACAGTCCTAGCAAAAGAGCAAGACAGAGACATGATGATCAGATTTCAATAAGCTATACAGCAAAATCAGCAGCTATGAACCATTTGCTAAATTCAGAGTACATAAAATAATCCCTTTATGTCACCCGGGAAAGGATTTTCTCTAGGAGGTAGAGAAAGCAGCAAAGAAATAACTTCTCTCCCAGTAGTGATAAATAGCATCAACTACTATTTGTTGACCCATTGCTGACCAGAAGGTACTATGCGGATCCCTCTGTGTAATTTTCTGTATTAATTTTCATGTTCCTCTGTAAGACAGAAAACTTAATTTTATTTTACAGAAGAAAAAATTGAGGCTCAAAAAATCGTGCCATCCAGTAAATTTGCACACCAAGTGTTAGGTTCACCAGACTGTGAACGTTGATCTGCCTGAGGTCAATTCTGTGCTCCTAAACAGAGAGAAAAAGTGTTGGATGATGTGAAAATATAAAAAATGCATAGAGAAAAACATGTCTATGTTATCCTAGATTTTGTTCTGGCTACAGGGTTGAGTATAACTTACAATGTAGACAACTGAACTTTGTCCACTTTGGAAGATGGCTCTAGATGCAAGGTAAAGCCACATGAAAGGCCTGATTTTATATTTATATCTAAACTAGAAAGAGCAATACACTGTCTACTGTGAGGATAAACATGTTATCACATAGCACAGGTGCATCCCAAGTAAATAATTATGTATACACAACTGTAATTTCTATATAAAGTAGCAAATAATTACAGTTATCTACACAGCATGCACTATGCCTTCATTCTTCCCAAAGTGTTTACAGGTAGTCCATTTGTTTACAGAGAACTTACCATCCCAAGGTCCAAGAATGAACTACAACTGGAATAAATTAGAGGAATTCACTTGCCTCTGTGATTCACTCATAGCAGGGCATGTCATCCAATTTGGTCTAATCAAGGTAAAGTTAATAATTTTCATTTGGAGATTTTGAGGTAAAGAAGCAATCTTTTCCTCTGGACCATCTGATATATGACTGTGAGACCTAGCTCATCAGCAGCCATTTTGCCACCATGAGTGAAGTCAACTGAGAGATGAAGATGAAACATAGACTAGGATACAGTTGTAAGGAATCCAGAACCAATAGACATGATCAAATCATGCCTAAATCATGCATTCTTCTTATCTTTTTCAGTTAACTGTACGAACAAGTTGCCTTTTCCTAATCAGTTAATTTTTTTGTTTTTGTTAAGTCAGACCAATGTGCTAATACATAGTATTATAAAATCAAGGTTAACACCATTCTCCCTATTATGAAATCACGTTGATACTCCATGATGACAGTTCTTCCCCCTTAGAGCTGATGTTCTCAGGGGATAAAATATCAAAGAATTCAAAAGACTGATTTTTAAATTAATCCATGAAATGAAAGAAAATACAATTAAGAAGCTGAATGAATTAAGGAGATGACAATACAGAATGTGAAAGAGTAATTCAATAAATTGGTAGGTATTCTAAAGAATCGAACAGAAATTTGGAAATGAAAATTGCAATAGTCAAATAAAAACATCTCAGTAGAACATCTCACCAACAGATTGATTCAGTCAGACAAACACCATTCAACATAAAGGGAGAGATAAAGTGGGGGATTTTAGTCTTCCACTTTTACCAGTAGATAGGCCATGCAGACAAAAATATTAACAAGAAATATACAACTTAAATTTACTACAAATCAATTGGATTTAATAGGCAGCTACAGAATATTGTATGCAACAAATGTGGAATGAACATTCTTTTCAGCAGATTCTGGAACTTTCTTCAAAGTGGGTTGTGTTTTGGGCCATAAAGCAAGTCTAAACAAATGCAAGAACTAAACACGTTTTCACATTTTATCAGATTACAATGGAATAAAAATAGAAATAACAAGAAGAGAAGCTGAGGATTATTCATGTTTGAACAATCAATGAGTCACTGAAGAAATCAAGAGGAAAATTTAAGTAGTCCTAGAATCAAATGAAAAAGGAAACAGAACATACCAGGATCTATGTGACACAGATTTCTAAGAGGAAAATTTATGAATGCTTACATCCAAAATCAGAGAGACAGTAAATAAATAACCCAATGGTATATCTCAGCATCTTAGAAAAAGATAAAAAACGCAAACCAAAACCAATAAAAGAAAGAAAGAATACCAAAGCAAAAGTTAATGAAATAGAGTCTTAAAACTAAAAGGAATTAATGAATCAGAATGGGTTCTTTGAAAACATAGACAAGATTGATAGACACTTAATTAATCTAACCAAAAGAATGAGAAGACACAAGTTAATAAAAGTAGAGATGAAGTGAGACATATTATGATAGAAACCACTGAAATCCAGAGGATTACTAAGGGCTATTTTTAAAAACTACTTCCTTAAATTGGAGAAGCTAGAAGAAATGGATAATTTTTAGCCACATATAATCCACTAAGATTGAATAAAGAGGACAGAAGAAACCCAATCCGATCAATAAAAAGAATGACATTGCAGTAATAATAAAAAGTGTCCCAACAAAGAAAAGCCTGGGATCAGATGGGTTCATTGCTAAATTTTACTAGATCTTTAAAGAAGAACTAACACCATTTGTTCTCAAACTAGTCCATGACATAGAAATGGAAACACTTTCAAGCTCATCTTAGGAAAGCCCAAATTACCCTGATACTAAAACTGGACAGCAGAAAACAACAACGAAATGGGTATCAATATCCTTGATGAAGATAGATGCAAAAATCTTTAATAAAATACTTGCAAACTGAATTCAGTGACACATTAAAAACATCATACAGCATCTTGATCAAGTTGCAAGTTGCAGGGATGCAAGTATGGTTCAACATATGCAGATCAGTAAGCACCATGCATTGCATAAATCAAATCAAGTATAAAAATCATATGATCATCTCAGTAAATGTAGAAATAGCATGCAACAAAATTCAATATTCCCTCATGATAAAATCCATGAAAAACCTAGTTATAGAAGGACATTACCTCAAATAATAAAAACTCTCTATAGTCATAGGCAAAGTTATAGTGAATGTAGAGAAACCCAAAGCATTTCTTCTGCAGTTAGAAATGAGACAAGAAAGTCCACTCTCACTGCTTCTATTCAATTTAAATTACTTGAACTTTTAGACAGAGCAATCAAGTAAGAGAGAAATAAAACATATGAAAGTAGGAAAAGAAAAAAATCAAATTATCTATATTTGGCGACACTATGATGCTTTGCCTAGAAGAATCTAAAAATTGCACCAGAATATTTTAGATCTGATAAACAAATTAGTAAAGCAGCAGCATATAAAATAAATATTAAACATCAATATAGTACTGCATTAATATTGTTATGATGAACCATACAACCAAAATGAAACCCATATCAAAATATCAATGACCTTCTTCACAGATCTAGAAAAATATCCTAAAATGCATATGAAATACAAAACACTCAGAATAGCCAAGGCAATCTTGGGCAAAAAGAAAGAACAATCTTGAATATATCACATTACCTAATTTCAAAATATACTAAAGAGACATAATAATCAAAACATCAAGATACTGGGATAAAAGTAGACACACAGACAAGTGGAATAGAATAGAGGACCCAAAAATAAACTTACACAGTTATGACCATCTGATTTTTGAGAAAAGACAGACTTTTTAACAAATGGTACTGGGAAAACTGGCTATCCATGCTCATACTATTGTCTTATATTGCTGTACAGAAAGGAACAGTCAGTGATTACTTGTTTGATCAATCTTGTATATCTCTATTTGTTTTCCTGAGAAACCACATTGAAGTTACCAATAAGTAATACAACAACCGTGGTTAATTTCCTACAACTTTGTCTGTAACTCTGTTTTGTTTGTATTATTGTTATGCTGTTTTGTAAATGGATGTCTGTCTGTTAATGTTTTCCTTCTTTTATTTTTTAAAATCCTTTGAAAGAAATTTTAAAAAGATACTAGACCCCTATCTCCTGCCCTATACAAATATCAACTCAAAATGGATCAAAGACCTAAACAAACATTAGACCTGAAACTTCTAGATGAAAACACAGGGAAAACGCTTCAAGATATATACATAAACAATGAATTTATGAATGGAGTTCAGCAGTCATAAAAAGAAAACAGCAAGAAACAATACATGGAATTGCATATGTAGCTACACAGTAAGGAAAGGAAATACTAAAATGGAAAGGAAATACGCAGCAAAGGAAATACTAGAATGAAGACAAATAGCTTACAAAATTGGAAAAAATCTTGGCCAGATATTTTGCTATTTGAGTATCGATGTCTAAAGTACATAAAGAACTATTGAAATTTAACACCAAAAGAACAAACAATCCAATCAAAGGATGGCCAATAGCTATGTGAAAAAAGAATGTTCAACATTTTTGGCTAGCAGGGAACTGAAAATCAAATCTGAGTTTTCATCTCACTTCACTGCGAATGGCTGTCAACAAGAATTCAAAAAACAGTGTTGACAAGGATGCTAGGGAGAAAGGAACTCATACACTACTAGTGGGAATGCAAATTAGTATGGTTATGAGACAAATCAGTATGAAGGTCCATAAAAAGCTAAAACTAAAAAATAGACCTATTGTGATACTCACCTATACCACTCTGGGTATAAACCCAAAGGCATCAAAGTCATTATTCTATAAAGATTCCTTCATACACTTTCCATGCAGCACCAGTCACAATAGCCAAGACGTGCTATCAGTCTACAATCCCAGCACCAGATGAATGGATTAAAAATGTATGCATACAGAATGGAGTATTATTCAGCAATAAAGAAGCTTGGCATCATGTCATCTGCAGGAAAATCGATGGGAGATTACCGTGTCAAATGAAATAAACCAGGCTCAGGAAGAAAAGTACCACTTATTTTCCCTCATGTGTGGAACCTAAGGCAGAAAAGTCATGAAAACGGTAGGAAGACCACTAGAGAAGAGACAGGAGATCAGAAGAGAAGCAAGGGAGTCCCTCAGCATCGCTGGGAATCTGCATGAGAATGAGCAGGCTTCTAGTCTTTCTGCAATGTCTTTGCAATTGTGAATTAGGCGCACAGATTAAAAGAGTTTCCCAGAAGCTTCTGATGAGCCCAGATTTTCTGCCTTTCTCTCTTCCTTTTACCTGCAAGTCCTCGTTTTCCACCTGAAATTCTTAATCAAATTTATATGCTTAGGTCATATATTAACTTACCTATAAAGATGTCTACAGATCCACATCCAAACAAGATTAACTGTTCTCATAGCTGTACTCAAATACGTATTAGATATTTACAATACAAAATTGTGCACGTTGAATTGGTCAGTGGCCTCTGTATCTTTCATCCCTACTAGTGTGCGAGTTCCTCAGGTGAATGCTCTGTGTCTTCTCCGTCTTTTTATATTCAAAGCTTATTACAGAAATTATAGTGAATTAATTGAATTACATATTTTATAACACTAAAAAGTCCTCAGTAATTAGTCTAGAGAATTAAGTGAGACACATTGTACTGTGGCAGTTTTGACGTTCCTGTCTCCAGAAAGTTATGTGTGGCCAGAGGCAAATCACTTCAGTTCATTTTTCCCTAAGTCTGTCATGTTGCATATCACTATAGTACTCACCATCTCATTTAAAAGTATAATCTCTATTGAGGGACACTTGGTGAATTGCTGTGTTCTTCTCCTTGAAATTTCAAGAGCATCAAAGGCCAATGGCTCTTTCCTGCACAAAAAGTGCGTATTTCCACTCTTTAGAACTCGAGTGCAGCTGTGCGGTATTCTATGGCCAATCACTATGTAGAAGTGCTGAATGTCACCAGCAGAAGCTCTAAGAGCCCGCAGATGGTTACCATGTTCTTTTACCATACGTGTCCCATTCTCCATGCATCTGGCTTGAGACCGTACCACCAGAAAGAGGGCTAAAACAGGACTGCAGCTGACTGGTAATGCACATAGAAAGAGAGTAAAGTGAGTTGGTTTTTGAAAACTTTTAGCATTGTCTGTTTTATCCTAACTGCTATGTAATGCTCCAGTAACATCACGCCCTTGGACAGCCACAAGGAAAATTCCTAAGAACAGACTTAAGCCTGAGTGTGGAACCCTTAACTATTGGGGTTGCTATGGTGAATGTGTTTAAGTTTGTTTTAGTTGTTCTTGGGGGAGGAGTTCATCTCAGAGACACTTAGAAATGTGTGCATTTGTGTGTGTGTGTGAGGAGTGGCTGTTACAGTTGCTGACAGACCTGCTGATGTGTGGTACCTAGGATCTACAGATCCTATACATAGAACAACAGAACAGACAGTCCTGCTTAGGGAGAACTCTCTAGCCCAAATGTCCATGGCTCTAGTGAAGGGAGACCAGCCCGCACAAATCAGTGAAACATAAGCAGATTCAATAGTTATGTTGACAGTGAATTTATGCAGTTTATGTGGTATGACCAAAAAGTACAGAGAATATTCAAATTTAAAAATTATTGCAGTAAAACACACATTGCCATTAACCCTCCTCAAAATACTCCTCTCACCTGCATCGTCATTCCTGCCATTTTCTGAAGCTGTTTTGCAAGTCCTCTTTATGGGTGTCTTTATCCTTGCTGGCAAGTCAACTGTGATGTCCTGAATCAATTCAAAATGTTTACCAGTGTTTGTCCATTCATGATTTCAACTTTGGGGAAGAGCCAGAGATCACCAAATTCAGTAACTGAGGTAGACGAGAGCACATAGTAAATTTTTTAAAATAAATTATTGTAAATATTTGTATTGAATTCAGGACATTAGGGTAGCCACAACAGCAAAACTAAAACCATAAACAGGACTTCCAGAACTGTTTCAGAAAGCGGCAAGAATAATGGGATAAGTATGCTTGAAGCAAAGGCGGATATTTTGAAAGGAATTCATAGCAATTTTTTTACCACAATGAATATTTAAAAGTTTGAACATTCATAGTATTTTTATCACACCAGGTATACTAGAACTCGAATCTTTTCCTACACATGTTAAGTGAATTTGTTATACTTTTAGAATGTAATATTTTTATCACATATTCACATTTTTAGAATATTTTTATGCCCAGTCAAATCTTTATTCAGAAAGTCACTGCATCTGATGTTATGGCCCCTTCTCAAGCCAATTCTGTACCCGCTGTGTAGTACTTGAAAACGCTATTCCAGACACGTAGTGTTCTCCCCGACCGAGATTTTAGTTGTTACTCCTGTTGGGGTGCATTTATTCATTCCCAGTTTTTCCAATTGTGTTTTCTTGAGCTTTACACGATATTGATTTTCTTTCACTATTTACCCTAACGGATGCTGCACAGCTGCTGACTGACTGCACAGCCTCTTGGCCCATTGTCTAACGATACTGTCCATGTTTTGATCTTTATCATATACCAATCCTGCCACTTCATAATCGTCTTTGTCGTGATCTCATTTTCTGCTGTCCCTTTGTGTTATTCCAAAAGAAATGTTTCTAAAGAGAATAAATTCTGTCTTCCAGAGGAAACTTTAGTAATGTATTCAGAGGTGAATGTATCTTTTTTCAACTCATTTAATAGATCTGGCACCATGGTATGCCTCTTGGGTGATACCTGACATTGTAAGCTCATTAATAGTTGCTGTTTTCTGTCTGCTCATTCATCCTCTGACATTACTGCGACATGGTTCTCTCCTTCTCAGTTAACTCTTGTGCTTAGCACTTGAAATATGCATTTCTGCATGTTAGGGCACTGCCGTAATGTTACTGGCCTTACTGCTTTTAGCAGTCCTAATTTCACAACACCTATAAATTTTGTTGCAACGCTTCTACTCTTTCCTCTTTATTTAATGGGTATCATTTTTAACTTGCACTTGAGAGAAACACCTCACATAAAGCATTTATATATTCTGGTGGAATCCAAAAATCCTCAATAATCCTGAACCCTGAGAGTCAGGCAACCAAGAGATCTTACATTATCTCCCTGATAGATCTTTGTTCTAAGAAGGCCAGACTGACTGGACATCTTAAAGAATTGGCTTTTCCTATGGCACAGAAAAACATCAAATAAAAACATGCATGACCTAATTTTAGAGCTTAAAGTGAGTTAAATGATACAGTGATATAAGTAGTTACTTTCAAAAGCAGCAAAAATCTATGAGACCAACTCTGTTTTCTTCTTTCCCTAAAAATGGACTGATTGTATTCTCTGAAATCATGGGGTGCATTCTTTTTTATTCCACTTCTTTTTTATCAAGACCAAGAAAATCATGTGAATGTTAATATGTACTGAATAAATCCTATGATCAGTGTAGCACCTTCTAATGATGTGCTTCCAAGCTGTCATACCACAGTTGATTATTATGTTTTCTCTGCAACCCTCCATCTGATACCCATTACTTAGCCTGGAGTTAATATTCCTGACTATTTGCATTCATTTTAGAGTTTGTGAGATGCTGTATCAAATGTTTTGC
Organism: Chinchilla lanigera; assembly: GCF_000276665.1. Classification (NCBI taxonomy): domain Eukaryota; kingdom Metazoa; phylum Chordata; class Mammalia; order Rodentia; family Chinchillidae; genus Chinchilla; species Chinchilla lanigera. The sequence goes on from NW_004955410.1 coordinate 17,432,867, forward strand.
TAAAACCCAAATGCGTTATATCTCCCACACTGCATACACATCCACTAATCTTGTAATTCAATAAAAAAAGCAATCAAGTTTGTTTGGCATGATTTGTTCTGTGTAGACCCACGCTGTTTATTGCTCAGTGGCGCTCACAGGGTAAGTAGTACTCAATGCAAATTTCCCCATCTACCTCCTCATTTTAGCTCAGAAAACTCTATACTGTTTTTGTTCACACATTATATTCTGGCACATAGCTAGTTCCTACGTCCTCAAATCCAGAAAATAGAAGGAGCAAACCAGCTTTTTATAGTACCATTGTTGTCTTTTATATCACTTTTTTGTCCATTTGTTGTCCCTATATTTTTAGTAGCTTTTTATTAAAGTATTATATGAACAATACCCTTATGCCCTTTTTCCTATAACATCAGTTTTGGAAAAGTGTTAATTTGTGAAGGGATAAGAAAAAAATTAAAATAAAAAATTTTAAGCATCTTCACTGAGAATAAAGGGCAATTGTTTGGTTATTGTTATGCAATTTCCTCCAGTGCATCAGTCATATAAGAAATACATAGTTGCAATTTAACTCCTAACAATTTTATTATTATAAAGTTTTCACTTTCACCTGACTATATTTTAAATACTCATTTTGGTCTGAAATTTCCAAATATCTTGGAGTCAAAACTGCAGTACCTCAGAACATGATTATTTGGCAATAGGGTCTTTATAGAGATAAGTTAATACAAGGTTATTAAATCTTATTTAATCTCCATATGACTAATGTCCTTTCAAAAGGACGAAATATGCACAGGGAGAGAAACACATGGAGGCAAGAACATACAGAGACATAGAAAAGAGGACCACCTTCAAATCCAAGAAAGTTACAGCCCTCGGAATGTGCAAACCCTGCCAACACCTTAATTCTGTGCCTCTCGCCTCTAGAATTGTGAGATTAACTTTTCTTTCATTTTAAGACACCATTTATGCCTTGTTACTGCAAATCTAGAAAGCTAATACAGCACCTGACCTATTAGTATAGTGTTTTGTTCCCATCATTTCTTCTCTTCGCTTATACTCTTATACAATATGTTAAATATTTCTAGTTCTTGCTAATCACTGCTTTAATGCATACGTACCACATCATGAAGCTCTAACATCCTATGTGAATCACAATATTCAAAGAAAATGGAAGGACAAAAACAATAGCCCTTTATTTTAAATTGTTATTTTAGTGTATGTTCACAGTAGAAAATGCTTACAGTCATTTAGGGAGTCAGTGCATGTACTTAACAGACATTGAATCTGTTCACCACCACACCCCTCCCTTCCTCTATCTCTAAATGCCTTTCACCCATTTCTGTCTTGTAAAACTCATGCTTCTGACACATAATGATTACAGCATTGTGGGTATTTGATGCTTGTACATGACATATTGTCATTATTTTTAAGGCACCTTCCTCTCCCACTTGCTTCTCAGCCTCAATCTCTTGGGTTCTCTTCCATTTGCAAAAAAATCTATCTACCTGTTTTCTTGGATCTTTTGTCTTGTTCTTCACTTCATTTATACTTTGACTTTCTCGTAGTCAAGAAACCATACTGAGTTGAAGCTTGTGGGTCTGATTTATTTCACTTAATATTGTGTTTTCAAATTGCATCCATTTTCCTACAAATGACTCAAATTTATCCTTCTGTGTAGCAGAGTAGTCATCTACGATATATAAATGCAGCATTTTCTTTTTTCACTCACCTATTAACGGGCACATAGGCTGTGCCCAAGATTTGGTGTTATGAATTGTGCTGCTATGAACAGTGGTATGCCTGTACCACTGTACTATGATATTTTTAAATCTTTTCGGAAGATGCCTAGTAGGGGAATAGCTGAATTGAATGGAATTTCCATTTTTAGGTTTTTTTGAAGAATCTTTATACTAATTTCCATAGTGGTTTTACTAGTTTACATTCTCATCAGCGATGTAGAAGGGTTCTTTTTTCACCACAGACTGGCCAGCATTTGCTATAATTTGATTTATTGCTGATCACCATGATTTCTGGAGAAAGACGAAACCTTAGTGTTGATTTAACTTGCATTTCCCTAATGGTCAGACACTTTGAACAGTTTTTCATGTACTTATTGTTCATTGATATTTGTTCTTCTGAGAAGTAGCTATTCATTTCAGCTGCCTACTTTTTAAAATTGTATCTTTTATTTTGGGTCTTTTATTTTGAGTTCTTTCTATAGTCTAAAGAATAATACTCTGAGGAATAGGTGGCAAAATTATTTTTCCATTTTTTAAGTTTGTCTCTTCACTTTGTTTCTCATTTGCTTTACTATACAGATGCTTTTTAATTTAATATAATCTCACTTCTTGACATTCACTGTTATTTTTTTCTGGAATTGAAGCTCTGTTCAGAAAGTCATTGCTTATGCCCATGACATTAAAAGTTTTAGCTATTTTTCTTCTGGCATGGTAAGTGTTTCTGTTTTAGTATTTAGATTGCTTATCCATTTTGATTTTAGTTTAGTACATAGTGAAAGATATGGGTCTAGGTTGAATTGCCTGCATGTGGGTAGCCAGTTTTCCTAACACCATCTGTTAAGAAGGCTGTTTTTCCTTCACTGTATGTTTTGGTTTGTTGTCAAAGATCAAGTGGCTGAATGCATCTCCGGTTGTTTCTGCATTCTTTAATCTGTTTCATTGATTCACATTTCTGTTTTTGTGTTAATACCATGCTGTTTTTTCCACTGAAGCTTTTTAGTATAATTTGAAGTTAGACATTGTGATACCTCATGCTTTACTCCTGTTGCCCAAGGTTGGTTCTTCTATTCTGGGTATTTTTTGGTTCCATATGAATTTTAGAATTATTTTTTCTAGTTCTGTGAGATCTGTTACTGCTATTTTGATTGAGATAGCAGTGAATCTATACATCAGTTTTGAAAATATGACCATTTTGACAATATTGGTTTTATCTATTCAAAAAATTCTACTGCAGAAAGAATGGTAAAATATAGAGATAGCTTTCCATTTTCTGACAATCTCTTTGATCTTTTTGAGAGCTGTATAGTTCTTGTAGTAAAGGCTTTTCACTCCTTTGGTTAAATTAATTACTAAGTATTCAACTTCTCTTGATGCTATTTAGAATGATATTATTTTCCTAATTTCTTCCTCAGTGAGTCCACGGAAATGCTCTTTGTGAAGGCTGATATATTATGTCAACTTGTGAAGTCTAGAACTTTAACTAAGTGAGTCATCAGGGGGCCAGGGCCCTCACTTTGTAAATATCCTGAGCCTGTGTAAGAGGAAGGCACAGAGATGGTGTGAGTGCTACACCCACCTCAGAGTGGGTAGCCTACATACAATATAAGGGAGAAAAAGAGGTTTGTTTTCCACCTTGCTTTTGCTCTTGTTGCTTTTGCTGTCTTCTGCCACCTTGAACAGTTTGTTGCCCCAGCGCTGTGTCACCCTGCCTTGGAGCCAGCTGATTACATGCTGAAATTTCCACAAACTGTGAGCTAAATGAACCTCTTCTTCCTTAATTTTGGGGCATCAAGTATTTTGCCTTAGCAATGAGAGAAAAGTAACCAAGACACTATTTATTTTTATGTGTTGATTTTGAATACTGCAGAATTACTGAATTTGGTTATTCTAAAAATATTTTGGTTACATTTTGGTGTCTTCTATGTAAAGGATCATGTCATTTACAAATAGTAATAATTTTATTTCATTCATTCCTATATATTTATGTTCTTTTTATCTCCTTCTCTAGCTAATTGGTCTGCTTAGTATTCCATGTACTATATTGATAGGAACAGTGACAGTGGATATCCTTGTCTTATTCCTTAGTTTAGAGGGAACACTCAGTTTTTTCCATTTAATATGATGTTGATCACTGATTTGTCATACATGGCTTTCACTAGGCTCAGTTGAGGTCCTTCTATATCAATTTCTTTTTAGGGTTTTTATCATGAATGGGTGCTGATTTTTATCAAAAGCTTTTTCTGCAAATATTGCTATGATCATGTGAATTTTGTCCTATTTATGTATTGTACAAGGTTATTGATTTGTGTATGTTAAACCATCCTTGCACCCCTGGGATGAAACTTCCTTGGTCATGATATATGCTCCTTTTGACTTGTTGCATTCTATTTGTGAATATCTTATTGAGAATTTTTGCATCAATGTATACTGAGGAACTTAGCCTATAATTTTCTTTTTTAGTTGGATCTTTGCCTGGTTTGGGGATCAGAGTGATGCTAGATTCCAGGAATTAGTTTGGAATCACTACTATCCTTTCAATTTCATTAAAGATTTTAAGAAGTATTGGTTTTATAACCTCCTTAAACATCTTATAGAATTCAGCAATGAATCCATCTGTTCCTGGGCTTTCCTGAAGTGATAGAATTTTTGTTTTATTGCTCTTTCAATTTCATTGCTCACTGTCAAATTGCTCTGAATATTTATATCTTTTTTGTTCAGTTTTGATAGTTATATGTGTCTAAAGTGACAACCATATCTTCAAGATTTTCTGATTGTTTTAGAGTGCAATTTTATACTAGATATTTATGATTTTCTGGTTTTCAGTGGTGTTCAATTCTTTTAAAGTGAGCTTTGCATACTACTATGTGGTCAATTTTGGAGAAAATTCTATGTGCTGCTGGGAAAGTATATTCTGTTATAGTAGGGTAGAACACTCTGTAAATATTTATTGAGTCCACTTACTTAAAGGTGTGGTTTGGCTCTGGTATTTCTTTGTTAATATTTTGTTTAATCTGTCTCTCTGTAGGAGGGGTACTTAGGTCACCAACTATGATTGCATTGGTGTTTGTTTTACCTTTTATATGCTGAGCAGTGTTTGTTTTATAAAGTTATATACCCCAGTATACAGTGAATATATATTTACAGTTGTTATCTCATCCTGTCTAACTGTTCCATTGACGAATATGTATAAACCTTCTTTGCCTGTTCTAAAATTAGTTTTTGTGGAAAGTTCACTTTGTCTGAAAAGTTTACTTTGTCCTTGATTTTAGGGTCTTAATAAAGTATTGTTTCTCATACTTTGATTTTTAGTCCAGAAATTTCTTTCTGGATTAGATGCGTTTCTTGAATGCAACATAATTGTTGGATTCTGTTTTTTTGCTCCAGTCTGCCAATCAATGTCTTTTAATTGGGGATTTGAGGCCATTTACGTTTGGACTTAAACCTGAAAGGTATTGATTTATTCCTGTCATTGCATTCTTTTTCTGTTGATGATACCTTTATTTTTCCCTTATTGTTTAGCTACTTGCTTTGCTGGATGTATTCATTCCATCTGATTCATTTCTTCTGATTTTTTTGGCTTTGCTGTCTCTGTGTAGTATATATTGAATATTTTTGGAGTGCTGGTTTGATGTTCATACATCTCTTAAGATCTTCTTTGTCATGGAATATTCTGATTTCTACACCAGTTTTAACAGACAGTTTTGTGGAATACATTACTCTGGACTGGGAGTTGTTTGTTTTTGGAACTTGAAGCACTGTTACCGTGTTTAGCTTCTCTCTGCCTAAAGTGAGAAAGAACTTTCCTCACCCATGGTTTACACCAGTCAGGATGCTCCTGGGACATAGCAATCCCCAGAGTTGTGGAGGGAAGAAAGGTGGCAACAACCAGTGGATAGAGTCTATGCTGAGATCTGCCCTGTGCAGCACTAGCTTATTCTTTTGGGCTTCTAGGATTATCTCAAGGAAGCTGCTCCCTGCAGGTCCCGGAAAAGAAAGTCTATATTCAGTAGCTTTTCAAGTTTTTAGGAGGCACAGTGATATTATTATTTTTAGTGACTTTGAGAAAGACTGGAGACCTAAAAGATAGTTCTACTACGAAGTTGCCAGTAATTTAATGGAATCACTTTTTATACATTGCATAAGAGTTGATATGACTGTGGGATAAGCCCCCAGGTATTTTTCAAGCATGGAATATGGGCATAAGTACCTCTGAATTTTGAGTGAAGTGATACTGAATGGAAAGAGAGTTGGTGTTCATTGATTTCAGTAAAAGTGACCTGAATAGACCATTGAGTATTTCCCATAATAGGATTTTTTTAAGTAAATTCTTATCATATCACTCAGTTGTGCTATATATTCACTGTAATTCTATTAAACTCCTTTTCTACTTAAAACAGGATAATACTGCATTTACTTTCATGAGGACATATCAAAAGTTTATAAATTTCATCATCTATCCAGTCCAGCCTCACAGAAATCCAGACATATATGTCTGTAATTCCTATAATTTCTTAACTGATGACATGTACAGTGTAAAAGTACAAAAATCAAAATTCATAATAAATGTATGAGATGGGTGAAGGTTAATTTTATGAAGCTTATAAAACTTTCCCAGTCACTGATACTGCCTTTGAGGACGGGGATAATGACTCAATGATAAAAATTCTTTGGTGTGATACCTTAGCTCTAAAATGAACTCCAAAACTCTCAGGCATTCATAGGTGCAGCTATTTGGAAGGTTAGTCAAATGCTCTAACTTAATCCATTGATGAAATAATAATTCAATGTCCTTATTCAGAGGTAATAGAAATTTAGGAGGTGGCCCTAGTTAAAGATAGTAAGTGGTGGAAGCATGACTTTGGGGTGATATGTTATCTGTGGTTCTTTTCTTGTTGCCATGAAGTGAGAAGCTTTCCTCCAAAACACACTTCCACCATGATGTTTTTGCTCTGCTACAGGCCTAAAGGCAATAGATATAGCTCACCATGGACCGAACTCTCAGAAAACATGAGCCTAAATAAATCTTTACCGCTTCAGTTTCTTTTTCCAAACAGTTGGCCATAGTGACGAAAAGCTGACTGTCAACTCAAGAATGGCATCCTAATCTAGCTTTCTTCTATCAGTGCATGTAGATTATTTTCCAAACTTTGAGACTGAAAGTGGACACTGCTTGGATAACAATGGTAAATTGGGACCATGCCAGGAACATAGAAACTGTCCTAAGGACATTGGGGTACCTAGCAACATATTGCTTGAGTTCCCTGCCATAATATAGTTAGTGCAGTGGACAAGTAGATTAATCGCTGGAATCATTCAGTGTAAGAATGGTCCTGTGGGAAGAGGGTATAGCTCAGCTCCAAGGCACCTGCCTGGCAAGTGTGAGGTCTTGAGTTCAATTCTTGGTTCCAAAAAAAAAAGAAAAAAAGAAAATGGTCCGGTGATTTATCTCCATTGTCCTTTGTGAGAATTAGTGTAAGGTCAAGGCAGGAGGTCAATTATTAGGTGACAGAAAAAGAATAGCTACATCATCTATAAAATGTGGCCTTTGGCTTTGGAAATCTCCTAACTTGTTGGGTACTGTTGCTTGGAACCAGCAAACACTAACTAATCCAGTAATCCCCTCACAAAACAGTGATGAATCTCAGAAGGTACATATGGCTGGCAAGTGGTCATTTAATAAATGCTTTTAATCAAGATGCTCAGGATAGAGGCAGACCAAAAGTGAAAGAGTCAGATGTCTGCCTTCCCTTGATTCTTGGTTAAATGTTCACACACTGCTGTTTATGTGAGATATACATTTATACCTAGTAATCAATTAAATCTTTCTTTATAGGAGCATGCATGACTGAATGCTTTTATAGTTGAATAAAAGTGTCCTGGATTCTCATTGTCACTAGTAATCTTAAAACTATTCTTTATTATACTTCTTTTCTAGAGGATCTAGCCACATTATTCACATTAAATGATATACCACATGATATAGCCATCCGAGTGTGCTTAGATCTGTGTGCACTAGCCTGATTTACTTTGAGACAGGAATCCCTTTTTATAAACCTGTTGTATGTTTATAGAGTCTACCTATTGTGCAAAGGCACTTAACTTGGACACAGTAAATATACAGCCAACTGATTTTACTACAGTGTTTAATACCAATTTGTATAAGGTTCACCTTTTAGGATTTAGAGGGATTAAACAAATGGATTCCCTCAAATAGAACAAATTTAAAATGAGGCTATGCTAGTATGGGTAAATTAATATACACTCAGTGAGTGAATCAGTACACTGTGTTTTTCTCCTTTAAGCTCTAAATTATCTAAATATTTCTTCTTGTATTTGATTTGGTGGTAGAAATGCTGCCTCAGAATTTCTACATAATCACAAATTCTTGTGAAATTTATTAAACAGTAAATTCTGGAAAGTCTTTCCTTTTGATTCTATTTCATAATTTTCTTGATACATAATAATTTTAGAAGTAAACATACAAATCATTGGAATGGCAATCTGTAGATTATCTGTAATATTTGCTATGCACGCCTGTAACAAGCATTTCCTCAAACAAGAAACAATGAACAAATTTGGAATACATCTCAGTTTGGTCTGATGGTATATATTTAAGGAAAATTTAAACATAGGAAAATCTTAATTCTTTAGAACCTACCCTTTCAATAGTAAACCGAAAGTTTAAATTGTAGTAAATGATTCTAAAAAAGGTGTCTTAATATATGCAATAAGTACCATATTATGAGGAACAGATTTTGAAAGGAACTTTAAAGACATTTGAAAAATTAGAAAAAAATAATTCAGTGCCTGTTTTAACTTAGGAAGTTCTTAGCTTTTAAACCAAAAAAATAAAAGAAAATATGGTGAATTGGTAAAGGAGAGAGTTTCAATTTATCTTGTTAGTCTAATTTCACATTAATTAAATACTAGCATAAATACAACATATGTTTCTGGTTTAGAGATTTTCCTTCAAAAATGTCATATGAAATTATCACTCTTAAAGAGTTTAATCATAATCTATGGCTTCAATATGTTTGTGTCTGTATGATATGTTAATTCACTCCATCAATTCAAACTAAAGAAGCATGAGTGCAAAAGATCATTTTATTGTTTGATGTAGCTTTTTTAGAGACTGTTTGTACTTGTTAACATATATTTAAGATGAGTTATTTCAAAACATCCAATAAACTGATTATTTAAATGTATTTTTGTCCCTGCCACAATTATTGTTATATGCAGTGTTTATATGTATAAAGTTATTTTTAAAAATCAAACTATAGTATAAAATCAAAGCCAATCTACATAAATAACCCACAGTTAAATGATCAGAAACACAAAGTTGCTTTCTTTACAGTTCTGGTTCTAATATATAACTAAGTAACTCTTGGATTATTTTAAATAATATTTTAGGAATAAAACAATCTAAATATTTTGGTAATAAATGATATTGGTCACAGAAAACTATAAGTATAATGAATAGCACTCAACAGTATGCTTTAAAATGACAGGTTTGACAAATAAATTTTAAATGTTTTATTATAGTTTTTAAAATAATGAATTTTTAAAGAATTTAAGACTATTTTTAATAAAATAAATTTCTGTGGTTCATTATACAATGGCATAGCATTTTGCACTTCAAAAAGTAATGTCACATGCATTATATTTCCTTTCTACCAACTGTGCCAGTTAAGTTCATATTTTAAACTTTCTATAGGACAAATATTTTACTAGTCATTTGGGACATTAAGATACATATTAAAATGTCATAATCCCTTTGTAGAAGTATGAAATTATAAAATTAAGGTGTCTTTATAAGTTTCCATGCTTTCAGTTCCACTTTCTACATTAAAAGCCACATTTTGCTTCTTCTGAGTCACGTGACTTTGACTCCTATGTACATCAAAATTCTTTTAAGAACTCTTATTAAGAAGCTTAAGTGTGAGAATCACAGGGGGCAATGCGTCATTTTCTGAAGACTAAGATGAGTACATTCGTTTCTTTTGGGATCATTAGGCTGCACCCTTCTCCAGTGGATAAAACAAAGTACTTCAATCATTTTGAGTTTTAAATGCTTTTTTTTTTTTTTAAATTTATGGTTTATTTTTGCTGTTGTTTAAATAATGCAAGGTTTCCTCTTGAGATTTTTCTATAAGGAATGTCCAAAAATAGTAAAAAAAAAAAATAAGTAAAAATGTATTTCACCAAAATTTAAGTCATTGTAGTAGACATTTCTGTCATTATATGCTGAATCAGGAAAGTAGTGAAGTGCTAGCTATGGATCTGCCTATGGTCACATGGTATCCTGACACAGTGATATTTTCATTTTACCACGCGTCAGCTGTTCATTAGACAAAGCCAAGAAATGTTGGAGGCAAAACACATCCTTATATCCATGTTGTCTGTCGAACGGAAGCCACCAAAATAATTTAAATAGTTCTCATCTCCCATTTCTTATTTAGTCATTTATTGATGCAATTAAGTGGCATAAGATACTGGAAACAAAACAAATGAAATAAAGTGTCTGGTACTTAAAATATCCAGAAAATGAATGAGAGAGGAAATAATGGAAATATTACAAAGAACTTACTGAAGTGATCTGATCATAAATTATTAGAGTGATTAAGAAGGCAGTCAAAAATTTAGATGATATTTATCAGTTTTAAATGTTATCATCATTCAGTGGTCATGACTGTCCAACTGTTTTAATTTCTGCAATTTTATTTTAGGTTTTAAAATTTGAGCATATTTAATGTGCTGTAAGCACATGAATTTCATAATGTTTCTCAAATCATAAGTATAATTTAAATACAACCAAGTGCATTAAAAATTTCTTCCCCATGAAAATAAAAATATACTTTTAGAAATGAACTAAATAAGAATGTTGGAGTTTATATGCAGAAAAGCTGCCTTACATATAAATTCATAAACAGTAGCTATTGTATGTACATTTTTAATTAAACACTATAAAATCCTCAGTATTTCTATAAAGGCATTCACTAGTCAAATTCTCTTCTTAAACTATACTTCTCCATAAATTGCCTTTAAGATGTCTTTCTGAGTCTCATTAATAAAAAAAAAATCGAACTCAAGTACCAGTTGAGTTCTGAATAGATTAGGTTCTCCATCTAAGAACCAGAAGAAACGCAGATGCCCAAATCTTATGTTCTCACAGCCTTAAGGGTTAAATTTTTGGTGTTTTGTGCAGCACAAATGTCTTTTTGAATCTTGGCTTTTATGCTGTCATATGATAACTGCCCAATATGTATTTTTGCATTCCTTAATTTTTTCTTTTTTTTTGTGCACAGTTCTTTTTAAGAATTGTTTTCTCCATTTATATCAAACTGCAACTGGGGGCTGGGGATTTAGCTCAGTGGCAAAGCGCCTGTCTGGCAAGCGCAAGGTCGTGAGTTCGGTTCCTGGTACCGGAGAAAAACCAAAAAAACCAAAAAAAAAAAAGAAAAAAACAAAAAAATCAAACTGCAACTGGAAACTAGTTTCTTATTTCTTATTTTAAGCGTTTTTCTTTTTCGTTAAGTTTTCAAGTAATAGCCATTTAAATAGCCTTCTTCCCCAGTAAGGTTTTGGCATTATAAGTTCTGAACAGGTTTGTGTAATAGGGACTAATGGTAGAATTTCCCATAATCCGTCCAAAAGCTGTAATATCAGGCAATAAATGGCTTTCTTTGTCACACAATAAGTCAACTCGTTTTTTGAATTGTTCATTTAATTAACAAGAGAAATAGTCTACATATTTTTCTTATCTAATAAGCAATCATTTGCACATATTAAGAGCATAGAGTAATAAATCATATTAACACTAAAAATTTTTAAAAATATAATCTGGATTGGACAACAGGTTTGGCTGTGTTTTTACTGTTCTTATCACATCTTAGTTTTTCCTCTCATTACATAGTACTCACCTGGGGGGAAGGAGGATTTAAATAATCCAAAACTTAGTGTGATTACCAGATGATTTAATGAAGTAGATGAACATGAATGGAACAAGCTTGCAGAAGTATTTATATATACTAAGGAGAGAATATTGCAGTGGTAATTAAAAACATTCCTTAGTAAATTCTGATGTTAATTTCTGAATACAACGTTTTGTCCACTAGAAAATTCATTGGCACTTTTTCTCCATGGGGTTTTCATGTGTATGGAGGGCTATAGCAACTTTTCCCCTCAGTTTGCAACTTTTATTCATGCCCAAATCCCAGGAATCTGTGAATAGGTTGTCTCATAAAGTAACTTGGTATGTGGGATTAAAAGAAAGATCTTGGGATGGGGACATTATTCTGGGTAAAACATAAACATACTCACAAGTATCCTTATGAAACAGCAGGAGGAGGAGCTTTAACTACCACAAAGAGAGTGTCTGACTGGGGAAGGAGAGAGTGAGGAGCCAAGGAAAGCTGGCAGCCTCTGAAAGTGGAAGCAGCAAGGATCCCTTCGGATCCTCCCACAGGACCCAGTACCATGGACATCCTAGTTTGAGCCACTTAAGGTTCATTTTGGACTTCCGATCTCCAGAGCAATAAGAGGATCCATGTGTGTTATTACTAGAGTTGTGACAATCTGTTTCACTACCTATAGGAAATTAGATCTATAAGATCCTCCATGGTCTGAGAAAAATGCTCTGCACTGTCGGTTTTATGGATTTTTATTTTGAAGCATAACTCAGGAAAAATCACTTTTCATTAGTTATTTGGAATATCACATTCTTTGTTGTAATTAATCTCTTGGATATTAATATGTCATCCACAAGAGGCAAGCACACACTAATAGAGATGTTTCTATTAGTTTTTTACCTATTAAAAAAAGACAAATTTCATGAATTAATTTCTATGTTTAAATAGCCAATTCAATTAGGAAATTCAAAACACAAGAATCTTGCAGAAATCAGCTGCCAGATTTATTAATCTACCTGAAAATAAAAAAAAACATAAAATCACAACCAAACAAAAGTAGAATAAAATAGAACTTAAAAAATCTTAGGTACATTTCCAAAAAGAGTTTATAATGCAGTATTTCAAATCCTCCAATATGTAACTGGAAATATATTTAAAGTTGGTCAATTGCTTAATTTAGTTCTGTGAGTCACTACCTTAAAGAGCAATATATATAGTTTGTCCTTAAATATCATATAATTAATACCATTAATTTCTTTCATACTCACAGACCAGTTCTTTCTCACTGACTGACTAGGACTACCATATTAAAAAGAAATAAAAGAAAGAAGTGAAGAATCCTTAATACGATTTTTATTTAGAACATACTTTAACAACCCACTTAAAATTTTTCCTTCAAATTAACCAAATATCTCAATCATATATCTCATTTCTCTTTCCAATAGAACTTTCACTGAATATTGTTCAATCTGTTTTTATTCTAAGTGCTGGAAATGGCCACATGAGTATAGTGGGGAGGGGGTGCTCTGATTTTTAAGGCATACTTTATTAGCCCAGGAAGGGCCAAATGACATATGATGTGAATGTAGAACAATCATTGAACTCACAGGTTACATACACATGTTGACATTGGAAAGTTATTGTAGGAGTAAATGTGAATAGTATTGATTTTGGTATATGGATTTCCCAATAACTGTTCAACTTAGAGAAGTTGCTGTGAATGGGTAGCTGGGGATAGATTTTAAAGTGTCCTTCCTGTGCTCATCATAATATGCTTTCATAGGTTTATTTTGGTTTTGTGTTTAAGTTTTTAACATTTACCTAAGAACTTTTGCTCCTCTAGTATATTAAAGGGGTGAAAAAATTCACATTACTTTCTTGAATCTTTTAGCAAGTTATTCAGTGATACTGTAACACGATTCACTTAGTTTCTCAGAGTGGATGGAATACATACTGCTTTCTATACTTCCTCCAAATGTAAAACAAAACAAAACAAAACAAAAACAAAAACAAAAAAGCTTTGAAACTTGAAATCTTTATGTCTGCTCTCAAACAATCTGGTCACATTTACAGGAGTGTCCAAAACGAGATGATGGATAATATCAGTGCCAGCACTATGTCATACAGCAACTTCTTCGTATTCTTACTCTTTGACAGTTTGTAAGTCATTTTCCACTTCACCAAAAGTTACAAAAGTTTCCACAGTTTCCCTTAGCAAGCTGAAGCTTACTCTTCATTTGTCAATGTGCATAAAAGCTGCTTATAGCATAGCATGGCGTAAGCTATTTTTTAAGCAATAAATGGTTTGAGTCATCTATTTTGTCCTGAAATGCTATCTGCAGTTAACTGCATTGCTTATAAATGGTCATAGTAAATTCAGCATGAAAGAGAATATTACAGAAAAGACAGCAGCAGAAGCATTAGCATTATCTAATATTTATATATGTTATCAACATAACACAGCAGTAAAACGTTTAAATGCATATCAGTGGGTACCATGTCTAAAAATTACTATAGTACCTATTTAATGTAGTGGATATTTCTCTTAAAGAGTGCTTGCTGTAACTAGAACAGCATAATATGTGATTTAGTACAGTTAATTCTTATTGATTAAATAATGTATTTATGTACTGAAGGAAGTGAAAGAAGACAGAATTTTTTTTTTTTTGCTTCATTGTGATCCCAGATTTAACACTGAAGTGAAGAATCCAGAGGACAATAACATCATTATTTAACTAAAATGGGCTTCAAAATTTTTAAAAGACAGTATGACTTCTATCTAAACAGCAAGGTGGCACCAGCTGCTTGTGATGCTACTGGCCTGTGACTCAGTTCAGAGCCAGAGTCCAAAATGTGCCCCTCGTTTACAGTGATGAGAATTCCTCAGTTCAGAGAGAATCGCCCATTTTTATGCTCATCCTCTGTGAGTCATGTGTAAAGCAAAACAAAACAATGGCAAATGTAATCAGTTGCTAAATACCTTTGTACAAGAGGTGCAGAAACAATCCTTTCTAACACATAAACTGCCATTTACAGTAGATTTTTTTTTTGTATGCCTGTAGAGACTCAGAAGTGGTGGGGGAAAATGCCCAAGGCAAATAGTCTCCAAGTGGATATTTACACAATGTGAAATCAACTGTACCCTACCCAGAGAAAATGAAGATTATTTTGTTATTATGAAATCAAACAGACATGAAATAGCTTCATCATACCTAAAACCTGTAGAACCCTATCCCAAGCCTAAGTAAAAAGTAATCCCCAAATCCCTCTGCCCATTCACCTATTGTCTTCCTGTTACATAGAATAAATGTTTAGATTACTCCCACCCACCCTCAAATAAAGTGCGCAATCCATGGCAGACCATAGAATAATGCAACAGGAAAAGCCCCTTTTTGTATTATTATTTAAAAATAAAATACAAACAACAAAAATAAAACAAAGATTGAAGAGAATTCAGTGATTCTCTGCATCTTGCAGAAAGAGGAGAAGAGCAAGGACACCCTGCAGGACAGTCGCTTTGTCAGTACACATAGCCTTCATTGTAGGGGTGGGGGTTGCAGCATCCCCCTTCTGGCATGTAGGCCATGCTCTCATCAAAGTGAGACAGAGGCACCGTGTCCTCCTCATTGATGTGACGTTCCATGTCTGTCTTCAGCAGTGGTCGCTGATTATCCGGAAAGGCCATGGAGAAAAGCGCTTCTGGATCACACACAAATTTGTAGACATATCTCTCTCCAGCCACCTGAAGACAACACGAAAGAGAAAAAAACACATCCTCACCATCCCCAGGTAGGGAGGGGTTGGAAGGTGGGAAAAAACAAGGGAAAGCGAAAACATGACTTAATATACCGGAAAGGATGGATGACAAAATGAGAAAGCAAGCAATTAGTAGTACATACAAACCAAACACAGTAGCCTTGTGGAATAAACAAAGGTTCGAGCAAGGCAAATACAAAATGCTGACCTTGAGTAATAACTATTTCATTTCACATATTGCTGCAAACTCAGAAGTTTGCTTGTTTTAATGTAAAAATGAGCTTTACATTTTCATTTTGAAAAAAGATCAAACACTTTATGCAGTCATTTCATATTGGAAAGGTTTTTGTTTGAGGGTAATAGTTATTCTATAAAAACCTGTATCTCTAAAGATTAGTGTCTCCTTCTCAATATTACGTTTCTGCACAGCTATAAAAATTCAACTTTCAAATTTTACAGAAAAATATGTTTTATTCTTAATAAGACTAGACTAGTGATTCACTGATTCTCAGGGTGCACGTTCTTCTTCATTTTTACTTATTTATTTTTTACACTGTGTAGTCTCATGTAAAAATCCAAAGATATATGGCCTTATTTAAATGAAAGATGGATCAAGAGGATGGCATTATCCTGGGTACATCACTTTTAAAAATGAAGGCGAGATACATTAGACAGAACTTAAGCATGTGTGCAAAGTGTCAAGCTGAAGCAAAAGGTGTAAAAAAAGTGAAAAGAATCAAAAATATACACTGCATAGAGAGGAAATGAGAAAAAGAATGTGACAACTCTGTCTAAAATAAAGGAGACATAGTATAATTTATAAGGAATGACATACCCCAAACTTAAACTCTCAAGAGTGATGCTTTTGTAGAAAATTATAAAAAACAGAATGAGACAAATATGCTAATATACTTCCCATTAACAGACAATATTGAACTGCTCGATACCCAAGAGGTTGGTGCACAAACACAGCTCTTTTATTAACTTAGGTAGTAACCGTGTGTGTAGCTTAGAATTTCAGAGAGCTGAAAATTACTCAACACCTTTGTGTTCCTCTGGGTTGAAGGCATTGTTACTCTGTGGTATGGGGAACAGTGACTTCAAGGTTTATAAGTCACCTGTATAAGTTTAGGGGAAAAGGAGCAACTGCCAACGAACCCTGCTCCTCTGGGTACAGATTTACATTTTCAGCCCTGATTTAAATAAGAGGAACCACTTTAGCAGATCCAAATAATCGGAATATTCCTAAACATAAAAGCACTGACTTTCAGTAATGTTTATGATTTTGGATATGTCTCTTGAGCTGCCTCTTGGTTCCTGATCTTGCAAAGTGGAGAGAGAAATGGCTCCGTGGAAAGCTGGTTGTGACACTGAGACAAACACTTCTGCAGGAGAAAAGCAAGCACCTTGGCATAATTCATTTACTTTAGTGGTTCAGGAAAAGGAAATTAATTTCTTAAAGGTGAACTGGTAAAATGACCATAGAAATAAAAAAAGGCTAAGTCAGAAACAAACTGAAATAATAAATCCTAGTGTCCTTTTTTTTCATTGTTCAAAGTATTTTGTCAGGATAAAAATAAAATAAATGGCCCACCCTCCTCTGAGATATCTGTAACCTATTTTGTTTTGTTTGGGACCATAGAGAAGAAGATATTTGCTGTAGTTACTGGAACGTTTTTTGTCTGACATGTTGATACTGGCTATAATTAGAAGTGCTGTGGTAAATGAAAAACTTTCACCATGGGGGATTTAAATATATACTACATTCTCAACATTATAAAATCTGTTCAGGACTCTCCCATACTGGTTGTTTCTCCCTATTTTCTTCTTGAATTAACTTTAAGGGGTTACCACTACATTTATTGGATTGTGTTAAATGTAAATTGAGCTTACAACAAGAGCTCCCTTCCCAAAAAAGGAAATGATGTCTTCCATTATTAATAATATAATAAGTACAGTGTTGTACATTAAGAATGCCCAAGTTGCCACACTGAGATAGAAAAAACAAGAGTCAGAAGTAAGCAGTGAGATATCTTGTAAGCTCTGCTATCAAAGCCGAGATATTTCAATCATGCTTTAACTTACAAATTTCAAAAAGTAATTCAGGATATTGGCTACAGAATTAGAAATGGCAGACTAAGCAAAAAGAAATAATGCTGCATAATTAAGTCATCCAGAAAACAATTGCTGTCAAAATATGGGTATGTATTTTTCTAGGCACTTTTTAAAAATAGAAGTACAGACTTTTTTTATAAGGTGCAATAAATATTGCTCTACTCTTTCTTATTTCTTTCATAATTACTGAAATTAATTAGCAGTTTTAATTTGTTTCATATTTTAAAGTAGATGTTTTTCTATCTTTTCATTTTTTTGCATACACGGCATATATCCACATTTAAGTCAATGCGTAAAAGTGACCATATCAATATATTCACCTACACATTGAAATGTGGAATCCCACATCATAAATTTTCTTTAAAAAAGGATGGCATAGTTTTTCTCTGCATGACTATACTAGGATTTACTTAGTCATCAGAAGGGTACATATGTTAACAGTTAGGAAGAAAAGGGCAGAACATTCTAGAAAAAATGCAGACAATGCCTTGGGAGAATCATGGATATGTCCAGAGACAGCAAGGCAAGGGCCTGCATGTGTGAAGAAGGACAAAGACAGCCCTTAGCATCATCAGGGGCCTGGTTGGGTACTAGCTGCAGGTAGACTGCAATTATATCGTACAGTGACGTCCTTTGGGTCTGTGGTACATAGCATTTTACTGTCCTGCATTAACTGACAAATGAATCATAAATAGTTTTCTTTGGCAGGTACAGCCTAATAGGAACAAATGGGAGGAGGGACAACATTTTTAACTGTCGTTCAAGATCTGTATCACCATTCGACAGCCTTCTGCCTTATTAATTTATTAAAATAAGAACATGTATAAATGAGGTAATGGATGAGACAGGAAATAAATGGCAAAGTAAAACTGGAAATATGTGTAGTAAGTTTGAGAACGCTTCAGAATATTTAAAACCAGGCATCCTAGAGACCTTTTACAACCACTGCTAGTTTGAAACTTCAGTGTCCCCAAAAGGGCCATATGGTCAAAGCTTGGTCCCCAGCATGCTGATATTGGTAGGGGGTGGCACCTTTAAGAGGTGGAACCTAGTGAAAAGTCCTTAGATCTCTGAGGGCATGCTCTCAAAGCAGAGAGGGGACCCAACCTCTCCAATTTTTCTGTCACTTCCTGACTATGGGAAGAGTGTGTTTGCTGCTGTTGCCGAGCTAAACACCCAAAATAATAGGATGGATCATAAACTGAAATCTTCAAAACTATGACCCTTTTCTCTATATAAATTGGTTTACCTCAGGTATTTGTTATAATTTGTTATAGTAATGGAAGCTAACTCCACCGTTTCTTGAGAGCTAAAGTGGAACTAAGGGTATTGGAATAATTTTTAGCTCTCTATGAATGCTCCTTTCAGTAAGGGGCTTAACAGTCAAGACACAGAAGTCACATATGCCACAGCTCACACTGACTTCAGGATACGAGTGTGCTGACAGCTGCCATATATGTGAGGCTTTCATTGTGCCCGGCACCATACAAAGCATCTCAGATACATTACTTTATTGAATAATCACAGCATCTTCAAAAAGGTAAGATGATCACTGTTTAGTAGGTGGACAATCTTTTCAAGAGGATGGTGAGATGAGAAGCCGGTAGGGACACAAAACTCAAGGTAGCACTGCCACTACCACACAGTGTGGCCCAGGGAAAACCCTGAACAGCTACTGGGAAGGCTCTGCAAGGATCTAGACAGAGGAAAGGCAGGAGCAGCACGTATTTGAAAGTGAATACGGTGGGTGAAGATGGGAGGAAAGACAGATGATCTCAGGCCTGAGATGGCAAAGACAGAGGGAGCAGACGGCAAACAGTTACATGTGCTGACGATGAGGTTCAGGAACTGGGGAGAAGAATCTAGGCCAGCCTCACCTTTTACAGACTTTAAAAGCCCTAAATTCTAAACTAGAAAATTGCAGCACTGATTCCATGCGTTCTAGAAATCACCAAGCTAATTGTCTATGATAAGTTTCGTGTAGAATATGGACTCCTTTTCTTTCTGGCATCACAGTGATGACATAAAAATATGCCAGGATCTATAACATGTAACTATATTTACACCCTCCAAAATATCCAAAGGGTACATAATAAAATGATAATGTCCACAAGAGGTAAATCATAAAAATCAAGGTAATTAAAGTTGAAACACATGCAAGCTTAAGAACATAATAACAAACATCTAAAGTTTTTATCTTTAGTTGTTCATCACTCCCTTTAAACGTTATATTTTAAGTATAACCCACTTATTTTATCTGTAATTTTTCTAAAAGATCTCCTTCCAAATATTAAAGGAGCTCACTTGAAATAAAACATATTGATCTTTGTTCCACCAACGTAATAAGATCAAATGTTTATTTTAAATTTTGAAATTTTTTTTAAAAGAATAAAAAGCAATGGAAAGGATACAGAATTTCAAAACAAGATGATAGGAAATTAACAATGGTGATTATATCGCATATTGTTATCTTCAAACTAGTTGCTCAGATTATTTTATTTTTTTTTTTATTTATTTTTTTTTGTTTTGTTTTTGTTTTTTCTCCGGTACCGGGAACCGAACTCACGACCTTGCGCTTGCCAGGCAGGCGCTTTTGCCGCTGAGCTAAATCCCCAGCCCCGCTCAGATTATTTTAAATAAGTGGTTGGGTCGAGGCCTTTATATTTAAATGGTCACAACTAGAGACCATACTCATAAGTGAAATAAATCAAACATACATGTGCAAGCACCGCATTGTTTCACTAGTGTAAAACTTGAGTTAATTTAAACTCGGAGGTATGATAGACACTGTGAAATGATAGGAAACCACTGAAGAGTAAAGGGCTTCTGGGATGTGGGAAAAGAGAAGGGAAAGAAGGAGAAATTTTGTATGTACGTATATACAGGATAGTTAACATGGTTGTTCTTCTGTCTTCTATTTCTATGCTGAAAGAAACTGTCAATGAGTCTTTGGTTGACCAGTATTGCATGTTTATATCTGTTTTCACGAGAAGCCACTTTGAAGATATCAATATGTAATACAACCACCATTGTTAATTCCCTACCACTTTGTTTGTAACTCTGTGTTGTCGGTATTGTGCTTGTGATATGTTGTAAAATGTTGTATGTCTGTTAATGTTTCCCTCCTTTTATCTTTAAAATAAAAAAAAATAAGTGGTTGGGGATATTAAACTGTCAGATACTGAAATCAGGCAAGATATTAGGCAAAAATATGCGTTTTTCCTAATGAGAACAAAAAATATCAGTTTTTAAGTATCAGAACATCAAAAAATTAGTCTGTTTCTTTATTTTCACTGGAATCTATAAGCAAAAGCATTTTAAAATGCATATAATTGTAGAGAATGCAGCAAAATAACAGCTTCTGGAGATATAGAGATGCAATATCAATACTGAAACAACCTTTATTTAAAAAACATGTGCTCCAAAGTGGAAAGCCTATTACTTCGTATATAATATTATTACACATTTGTCTACAGTATTCATGAATTTATAAATAGAAAAGCTTGCAATACAAAAATCAAGAGCTAAGCATTTGTTAAAATGAGTGAAAACCTTGCTTCAGCAATGTCATAATATGCGGCTTGTAAAGTATGACGTACGGATTAATGTGCAACATTTCCATGAATTTTAATGCTGTATTAGCTGCTCACCTTTTGCATGATTCCTTTCTCATAATAATAGCGAAGTGAACGGCTAAGTTTATCATAGTTCATAGCTGGCCTGTTTTTCTGAATGCCCCAACGCCGGGCCACCTGCCACCGAAAGAGAATTACATTATAGTGGTAAGTATTAACTTAGCATATTTCAGAAGAAAATGGTTAATTAAATAATTACTTCTCAGCCCATAAAAACATGTCCAATCAAAGACATAAGTAAAGTTAGAAAAGCTACCGTGATCTGAATTTCCTGTGTCCTGGTTTGCTTTTTAAACCAGGCATGCAGTGATCATTCTGAAGCATCACAATAGAATTCTTTGTCACTATTATTTTGGATAAAAAATTAAATGGAAATAAGGGAATGTGTTTACAGCAGAAATGAAAAGACTACAGTTCACCAAAATGAGGCAAATTTTCCCATTTGGGATACACTACCTGGGTTTTCCTTCTTAGTTTTACAGACAAAACTATAGATGAAGAGGAACTTAATGATGTCTTTATACAGGTGCTTTATTATGATAAACTAAAGAAGAAGAGATCCTACATTACTATGTCAGAGGATAAGCAAGTGACAGTGGGAGTAGCAGAGGAAACAGTATATAAATTAATAAACTGAACTACAAATAATTTGTATCGCCTGGAGCGGCATCAGAATAAAATTGTAGCTAATATCAAACTGGAGAATTAAGCATTCATTTAGAGAACAGTAATTGGATGCTAAAAATAAAAAGGAAGTAGAAAAGGTCACCATGTATATGAGTCTACAAACAAAAATCTCTAAAGCAGAATGTCCACTTTGTTGTTTAGTAAAAACCCTCAGAAGTTTTAAGCACAAGATTTTGGTGGAGTAGTGTTTCAGGCTAAGGCAGAGGTCATCAATAGGGATTTAAAAACACACCTCCCTCTCCCTCACCGGCAGGCTGGGCTAGCTGAGGAATTGTGGAAGGTGGAGCAGACAGCTTCTGCTCCCCAGCTAAAGTCATGTTCTCATTAACTTCCATTTTTATTATTCTGAGCAAAAACTGCCGCTGCCATGCAAACGCAGGTAACCCTAGGATAGCATTATCTGATAGGGCTTGTGTGGTTCTTCATTTCCTTGAAATTCCAAGTTGTTGCTTTGTCACATGTACTAAAATAGCTCTTCAAAGAGAGCATTCTGTCTCTCATTTTACTAGCAATAACCTGTCTCCAAGGTTTGTTTTATTTTACATTATTTTTTAAAAATGCCTACTCTTACTATTTTCTCTCTACTTTGCCTTCTCTAAATGAAAATACCACATGCTTTAGCCATATGTATCAGTCAGTATTGTTTTTTTAAGAGTCAGAGAGATGTGAAATAACAGGGACAAGATTATATCCAAACCAACAATTGCAGCCGCATATACATATTGATTTTCCAAAAATAAAATTTATTTTAATATAAATATTCTAAGCAGTTGTGAGATGAGAAGGGAGAAAGGTGGCAATAAGAAATTAAAGCATTTTCTAAATAAAATATCTTTCAAAAACTTAACAATGGGCATTTAAGGAATCTTTAATAAATATGGCAGCTGAACAGCATGTAAACCTTGAGGGGATGTGAATATAAATTATTAATGTCTCTTTAGATTAAGCAACCACCTAAATACTTATTCATTTATAAACGATTCTTTTCTAGAAACTCAGCAGGATTCACCTAGAAAATAAAATACTAAAAAAAAATTCAAGGTAACATTGTGGATGTCTCTAAGGAGAGAATTACTATTTTTTAAATGATATAAAGAAAGTGGTAGGTTTACAGAGTTTGGTTGTTATGATACCAGTTAATTCTCTCTCTGGGGTTATTAGTGTATATTTTTTTAAAAAAAATGAATTCTTATACTTGCTTCTTCACAAAATTCTAAGAAATGAGATAGCAATATGCTTAGGATATACAGACAAGAAAGAAGTTTAAAATTGACAGGGAACGTAAATAATTCCTAGGGTATGTACACCACCCACCAGCTAAAGGAGTACCCTCAGTGACATCCCAGCATCCCTGAAAGGCAAGGCATATTTTTAACGAGGAGTTCATGAGGCTGGGAAACCCTTATAACATTCCTTCAAGTGAAAACTTTGGCTTTAGTGAGGAAAGTAAAAAAGACGTTAACACTATGGCATTGGGCCTGTTGTCCACAGAATTAAAGAGGACCATGTAACAGTTGAAGTCTTACTCCTCTTACTTTTAACTTGATTTAATCAACAGTGAACCCACAGAATACAAAACCTTCCCGGTGCTCAACAAACTTGAATATTATTGGAAGACTCTGACACCATGTGGTACAGATGCCCCACTATATTAGCAATTGTCCCTGAAGTAAATTCTTAATGTTTTCAATTCAAAAATAATTATCTCATTATCTCGAAGACCTTAAAAAAAGAGATGTTAAAGATAATGCATTTGCTAACATTATCCAAACACAATGCAAAGATAATCTGCCCATGTCTGAAGACACAATATCATTTTAAACCTCAGGCTGAACTAGGAAGAAATGGAGCTCATAAGTAATTCTAAAACAGCGGGACATCTTTCAGGAGTTGTACTGATCCACATACACAGAGATCTGCTGTGTAGCAGAAGGTGGAGGGAGACTTGGCTACACAGGCGAAGAAATTTCACAAACCTTTTCCAAATAAGAAGTTTTAATAAGACATCACAATGACTGCCTGATGGAAGCAATTGCAACAGTGAGTGATGTAGCAATAAAATACGAGATGTTTCATTTTGAACAAAAGCCTTCAGAGACATTCAGTGCTTATTGCACAATTCCCGTCTACTTAGTCCCCATGTGGAAATGGTCTACAGGCTCTAAATTACCCACACTCTTTTTACTTCATGAGTCTGCTACACAATAGTTGTCAAAATGTCAGTTTGTTGTATGGAACAGATGTAATTGCATTTCTTCCTTGCATTAAAAAAAAAAATCACAAGAACTCTGCATTTGAATGGATCTTAGTGGTCATCTGGTCAAATCTACTTATTCAAACTTGATCATCCAAAAAGTTTATAGTTACTCTGTAAGAATTTAATTATTTGCAGAAATTTTACTCTTCCTAGTGGATCAGGAAGTACTGACATAATTCAGTAAATGTCTCTTGTCTTAATAAATACATGACAAAAATAAAAATGTTATATTTCTGCTTAGTTTATTTTAATCACAGGTGGAGGGAAATAACTGTTTAACTGATGCAAATCCCTGTTGAATATGGTCAGTTCCAGCATGAATCAAGTCTTGTAGTGATTATTAAGATCTTCCACGAGGGGGAAGGCACACATTCCCATCACGCTATAGGGCTTTCAAATTACTCTGTTAAATATTTCTAGTTTTAATCTGTTAGTGCTTCCCATGTTTATGGTTCTTTCACCATCATTTAAGTACAAATGTGAAAAAAGAAAAGCTAATGCTCTTTGACAGCCAAATTCTTTTTTCTGTGCACTATATACATTTAGACATATAAATATGTAGTTCACACTAAACAAGAGGCATTTTCAATTTTTGATACAAAGCTATGCCTATGTGTGTGTTCATGAGTTTGATGTCTGGCAAGAGAGATATGGCAAAGACAAGCCTCTAGTGCAATGAGAGTATTGATACAAATGGAGGAAGCTTAACTGCTCTAATTAGACTTTTTATTTCATGTTTCTTTTAATATCTTTTGAAACAGAAAGTATTTGCTAATTTATGTGACTTTGTCTTGTGAACATCAAATTGGGGCATTTTACCTGATTTTGCTGAATATTTTGTTTAATAAACAAAAAAATATTAAGATGTAAAGGCCCAGTAGCCTAGGCTCTAGAGCTCCAGTAAATGTGTTTTGGGTTCAAAAGTATTTCAGCCTTATTGATTTTTTTTAACATTGTCGAGGTGTTTAGATTCAATAGCCGGTAGTATAACCAGTCATAAGCATGTTAGTTGAAAATCTTCCATTGCTTTCCTGACTGATATGAACTAAAGTCAATTTTAAGCAGAGAAAGTATATTTAATAAGACCAAAAAATTTCATGTAACAGTCACCTGATATAGAAATCCAATATGCTATTGATAGGCTGTGCTCCAGCCTTACAAATCTCATTCTATGGAGAATAAAACTTTAACTGAGCATTTCATCAGGGAAATACTCCATTGTGTGTGTACTGCAGAGTGGGATGAGGGAACATTTGAACACTTGGTTGAAAGTGTGTTCCATGTACACATGTTATCTCTCTGCAGCATCTTTCATTTTGGTCCTTTCTTATGTACTACGGCAACATTTTAAACTTCAGTGCTGTCTTCCAGTGGAGGATATGCAGTCTCACTGACTTCAAACAGATGTCACTAACAATCAAAAGGAAAGAATGTCTCTACCGGGCCTGTGTCTTGTAAAGACACAAGGTCTGAAAATTTTCCACTGTGGCCCTTACATGTCTTCATCCCCGTAACAGCTGTTCCTCCCCTCACCCATTCTGCACATGATTTTGGTCCTCAAATGTTTCTCTCTTATTCTCTTGATAAAATCCAGATTGTCCAAATAATGACTGCTAATTCAGAAGAAAAATTCCTCCACATCTAAACTAGTTGGACTTGGGCAGACCTCCCCACTCTGCCTTAAGAATCATAAAACTCCTGCCCCCTCCAAGTTAGATGCTCCTTTGGAGACTTTTCTGAACATAGACTTTTATGCTAAAGATTCATTTTCTTCAACATCGGTTCTGTAAGATGCTGTTCAACTGGTACTACCACATGATAAATCAGTGATTTTAAATAATTTTAAATTTTCCAGCCCTCTTCCTAATTCAAAAAGTTCCTGTAAGGTTTTCACATTTTTAAAAGTTACATTTTGGCATGTGAATCAAACATACCGGTTTGATTATCTTATAACATATCTAACTTTCCTAACTGAAATCTACCAAACCAACCTCTTCAGGCTCAATCAGTTTAAATTCCATGCCTCGACCAGTCCAGGCAATAAAATGAGAATTTGAAGGGTCGTCCAGAAGAGCTACCAAAAACTGCCAAAGCTGAAGTGATCCTCGCCTCTGGTATGTGGGTCCTTCCCGGTACATTCCTGGCTCCTGTTTGATGTCCCCTAAATTTAAAAAAATGTTAAAGTGTCTATTAGCAACAATATTATGCCATTTATGTAAAAATTCTCATTAACTTAGTCATTCAAATGGTTAAAGACAACTACTTTTTGGGTTTCTTTGAAATATAAATAGGGACTTGTAATTATGCAACTGAATATAAACTAACATTCTATACAAATATATATATATATATATATTTCAGGTCTACTTATACACCTTGTGTAGAGTAAATCCACGAATGTCACTGACTTATAAAAATTTTGTATATGCAGTAATTCTTTTAGCATCAAGTATTTAAAACATACTATCTAATCATACGTCTTTGCTTTTATTGTTAATGCCATTACTCACTACTTTAAGCAACATTGAAGAGGAAGAAATCGATGTTAAGCTCTGGGCATTTTATTTATACAAATTAAATTCTGCAAAGTATAATTTACAAATACTTTATTGACCTGCACATGAAAAACTGTTGAGATTTTCTTGCACATATTTCAAAGCAAATTTAATAGTATCATAAACTCTGAGTTAAGTACTCTGTACTTTATATTAAGTTTGAAAATCTCCTGGGTAACTTGGCTCATATCGGATTTCTATCCTAACATCTTTCTTCCATACCTTCCTATACCTTCACCTGAGAGATACCACTTTTTCACCTGGCAACAAACAAGTATTTTCACCTGTTTTTCTTTATGTTTTATATGTATTTTGGTCACTTGAATTTAGGCTGCTAAGCTTTTTCTAAGAGTCCAATTTAAAAATACATATGCCACAGCTTTCAATAAATCTGTACTCTCAAGCAGGAAAGATTTTCTTATGTTATATTTATTTGACATTCCTATATAGTATAAAATCTGTTAAAAAGCAGTAAAGGTGTTAGCATTACAATGTTTCTGGTGCAAATCTGGTGAGTTATCCAGGCTTTACAAAACAAAACAATACTCACTGTCATGACCAACCATTTAAACAATATGTGGAATTAGTCCCATTGGGGATTAGGTGTCTGGGTTCATAAAGGTACAGTGTCATTGTTAATGTATAAGTTTCTTTTCTCCAGTAAGTAAACAATTCAGTGAGACTATATTCCAGGGAATCCATTCACACTAGGTATGAATTATAAAATATACCAAATCATATGCTTTCCAAAATTTTCCTTTGGTCAAGAAACAGAAACATACCTCTTAAAATAACTGCAGAACAAACAACACTTTATAAAGCTAAACTGAAATGTATAATTATTTGGTCAATACATAGTCAAAGTCATTATACTGTTTTGCTCTTAACTAGAAAGCATAGGAGTGCATCCTTTCATTGATTTCAATGACAGTTTTATTTATCTTAGTTTTCTGTCTGACACAAGTTTTTCTATTGGGTAACAAAAAATATGCAGATAGAGTGAAACATTCTGAAATTTTATAGTTTTATAGTGTTTGTGCTTGTGAATATGACTGATTATATAGGCCATAAACAACAACAGCAATAACAAACCTCCTTTTATTTTTCTCTTTTTCTCAGTTACTTACAAAATGCAGGACAAATGCTACCTTTCAAAAATGTTTTCATTGCAAACATGAAAATTACTTAAAAATCAAAGGGAATAAGCAAGACAGCTCGTTCCTTAGGCATTAGTGTGACTTTGGCTTACTGACTGTAGCATCATCTTGCCCATAGTTTTAAGACATTTTCCCGCCTTACATGTCCTTACCAATTACAGGGTTCCTTGAGCTCTGTAGCTCCGCATAAATGACAGGAAATGATGAAGGTCACTCCCACAAGTAGAAGCTTTAAAGCTGTGTCTCCAAGGAAGTGTTATGAGAGTTGTGAGGTTATGCTAATGGTGCTGAATAGCAGAGCCACAGAAACAAAGCTTAGGACACTGATTGCAAGATAAAGCCAAAACAGTGACCCTTGTTGGGATTCCAACTCTGCGCTTTCCAACAAATATAGCAATTTTAAGGGAGAGGGTAAATGTTTCCAAAGACTTACTAACCTTTCTGAAAATACAAGCACATAAGAGGAACGAGAAACATGGGCACACAGAGTAGTCTTCAGTAACTAATTAGAAATTGAAAAGCAATCTAAGCGTGTACTTTGCTGTTTAAATAATGACAATTAAAAACTCTGAGAGCTTCCAAGTCATTATAGCCTGATCCCCAAAGTTTGTGCAATCAGCTAATCAGAGGGCCCCTGCTCGCTTCCTGTTTAACAATCAAAGCAGGAAATATGAAGACCACTCTGAAGAACCACTAAATGAATTAACTGTTCACCTTTTACCCAGGCTTCCTTGTAAATGCTGACTTTTGCCACCCTTGTCAAGAAAAGATTGTATCTAACTTGATGCCCTTTTATAAAGATCTGAAGCCTTTTCTTTGAAATAGTGAGTGATATTTAAAAAGGCAATGCTTTCCTAACTCCCTTTTAAGCAATTACAAAGTAATGCTACATTAGTAATGTACATCTTCCTTAGGAAAAAAAAAAGAGGGACTAACAATCACTAACTAAATGGGCAGTTATATGGTTCTTGTGCTCCATAATGCATCTTTTCATGAACAATAAAAGAAAAGAGGCTGCATTAGTCATCAGTGCATCCACAGTAGCATGCTTTCTGCTCTGCTTTGTTAATTACAGGATCAGCTTTCAATAAAGCTCAAATAACAAGCTGCATGTGCTCAGCAGGGCCATGCAAAGACCCTCTTACTGTGCACAAAGCTCAGCAAGGATGATGCTCTCTGGCTCTCGCTCCAAAAATGGACTGTCTCATAGAAAAGAGGAAAAAGGGTTCTTCATGGGAGAAGAGAAGGGAAAATTTATGTAAATCAAGTTTAGCGAGGATGGAGTACATGACAAATGATGCCCACAGAAATATTGAAGTAATATGTAACGGATTTTGAAACAGGGAAGAGTGATAATTTCATTCTCTCTCACAAAAATCAAAACTGGAAGCTCAGTGAATACACGTACCATCGAATTTCTCTGGGACAACACAGGTGTCATCATAAAACTGCCTGGGGCCCTTTTCAAACATACAGCCTGTGGGGGAAATGGGACACATTTATTAATGATAAAAACAAAGCTCATAAACCCTTTAAAATATAGACATTACTGCAAAAATTGTGCTAAAAATGACTCTGCTACTCTTTGGCCCTTTGGCCCTGGACATATTATTTAAACTCTTTGTTTCCATTTCCTCAGCTACACAATAAGAATGACCACTATCTACCATCTCACAGGGCTCTGTGATTAAATGATTTAATGTAGGAAACCTGAGAGTGATGCCTAGAACACCGTGCTGTGTAAATTTTAGCTGTTTATATTATTAGTAAGCAAAGAACAGACCTCACATAAATATTGGCAAGTCTAAGATTTATAATTTTTCATCTCCTTTTCTAGTTCTTTCTTAGTTTTATTATTCAGTAAAAGGAGAAAATCAGTGTTTACTGGTATTTATCTCCCATTATAACCCCGACGCTCTGAAGCAGATTCCTTTTTATTTCCTTGTAAAAATATCTAGGTAAATGTTTTACTTCAAAACCATGACATATCTGTAAAAGGAAAACAGAATATTCTCTAAAATACATTTCAGTAGAGTGCAGGAAGGTGAACTAATCTATAAACCACATGTTCTACTTTAAAAGAATGTGGCTTTTGGAAAAAAACAACACAGAAATTCACTTTAAAGCTATTTCTATGTGCAAGATTCATGTTAATACGAGCTATCAACACCAGAAATAAAGTCTTCCTTTTACTTTAAAAATATAAAAGTTTTAAAATAACTGTTGTGGGAAAATAAATGAATTTTCCCAAAGCATATTATGATTAACTAAGGAACCCTCTATTTGGAATGTCTGACTATTTTACAAAGAATTGTAAAAATAGAAGACTTAACTTCTGTTCTGCTGGGATGAGTCAGGAAGCCTTCTTGCCTCATATAAATGGAGTGGCAGCTAGGCACTTCTGAAAGAAGAAACAAGATTAGTCAAAGTTGATCAGGAACTGAAAGGATGTTGTTTACAATGTGAAGATATCTAGAAAAGTTACAGTACTGGCACAAGTCCTCCAGAGGGAAATCAGTCAAGGTGGTTAATACTTTTGGCAGGGTTCACACGATGGGAATAATATTACTGATACCTCTTAAAAGGTTGTTAGGTGAAGCATATAAAGTAAGTATTATGCAATGTACATATCCCATGGCAAACTATGTACATAAAAATATCATGGAAGTCTCATTCATAGTTTATTTCATGAACACCTGATGGAAATTATTATGAAAAAATCAAAACAGCCAAATCTCTTTAATGCAATTGCTGTATTTGCTGCCGAAAAAGTGTGATTGGTTTGCATTTTGTTACGAACACGAGTCATATTCAGAACCAATGATGAGTCTAAAACTAGTATAACAATTCAAAGCAAACATTTATTAGCTTGGTTTATGAGCTGGATTGAAAATGTTCCCCAAAGGCCACACACTAGATGCTGGCTGCTAAGCTAATGGGCTCTTGAAGGGTGATTGGATTATGAGTTCTCTTAGCACATTAGTGGATTAATCCACCAGCATCATTGGGAAGGGATGGCAACTGTGGAGTTGCAAAGTACAGGTCATGGGCTATGACCTTAAAAACTGTATCTTATCCAGGCCCCCTCTGCTCTGGTATTCTCTCTCTACTTCCTGCGTACCACATAGTGATCATCTTTCTTCCTGGAGGCTCTTCCACCATACTTCTTCCTTATCACAGGCCTAAAGGTCTTGGCACCAGATAACCATGAACTGTAACCTCTGAAATCATGAGTCCAAAATAAACCTCTCCAGCTTTACACTGGGGGATATCAGGCATTTTTCCAAGCGGTGAAAAGCTAACATACCCCAAGAATGAGGCATTGCTTACATAAATGAGGTATTTCACCACTGACAAAATAAACGGTTGATATTTGCACCTGTGGTATAGTGATGCTCCATACTGAATGTGTTTACAGTTTAAATATAGAAAAGAGAAAATAAATATGGAATAGCAAACAAAATATTAAAATTCAGGTCCTTCACTTAATGCTAATTAAGATATAAAACTTATGTCAAAAAATTTTGTGTCTGCATTTCTATAAAATAAAGATTTGGGTCCCAACTTCCTTGATTCTGAATGTGGGGATTTTCTCACATAACCATGGGTAAATCCACGGTGAAGCCAATGAGACTTAATTTCAAGATCTTTCACTTTTGTTAGGGTTCCTTCTGAGGCTCTGTACCTAATTTTACATTGGCAGCTTTATTACTTTTTCTTAGAGAGAGTTCCTCAGATGTTAAGTGTCAGGTCCCACAAATTTGTGCCAAACTTTGCATTTAATAAGCATAGATTATATAAGAATGTATACATATATGTGACCAAGTTAACTATGTCATCCATATGTATAGATAACTAAAGTTTTCTTAACAACATGTACAAAAATAAACTCTTAAAATGCGTATGGGACTGGGGATATAGCTCCATAGCACAGCATCTGCCTGGCAAGCGCAAGGTCCTGAGTTTGATTTCTGGTACCAAAAAAAAACCTATGACAAATGTGTCTATTTAATACAAAAATCTTGGACTCCTTCCTACCACTTGTAGTGAACATATGAGTACTACAGAAATAATAAAAAATGTAAGTGAGTTGGAATCTAAAACCCCTTATCTCTTCATACTTATCCACATATATACTTCATTGTTATAATAGATTGTTAGCTCTAGTTATTTAGCCTAGAGGTAGGTCTTCCTTAGTCTGATATGTTCCATTAATTTTAGTGAGTGTAATTATTTTTAATTTTTCCTGGTGATAGATAGTACATATATTTTGGTCTAGTGATGAATACTAATCAAAATATGAGGGAATTTTCTCACAGGAAATTTTATCTAATGTCATTTGAGTCAAAATTAATGGAAATCCATAATACTACTAATAATTAAAGGTATGAAGGAATTAGTAACCTATAAGTAAGATGCTGTAAAACTCATTATCAAGCATCTTATTATAACATGCCTTCTCTGTATAAAATATTACATATGACATGGAATTCTGATTCTAAGGAGGCTGAGTTGACCTTGTTTCCTGATATCAATGTTGATTAAAGGGTCAAAGCACAATTGTTCTTTTGGGTTGTCAATAGTTAGCAATCTATGTTATCTCAGCTTTTTAACCAGTGACATTTCGAATTAATTTTTAGTGTTATTCAGATTTATTGCCAGGCCTAAGACTGCTCAAAGCAGCTGGGTCTGGAAGGGACAAAGTTAATGACAGCCATCAGCTCAGCAGCTGTTCAGAGGCAAGCATTAAGTTGTACAGATGTTGACACCCAGCCACAAAATACTTTTACTGACTCTGTACACCTGGAGCCTGGCTGTAAAGACAGCTGGCTTGCTCTGGAGCAGCAAGAGGAAAACATACAGGCTAAACTCTGTTATATATACGTGTGACCAAATGTAGTTTCTCCTTTCCAGAGGGACAGAAAAGTAAAAAGGAAAAGTGGCAATGCAAATATTCCCAAAAACTCCACTAGTCAGAGCTCAAAGAATGCATTATAACAGGTTTTTTAATACAATGCAAAATTAGCACAGTCCTGAAAAGCTGGATCAAAGGTGAGATCCGATGCATAATTTCGCAAAGGCTCATCTGTTAAAATAGCTGATTTGCTGTTTTTTGCTGTACTTACTCTGTAGCATTCTCATAAAATTTTGGCTATTTATCTATAATGTTTAAATATATTGACTTAATAGTCATCATAAATTAATGGCATATAATAAAATTAAGGCCAGATTCTTCATTACATTTTCAAAACTCTAAGGTATGATCTAACCTTTTTATTTAACAAAAGCGATACATGAAAATTTAAGGGGAAAAGCAGAGTATAATTGTTTTTTCCAGTTCCTACAACTATTTACTACACCTTAGAGAAAACAAAATTAATATCCAGCACTTGAAATTGAAACACTTGGCCAGCACTGCTTAAATTCTGTCTCTCCTTAAAATCGGTATACTTTATCTGGTCCAGAGAAGCCTGAAAAAAAATGGCTAAGAGGCTTATTCCCATAAAGTAACTAAAATCATGTTATCCTAGAGTGATATCAGTTAATTTATGACTATCAGAGTGGGTCAGAGTCTAATCAAATTGTAGAAGCATTTCCAAAGTGATTATTCAATCAAATGACTAACATGGTTAATTAGGGGCCATAAACATTGCTCTGAAGTTCATCAAAGTAATGACTTGCTCAGAAAAATTACTGCTAATTAAATTGCCTGCTCCTTTCGTTTCTACCTTATCTGATAAAAAATCCTACTGACGAAGTTTGGCAATACATTTTAACTTCTGCTAAATGCTTAACTGAGATCCAAACTAGCTAAGCGGTCACTTCAAAGACAAATGTTTTGTGGCGGGGAATGGAGGCATGGTGTATCCACTTCTGATGTCCCAGGGAATAAAATTTACAAAATTCAACACCAATAAGCTGTTCCTTAAGACATGCAGAAATGGTAGGATGGAGGCATAGTGACACTGTTCTATTCCGCATCCTGGGATTATAATTTCAGAATCACTAGTACAGCACAGTGATTATGAACAAGCATGCTGTCCTCTAATTCAACCAGATTTTGAATGTCAATCTGATGTTTCATAGTAGTATGATATCTTGTTCACAATTTATCATTCTAACTCTCAACTTCTCATCTGTAAAATGGGAATAAAAATTTATATCCTTAAAAGGGCTATTAGAACCATACGAGGTCTTACATAATATTTCCCACAGTACTTATGTGCAGAAAGATTTAATATTATCAATGATTATGAATAACAGAATCTATTAAAGTGATTCTCCTAAGTATTTAAATAGAGTGGACCACAGTATTTAAAACTAGAAATACTCACATATCTAAATTACATTTGGATCTTAATTTGCTATTCTTAAGCCACAAGATGTCTGATATTTTGTTTGTTAGTATAGTTATTCTGAAATATTCTTCACAAATCTATTAATTAGTATATTTAAAATACACTGATTCAATTTTTATTATAAATATGTGATTTACAAGGTCTAAACTAAAACCTCTCGTATATTTTTTTAAATTCAAGGGAATATAGCTTTTATAATTTCTTTTTTTACAATAGTATCCACTGATGTTTGTTACTACATAAAATTGGCTTAAAGCATTTTAAATCAGTTTATAAATTGAATTATGTAAAATAAAATTAGAACAAAGGATATTTATTTATTTAGAGACTTGTGGATCAAAGAGCCCCTTAACATGATATTACTACTGGCCAAATCAGCCTGCAGAAATTAAACTGCCTGTAATTTATTACAGATGAGTGCATAGTGATGAAAGTTGATCTAATACACTGCAAAAATTCAAAGCAGCAAAATGCTGCTGTCATTGTAGTGCAAAGATCAATGTAGGTGAAGTAAGGATAATTAAAATAAATTAACACTCCAAACTACCCAGTTTAGTTAATCTTCACCTTTTAGTAACACTAGTAAAGACTTCTCGAAATTAAGACACGCAGGCAAGAATTTTTTTTTTTTTTTTAAAGTTGCTTTCTTTGTCTCTTGACTTGGACTCTAAAGCCGTACTGGGAAACGTTAATACTGATTTGGGAAGCTTTACCGCAGGTCTAACCACCAAGTGGAGTTTTGAATTTGCACATGTAATTCTGTGAGGCTCTTCTCTGATTTGCATATTTGCTGCCCAGTTGTACAGAATGAAAATTCCCCTTTTGGACATCATTTGCCTAGAGTTTTTAAAAGCTACATCAGGCCGGAGCACAGAAAACTGATTGGCTACAATTGTTTGAGACATTTCTATCGGCATTGTTGAAACTGTTTTGTCATCAAATAGTGTGCAAAACTGGAATTATTTCATATTATAAATTTTGAACAAGGAAAAAAGCATGCCCTTCATTGGATGCTTCTGGTTAAATAATCAGTGTATAATTTCAATAAGCTTTCAAATGTCTTAGAGTACATGAGAAAACCTAGTACCATACAAGTTTGGGACCTTATTTTAATGTGATTTTGCTTTCATATAAATGTATAATGCAAAGATGGATTGACTACAAACTTGACTACTTTCTTACGGACATGATGTGACACAGAGGACTCCACATAAAGTTCACAGTATGTAGATGATAGGAAAAACTTAATAAATATGCAAACCAAAATATGCTGTGTGAAACACATATAAAATTGTCATGCATCTGGTAGAAAACAGGTTTGTGTGTGTGTGTGTGTGTGTGTGTGTGTGTGTGTGTGTGCTTCAATGCTGACCTAGGAGTTTCAATGAGATGTTTTATGTTTTGAAAATATATCTATCATTTAAAGAAATATTATCTTATCCCAAGAACTAATGACAGCATCTCAAAAAGAAGTGCTAATGGGAAGGAATTCTTTACATTCACGCTACCATTTTATTATGGAAAAGAATGGAAAATTATTTAACTCCAAAACAAGTCACAGTATTAGTAGGTCGAATTTCACATGAAATAGGAAATAAGTGCAAATGCAGAATAGTCATGTTTTATGAGACCTATTCACTGTCCACCACAAAAACTTTATGACTATAACTTTATGAATATAATATCTTAATTAATGACCTTTCTGAGGAAGAAAGCAGGAATGTTGGAGATGACTGAAGTTTTAAAAAGGAAGTGATGAATTTAGTATTACCTCCTTCACACATCGATGGGATCTTTCTCCTTAGGGTTTTCAGTAAACCATGAGTACAAATGATGTTAAATCTGTAGAGACATTTCTGCAGCCTGAATCCACTAAGTACATTGTTGGTAGAGTGCGTAGACCAGGAAATAGTCATATCTGTTCCTGGATGCCTACCATAGTGTTTTCAAAATCAAAGGAAGGAAGGAAAAAAGAAAGAGAGGGAAGGAAGCAAAGAAGGAAGGTAGGGAGGGTGGGAGAGAAAAGGGAAGACTATCACGCAGCTAACAAAATTCAGATATTTTTAAGACATAAAGGCCACATACTGTCAAATAGTAGTGCAGAATTTCCCGTACACTATCAGCAGTTTCAATTGTGAGCATTGTGGGGATTTTGGACAGTATCCCACACAAATAATGAGTAGATCCAAACAAGATTAGTTTATGTGAGCCACTGAGCCCAGAATTTCACCGATTTTACAAGTCTGTGGCGGTTTTATTAAGACAGACTTTAAAAATTCAGTGATAGAAAATGCAAGCATAATTTTGTCTTTGAGTGCTTATTAGACATTGCCACACTCTGACAACTAACAGAGATTTAAAAGTAAGCACGAGAAAGAATGTCATCAGCTGCCACGGTGGACACAGAAAGATTCTGAAGAAGGGGAGGATTTAACACTGAGCTTCAATTCTGAATGGTCTCCTGCTGGACTCTCCATAATTTGAAACAAATGCACCATGACAGTTTTGTCCTGTTGGTTTCATCTTTCCTTGGATCATTACAATATTTAGAAAAATTGTTATATTTGATTTCAGGTTGAGTAATACTGGTAAGAAATGTGGTATGGGGTGTTAGGAATGTACTTCAGGGGAAGAACAATGCCAAAACAAAACAAAACAAAATAAAACAAAAACCTGCTTCTTTTTGTCTGAAACGGCCTAACAATAGTGTTGTTTAGTTTTTGCTTTAATTGTATACTATGGTTGCTTTGGGATAAGAGTATTCCTCTTACTTCATCGTATCCTGTATCCCCTAGCAGTCTATTTTTTAAGTATTAGAAATAATAATGGCATCTCTCTTAACTGACTAGTAATCTCTGAAGAAATCTACAGAAGTCTATAAAAAACCATGTCAATAAAAATCTTTTATCATTGTACATTTAATATGTGCCACATATTATATTAGGAACTTAATAAACATAAGCATTTTTAATTTTTACAAAACCACTAAGAAATGGGAATTTTAACCCACTTCCCTCCTTTTTATGCTCTACTAGTGGTTGAACTCAGGAACTTCAAATTGAAATACATCCCTACTCCTGTTTCATGTTTTATTTTGAGACAAGATCTCATTATATCATTAAGTTGCCCAGGCTGGGCTAAATCTTGTAATGCTCCTGCCTCAGCCTCCCAGAATACTGAGATTACAGATGTGTGCCACTAGGCCCACCTATAAGTCTGTTTTTATGATTAAGGAAGCCCAAGACAAAAGAGATTATAAAGCATGCTTCACAAGACACAGATATAAATAAATGCAAGGTACAGAATTTAATATATTATTTCCAATGTTATATAAAATGATGATTTTATTTTTAATGTTAAGATTAAATCTTAAAAAAATCATACAGATGAAGCCAGAAGCTGTAGGAACACCCCCACTAAAAAGAAGACTCTACAGAAGGTAAAATTTGAAAACACTTTTCTAAGCTAAAGACAACAGTTAAATCATAAGGACAAATGCTTGTAATTTTTTTTCAGTTTTGCTTCACATTTTGATTCTTTTTCAATTTAGTATTGAATTACCTATCCTTGTAAAGTTTTCCAGGCTGTTTTAGAAAAAAATTAGAAGCCACACGCAAAATGAAAACTATAAGCATCTATTTAACCTGACAAAAGTTCCTTAAAAATCATTTCAAGTGGTTCATACTCTAGATAAAAACACTTTATAATATATCTCTTTTGTCCTCTGACCTACTAGTCAACTTGCTTAAGTATGGAAAAATCTTAAAGCATAAAAAGTTTATAACACTATTCTAAAAAATATACTCAAATATATATGCACACAATTTTAGAAATAGTTATACTTTCTTCCATTTTATTCACATTCATGAAATACAAACACACAGGTCCCCAAACATTTCCCTTTAAAATGCCTCATTTAATTTAAAATCTCAGTTCTGCCTATAAAAACAGTTCTATAGTCATTTCACCCACTGGCAACAAGCAATTCTAGGCTGTAAGTGTCCTGGCTGTTGTGCTTAAAAAGAAACTATAAATTACGCTGTATAAAAGTAGACTCCACCCCCTTCAAACTCCTTTTTTCCAAACTAGTACAACTAACAAACAGATTATCCTTCCCTTCCCACTATCCTGCCTGTAAAATTCAAGTTAGACAAACAGTGGGGCCGAAATGACATATTTGAATGGAATTCAGACCCATCAGTTCCTGTTTATGTTTCTGATTTGAGAATGTTGTCTTCCCATTCACTATACATTAGGAACACTGCAAAGCCATAATAGTGTCGGGTTACATGGGAGCAGGACCAATGAGCATTAATCATTACTTCCAGTCAACTGGCAAAAGCAGCAGCTGATGGAACACTACACCCTTCAGCTCTGTATAAATGGACATTCCAGAGAGCCAGACTCTGTGTGTGTGTGTGTGTGTGTGTGTGTGTGTGTTTCCTTTCAGTCTCCATTTTATGAATGAAACACCAGGCTCTATAGAGTCCATTCATATAAGAGAAATGCTTACAGGGCTCTACCCCTAGGGACCAATCAGTCATGGGTAAAACTGATATGATTGGTTTAAGACAGCCTTCAGCCTTCCATTACTGACTTAAAATGCAGTCCCTGTCCATTTGACCTGTGTTAATGCATAAAGAGTAAATCCAGACTGCAGTCTCAATTCTCAAATCAAATCACTAGCCAATGCCACTTACTGTAACTGTAGATTCAGAGGATATTGAAGTATTTCTTAGAAAAACTGATATAGTAGACCAGAGTAGTGGTTTGGGGCATTTGCTATTTTCACTCAGAAATGAATAAGGAAAGCCCATATAAGTCAGGCTAAGCAATAAAATGCAAAGTCAAATTGTGAGGCCAATCCATGATCTCTATTATTGTAACAAAATCAATTAGGAAGACACAATCATCACTCTTCACATTTGAAGCACCTAAAAAAAAAAAATCAGGGATTAAGTGATGTACTAGCCCACAAATCATGGCTGAGTAAAGAAAAATGTGTTTGGGTGTTAGCGAAACACACAGAATGTTAACATTTTCTGAAGGATCAATATTAGCTCATTCTTTGAAATTCTCAAGTGAGTCTCCCCTTGAATTTCTTTAAGCAGGAGTTTTAGACTTAGGAGGGAAGAGAAAGAGCTGACATGTCATAGGAAAAAATGTGGCTTTAAGCAAATGATATTTTGTAATGGAACAGGGTCAAGACTTGGCCTTTGGGAGTGTTACATATCAGGTACAAAAAGCCAAAGTTCATGGAACTATACTCATCACTGTACTGGAAATTACTAAAGATGGTGATGCTCAAAAATATCTAAGTTTTCAGGGAGAAAGGACACATAATGAGCAATTATGGGAAAGATTTGTGAAAAGTCAGTCCTAAACTGTACGGTGTTAACTAATAATGTGTTTTATCTGCCATCTGTAACTTGGATCTTAACTCTAAGAAAGAAAACATTTCTGTCTTCCACTGACCTGAGGTCGTACGAGAAAACAGTTGTAGTCAGGGGTACCTGTGCACGCCCTGAAAACTGATCAAAGGAGCATGACCGTGCCTGAGAGAAGAGGAGACACAGAGGCAGCCCCGTGTCAGGATTTAGGCCTGTAAAGAATTATGTACTATGACATTATGACAACTTAATTTTAAATTTCTAACTTCTAATAGCTGCAAACAAGGTAAAATAAAGTAAAACTACAGCCCTATCTTGGATCTCAAAATTTGAAATACTTGATACAAGCAGCTATACATAAAACAGAACAAAAACATACATGGAATTATTCCTAATTAATTAGCACCCTTTCTTCAAGGCTTTAAGAAATAGTCAATATGCTTTTAGGAATTACTTTTTAAGATGGTTCAAAGAAATGTAAGTGAGAATGATGATATGAATCTGATTATTTTCAAATGTAATTCTTCACAGTTTAAAACATGTTAATATGCTGCATAGGTTTCATAATCAATTATGTGTAAAGTCTGATTATCATAATATATGGAATATGATCTTAGAATTATTAAGGACTGAATATGAAATCCATAATTGACTGGGGAAGTCAGTGCTGTATCAACGAATAAGTGAACTCTGATTTACAACGATTCAACCTTCTGATAGTGTGACAGGAGTATTCATTAGAAACTGGACTTTAAAGGTTGAAATCTGATCCTCCCCTGGGACAGGGATATGTAGTATGATACTCTGTTGTGGTCCTGGGCATCGGCAGTGAGCAACAGCTCGGTCAGCCACACAACATACAGGTGAAACAACCTATACAGTACACTATTGCTAAGCTCTGGCATTCA
Source organism: Chinchilla lanigera (assembly GCF_000276665.1). Classification (NCBI taxonomy): domain Eukaryota; kingdom Metazoa; phylum Chordata; class Mammalia; order Rodentia; family Chinchillidae; genus Chinchilla; species Chinchilla lanigera. The sequence continues at coordinate 17,473,333 of NW_004955410.1, forward strand.
GCAAACTAGGTATATTGAGTGCATTTTTGCCTTACAACATCTTCAACCTAGAATGGGCCTTGCAGGATGCAAATCAAGCATGAGTCAAGGAGTACTGGCAAAATCGTTAGGTGTTAGAAGTTCTGGACATGTGGTTTTAGAATACTAGGCCTTCCCGTTTTCCTATTCGAGGTAGCCAGGTCTTGGAATAGATTGCAGCTGCTCGGAAAAGAAGACAAGCGTGTGCAGGAAGGTGGGAACCCTCCCCTTCTTCTCAGGGAATGTGATCTGAGAACACTGGCCCGCTCTCTTCTCACTTCAGCAATCTCAATAAAATTCCAAACGTGATTTACTACTTTAAAATACATAAAACTAAAATATTTAAATATTTTGAAAAACATTTTAAAATAGCTAAAATATGCCAAATATAATGTCCGTGATATGAAATCACTGGATAGTAACACATGCATGTTCAAGAGGGAGAAATTATGGATGGTGGGCCCTGTGTTTTGGAAATAACAAAGCCTGGTAGTTTATGGTGGCCTAGACCATTCAAAGTAAATGCCAGTTACCTGTGCTTTGTACTCCCTGTGTTCCACCTGACTCTGCTAGCATTTTCTAACAGCTTACCATCATAATCACCATTTTCTTGAGTTTCCTGGAGAATATTTTTGGTTCTCTCTGTGAATCTCAATGGACCAAAAGTGATGCAAGGAAATTTATCCCAAGTATGTATGAGGTCAATTTCCCTAGAATATTTACCCCCACACTCCCATAAGTAAATAATAAGAAACTGTTTTTTCAAACTAATATATCTTGATGGCAGAAATTCTGAGCTATCTCTATACTTGTAAAGGTAACAAGTGCAAGAATCATCATCTAGAGATAAACTACCAAGTAATTTGAGCCTTTTGCATTTTATTACTTTTTTCTCCCATCTTTTGCAAGTTTGAACAGTGGATTGAGGCTCTGACAAACCATTTCTAAACACATTAAAGGACTGCCTATTTGTATTTCTATATCAATGCAGAAAATGACCATGCTCTAATCCGGCCTGTCACTTTAAAACCATATCATCAACTCTGCAAGCGAAGTTTCAGCCCAGCTCTCGAGAGGCCGCGGTAGGTATTACCTCACCACTTTCTCTACTATTAGATTAGGATGAGTATCCAGCAACACAAGAAAACAGAGAATCATGTTTATGACATAAAACTGCCTCTCCCGCCATTTCAGAAATCCAAGCGTGTTTAAATCTCTTCATTAAAGTGCTAGTGGGGGCCTATGTGAATACCAGATACATCCGTCAGCTCTGACAGCTGAAAGTCAAACTATTCCTGTTTTAACATATTTAATATGAGGAAAAATAGTTTTTAAGTATTTCTTTCATCATTTCTCTGCCTACACATAATTTTTCTACAAGTGAAGGGGAGATACAAATTCTTTAATTTTAAAAATTCCTTTACTGGCTTTTGTCAAAGCCCTACAGTGACAAGAAAGTATCTGGGAAACTTGGGAAGGGACTACTGGGGTGCTGAGAGTTTGAAATGAATGATGGAAAATTCTCTCATTACTCTTCTTAAACCACTTTCCTCTCATCTGTTAGATACTACAGTGCTGTACCTCAGGAGCTTACTTGTGAAAAGTAGATTTGGAAGATAAGAGTTTGAAACTCATCACTGCAGTTGAATTGTAAGCCACTGAGTTATCAAACAAGAAATCCAGCAAGAAGGCTCCGACACACTCTAACCTCATGAAAAATCCGCAGCTAGACAGGTGCTTAACTCGCCACTTTGTCTTCCAATTATTATTCAGCTTTTTCCAGAAAAAAAAAAAAAAAAACTATAAGAAAAGACCACTTCCTTGATTCTTCATAGTGTTTGTAGTGTATTTTTAAAAAGAAAGTAGATGCATCTTCACCATTTATATCACTGGAGGCTTTATATTTTCCTTCTTCACAGCAGGGACAGTGACAGTCATATCTGAAATGTGAAACACTCTCCTCCATAAATTAAGAAAATCAGAAGCTTAGAAGTTGTGGTTCCTGGCCAGGTGTGGTGCTGTCCACTTATAATCCCAGCACTCTGGGACACTGAAGCAGAAGGGTCACAAGTTTGAGTCCAGCTAAGACAGCCCAGCAATTTAATGAGACTCAAGTGTGAGGTCCTGAGTTCGATTCCTGGTACCTCCCTCAAAAAAAGAAAAAAAAAAAAACAAAAAAAAAAACCCCAAAAGCCAAAATGAAAAATAAAAAAGGGCTGGGCATGGAGCTCAGTGCAAAGTCCCTGAGTTCAACCCCCAGTACCTGCCTTCACACATATATTTTTGAAAAACTATTCTCTGGGTCATAGAGAGAGCCTTAGAAACATACAAAAAACACAGATAAAACAGCCCAGATTAGAGTAAATGGTCAATAACATATGCAACAAATCATAAATTATTTCTTTTTGTTCTGGCCAGTGACATGTAGGGCTGGGAATGTAGCTTAGTGGTAGAGAGTTTGCCTAGCAAGTTTAATCTCTAGCAGCAAAAAAATAAAAATTAGCTGAACAATCACGTAGGAAGACAGACCTTACTGTGTGCTAAATTAAGAATTAGAAAATCTTAGTAATGTTTCAGAAAATATCTGTGTAAATTAATGGTAAGTTAAAATGGATAAGCTGCTGCTATTTCACCTGTTAAACTTGGATGTGGAGAAAGAATTTGAAGTAGGTAATCTCCAAAAGTCTTCATGAGTATAAAGATCTATAATTCTATCCAATGTCTATTTGCATCAGGTGCAGTCCGTGCTGAGAACACAGATCAGTGTCATATGCACCAGATCAGCGTCATATGCACCCAGCGTGAAAGAAGACCTCATCAGGAATAGCAGAAGTGGCTCTAGGAAACAATTTAAAAATGCAAAACACACCCAAGCTTTCCCCTGCTTTCTACTTCCACTTTCCCTTCTGCAAGAGCTCAAGAGAAACCTCATTTCCCACCTTTTTCTTGTTTCAGCAACCTTCCTCTTGCTCCTGTAAAGTTCTCCTCCAGTCTTTATTTCCAACTCTTTGATTACAGCGCTCTACCGCATGGCTTGGGAAGCACCTCCTGAACCATTTAGAACACTAAAACAGGTCTCCAGGGCTAAAAGCACAATATACATGGATCATCCTTCCAAACAACACATAGGTTAAGATTTTTAGTACAGCCCAAAGTGTAAGGGAACACAGTGCTACTGGTGGGGTTGCAGACACTGTGGACAGAGGACCGTTTTCCCTTGCATCTCTAAGGCAGTCTTGGACAGACTAACCGAAAGTCATTTAGGTTTGTAACATGTGAGGTTAATGTCATCATTTGCTTTGCATTCTTTTCACTTATAGGAATGATGTGATTTATTTAGTCACCTTTATTCTTCAAGTCCAAATGGGCAGATTTTTAAACAAATACTTATTCTGTGCAATTAGAAAAGCAGTACAATAAAAAGCACTTCATAGATAAAACACAATTCACCGATTACACTATCAATCTGTACTGACTGCACTGACTCTTACTTCGTAGTCATGCCTTACATGCTCTTTACTTTTAACTCAGTAGTCTTATTTCATTAAATATTTTTAAAAACTGACTTCTAAAGACTGTAGAATATTTCTTCTGCTGGTAGCCATAACTTATCTTACCATTCTGTGCACTCATAATATTTCACCCTGTTTCTCTCAAACATTCACTAAATATCTTTTACTATTTCACAGCATAAATTCCTGAGAGTAAATTCTCTAATCAAAGTATGTGAAAATTTTGTGTTGATACTTTCTTAGTTAAATTTTTAGTTTTATGTGCCCATAGCCCCCTAAAAATGCTCTAAGCTACCAAAAACATGAAATAAAATGGAGCAGAATAAAACAGTACCAACAATCAACACATACAACTCCAATAAAATATGTTGCTATAAACACTAAAATATCTACTTTGTTGGGCTTTGTGAACCTTCAAAACCATATACATGAGCATGAAAATGAACAAATAGCTATTGATCTATGAAAACGGGATATTGCATAAGGGGTTTTGCATAAAGTGCTCCAAATAAATCACTCAATACAAATTTCACTCTATGTGGCCACTTGGCTATAAAGAGAAAACAAAAATCATGTTGGATTTAGAAAAACCAAGCAACGAGTATAAAAATGTATACAATGCTTTCTGGAGCACTGTTCGGCTGGAAGAGAAGGAATGCATAGACTAGATATGTGATGTTAGACTTTACAATATGATACAACAGCACAATCATGACGGCCCTGTACGAGCTCACCACATAGGTCCTTCAGCTCACCAAACTGGATCTCAAATACCTATTTCTTGCCACATGTGGTAGTGTGCACTTACTATACCAGCATTTGGGACTGCAATACAGGCTAATAACTGTGAGTTTGAGGTCAGCCTGGGCTACATAGTGAGACACTGTCTCAAAAAACAGAACTATTTCTTATGTCCTCTCTGTCTTCTGATGTAAGTTTTTTTCTTGTCTGTGAAGAAAAAAACTTATCTACTCTACTAACATAGTATTTTGAATTTTTAATCTTAAATATTCGGCAGTTGAAATTGCATTCCTGTAATTATAATTATAACTAATCGACCTTCCATTTCCCATGTCATAATTAATGTCAGGCTTTATTAGAGCACAATCATGCTGCCTTTTCCCTTACAAACCATCTTTTATTGTCACAACATTTATGGTACATTGAATTAAGCAATAGAGTCCTACAGACCTTCTGAAAGGGTAACATTGGGATCATAGATGTTAAGTGACTTAGAAAATATTTTCTGTAATATTTTTAAATCATATGTGAAATATTTCCTAATATGCTGCTTGTTCAACACCAGTAGGCAAAGAAATAAATCAGGGCTTCAGTTATAAATACATTCGATCTCTTAAAAGGTTGTTTACTATGCTCTCACCAAGGATAAAAAGCTAATGAAGACAAAACAAAATCACTAGTGATCATAAAATTTGATTACAACGTAGGACATTTAGAGGTGTCAATTTCAAAGTGGTAGTTTGGTAGCCAGTAAAATATATTTTGAAGCCAGATTAATTTTTTCTTTTATTTGTTTCCAATTATTCTTTATTTTAAAGACAATAAAACAATTTTCATAAGCCTAGCTTAACAGTTGCTACACTTCTTTTAAATCAAATCCCAAAGTTTCATCTTTACAATTTATCTATTCAAATAACAGAAATGAATCCTGGTAGTGATTCTGAAATTTTAATTTAAAAGTGTTGTACAACATCAGTGATTTAAAATATAATTTAGAAGGGAGAAAATAATATAAATTGATATTTCCTCAAATATTATACAAGTGTTTTACAAAACTTCTGCAAGCTACATGGCACTCTTAGAGGAGATAACTTATAAATCTTTAAAACAGGATGGGAGACCGTGCTTCTGAGGTTTATGAGTGATAGAATTTGTGCGTTTGAGGGTCATACAATGACCAGTTCTGACATCCACAGTATAAACAGCTTGCAAATAATGCAGTCAACATTTACATTGCCAGCTCCTGTTTCAAGCTCATTAGAGTCCTTAAATCTCCTGTGTGACTCGCATCTCCTCAAGAAAAGTTGTAAATGCTCAGTACCATGCCACATATAATTGGGGACGTAATGTAAAGATACTCAGAGAACAAATCACAGAACAAAGAATGACATTTCAACATTATCTTTTCATATCATCCATTTTAAAAAGTTTTGGAAAACACAAAGAAACTTTTTAAATGCCATGCTCTATAAGTCCCTTTGAATGATTGTCTGGGCTAATTTATACCATTTCCATGTATTGTATACCTTCAAACCGTGATGAATGAATTTGAAAAACTGCAACAAAATCAAATATAGTTTGTAAAATCAGTTAACAAAGTCATTAACTGTAATTCGTGATTAACTGTAAAATCAGTTAATAAAGTCAGTTAACAGGATTTGAACTTTATAGACATATATATGCCCTGTAGATAATAGAGACTAATTGGCTTGTGAGATCTTAACATGGATATCAGTGGATAGATAGAAAAAAAGTTCTGAAATGAAACCACTACAAAATAACTAGTGAAAATAGCCACTACAAAATAGCAATTCTGGATAGTCCCTAAAGTACGGACTGAGGTCAAGAGTTGAAATAAAGGTCCTTATACCACATGTTTAAAATGTTTTAATTACACATCAGCTAAACAAACCAATAAAAATATTCTCTTCTCTCCATCTTGAAAGTGTATCATGATGGCACAACTCAGAAAGCCAGGTCAAATTAGCATTTAAGGAACTCTCTTAAGGTCAACCTTGGAGTAAAATGGCACGCAGGGAGCCAAGGTCCAGGCTTCATTCAAGTTGCCCCCATTTCTCAACCCAGCATTGTACCACATAGTGGAGACTTCACACCTAACCTTATGGACACATCCAAGCTCACCCTCATCCTCTCACACACAGCTGCCTCTTGACCATGCTTTTATGCCTGGCGGACAAATAAAAGCAATGTGCTCCACCCTCAGGAAACAAAGCCTGGATGACCTGCTGAAGTGGACTCAGGACCAGCTGAGTAGTGGGTCTCGGGAGCAATCAGTTCCCTTAGCCCTTTGAACTTCTTGCTCAGTGAGGAAGGCTGCAAAGGATGATGGGAGAAAGACTATCTGTTGTAGGGCTCCATCTTGAATTACCACAGAAGTAATAATTCCTTCGTAAAGAATGCCCATACCTTTGCATCCCAACAAAAGACAGTAACACTGTTCTGAAACACTTCCACGTCCGCAGCCATCTGTTGTCTGTGGTTACAACAGTGTTAAAGATTAGATGTGTGGGGCAGCCTTCTCACCAACATTAGCTTTTATTCCATACATTTAAAAAAATACCTGAGGACTGGGAGAGCAGATGTCCTGATTTCCCAGAGTGCAGCAGAAAATCTCAGTGGAGATGAGTTTAGTAATTTTTCTAAAGTCTTAAAATTAAATGTTGGCAAACTGGCGGTAACATTTGGAATGAATTTTAAGCCCTTCTTGCTTTCAGGAAGCCCCTCTCTCTGCTTGACAGACCACACTCTGCAGTACTGTCTAGCTCAGTGAGACAAAGCGGGGCTGTACGAAGGAACCATGTGTCTGGATTTTGCTATTTCTGTCCTAATATGTAAGAATTCTTATTTATGGACCCTTGGAATCTTTGACACTAATAATTTATTTTAAGTAATACAGAAGAATACTATTCTGTGTAAACATAGTTTTTAAATAGCTCCAAAGTAGCAAAAATAAAAAAAAAATCACTGAATCAAGAAAACCCGAATAACCACTTCTGAAATATTTACTACTGTATTCTTAGCCCTCTTGGATTATAAGGTTACATATAAGGTCATACTTTTAAAAACTGCATCTTTCATTCAACTGACTTCCTTTCCAGACATTGGCTCATGGCAAAATGATTTTATGATCCAACCTTTCACATATAAAGAAAGTTTCAATGAAGGGTTAAAAAATCAGAACGATCCCACTTTGAAAAAAAATAGGAGTCACCCAGCTGGACAACAACACTAAACAAACCGATGAGGGAGCTAGAAAGATGTATACTGTAAGTAAATCAAAGCATGGGCCTACCTGAATCATATGCAAAATCTCTGGGCTCCTGTTTTATCATCAGAGGTGGGGGGAAGCTTTGGCTGGCCGCACCACCAACCATGGTGTTATGTTCATATACTGGGTCGTGGTACTCCTGCTTAAAGCCTTGTGGTGGGAAGGGGATGTTTGGCTCAGACATCTGGCGTTGGTACATAGGACGTCCTTCCCGTGGCATTGTCGGCAAAGGAGGAAAGGAATTACAGGGCTCAGAGAGCTGACGTCGAAATCTGGGGAATAAGAGAACGTGTTTCAGATGAAACGGTAACAGGATATTCTTTAAAACGCTGCTACAATTTTTACTACTTAGTCAATGAACATAATACCAACGGAGCCGAAGTGTAAATATTTAATGAATACTAGATTCCTCTGTCCTAGGTCAGTAGCACAATGCTTCTTAATCATAGGATGGCTTGCATTCCGTTTCTAACCCATTGTTTATAGCACGCTTTCAGCACATTACACAGTATAAATGTATATTCTGAGTAGTGATATAAGAGCAAGGAACAATTTAAATTAATATAGACCCTAACAGCCAAAATATCCAATTTTAAGTCAGTCTGATCATTTACATACTTTCCACAAGAAAGATGTTCTCCAGTAATAAAATAGAAAGAAAAACAGGAAAAAACAGAGGCTGTTCACAAACTGTACCCTCTATCCTTTAATTCTGTCATCAAATTAATCACCAAACAACCAAGCAAATAAGCAAAAATATATAGACTGTGTTTTCGTCCAGAACTGTTAGTTATAAAGAAAACAATGATTTTGCAATGATTCTCTTTGCAAATGGTAGGACTTCTAATTCTTCAATAATGTCCTAATTAACACTGTGTTCTAGTGAGAAATAAAACTTTGTATTATACAGACTTAAATCCAAGATATTATTTCAAAGGCTACTTTTTTTCCTATCACACAGCAACAGAGATACTGGCTTACAATATATTCAAACAAACCGTCAGATTGATACAAATAAGCATCAGTATACAGTGACCACCAAGGGGCACATGCGTAACTGGACAGAATAGGGGACATCTGAGGATCAGCAGGAAGTTCTGGGGCTTCAGTAGAAGGCTGAAAGTGAGTCCTAAACTTTCTTGATTATACTCTAATGATTGGCTAATCACGTATCATTCCATACCGTGTTTCTCATCCACAATATCATTGACCCACCACAAAGATGTGGATTAATTAAAGATTTAAAAGTGCTCTAAAAATGCCCCAGGAGTGCTTAAAAATAACCCATAAAACATATCTATGAGCGAGTATAAACCTATCAACCCCTTCCCCCAACTAAAAGCATCCCTGAGACTTTAATTTGCAAAGTTAGCATTTAATTTCAGTAATGTTTAATGAAAATAAGGTAGAAGCTACAGAACGCCAAAGCAATTGCTGTAGCATTTCTAAGAACACACCATCCTTTGCTTTAACTCTTGGCTCACCGGCTGCCACAGAAAACACTGAGATTCTACCTCCACCTGCAGAAATTAACTTAGAAACTTGGATATTGCAAAACAGGCTGACTGGCGCTGCATTCATTTCCCTCCTCTTGCTTATTTCATTAGCCAAAAAAAGAAACAGAAATTATCATTAAGAACTGTCAAAGAGTGAATCAGAAAATTGTAACCTGAAGATAAAATAAGAAACTGGCTCACTTGTGAAGCCTTAAAAGGAAGTTAATAATGCTCGTATTGAGGGCTTTGTAAAGAATCAAGCCATTTGTTTATATGAGTTGACCTGATTCCACTTGCTACTTGCTGGGGATGGTGTACATTTGAAACACACATGTTTCATAAAATGTTGTACATTTTGATGTCATTCTCATAAGCCAGTGACAGGTGGTTAGAAGGAAGCAATTGGTGAAGCCTCTGGGCTGGGCATGGTGACACAGTCCTGTAATTCTAGCACTCTGGGAGGTTGAGGCAGGAGGATCTCAAGTTCAAGCCAACCTTGGAAAACTTAGCAACTTAGCAAGATGCTACCTCAAAATAAACAATAAAAAGGACTAGGAATGTAGTGGAATGTGCAGCTTAATCCATCATACCAAAAAAGAAATAAAAAGAAAGCGATAAGGAAAAAAAATCTGTAAGAAATTTAATGGGTAAGGAGAGCATGTTGGTGAATTCCTGGGGAAAGAAAAGCAAGGTATAAATGGTGCTGAGGGGGAGACACAGGGGAAAAGAGATAGGGCTCTTACACATGGGTTCAGGAAAAAGTGCCAGAGGGCTGGCCTAAGGAGCAGAGCGAGGCTGAGGAAAGGAAACAGACCGCCGGCCAGTTGGCCAAGAGCATTCCCAGAGTGAGGCGGGGTGCCAGCCTGGAGGGGGCTATCAGGGGAGGTCTGTTCCCAGAGCAGATTTGCCATTTATAACTGACACACGGCCATTTGTTGGCCAGAACCCTCTAAGAAACCCTCCTCAGAAACATACGGCTTCAGAGATTTTCCTGGGATTGGCCAGCTGGTACTGTCCTCTGCACCCAGTGGGGGGCAGTGGGAAAAGACCCCGAGCTTTCCTCTTGTCGTTCCGGGCCCTGCTGTTCTCAGTCTCAAATAACTGACTTCAAGTGGAGAAACTAAAATGGATTTGGCTAAAGCATTTCAATTTAGGTCACCTAAAAACAGGTACATTGCTTACTCAGCAGTCACCTTCCCCAAGAAATAACGAGGCTGCCCAAGAGGCAAACAGTATCCCTGAAATTCCGGCACTCTTCTGAAGTGTGAGGGCCTCCGTCATTGAGAACTCTGGAAAGTTACTGAAAGTGCACAAAATGAAACTTGCTGTTTTTGTTCATACTCTTTTTTTTTTTTTTTACTTCTAGCCCTACACAATTGTGCGTCTGTTTAATGGCCCACCCTGCAATAAGCATGCTTTCATCTGTATTTTCAAAACTGTTTACACAGATGCACATACCGTTTCACCCTGACAAAGACTCAAGTCTATGGGGTGAGAAGGGAAAGAAAATAGGAAATATCTAATAACTAAAGCACCAGAGGACTTAGGGACAGAAACAAAGTTAGGAAAGACATGGTTTAGGTTCATACTGGAAATAACTTTCGTCTTACTCTTTTATACCAAAAAAATTTCCTGAATTTCTTTCCTTTTTATTTTTTGTTTTCTGACACAAGGGCTCACAATGTAATCTAGGCTGGCCTTGAACTCACAGTAATCCTCCTGCCTCAGCCTCCCAAGTGCCGGCATGACAGGTGTGCACCACTGTGTTCGGCAAGAGCTCCTCAATTGGAGACTGAGTGTAAATAACCCAGAAAGAGCAGATCTGAGTGCTAACTTATATTTAGAAAGTTGCCCATAGCACGTCTTCTGCCTCCCTCTGCTGATCTCGAGGATTTCTTGGGCTAAGTTATTTTACAGCTATGTGTCAGGGACAGTTATGGTTCTGGCTTATGGTTAAATGTTCAGGATTCTTTGAGCCAACTATTAAGCACTATCATTAAAAAGCAAATTACATAACTCCACAGTTAAATAAATATATTAAAAACAAGGGAATGGAAACTCTAAACTGACCACTTTCTATTTATTTTACTTCACTATTAATTATGTTCTTGGGACTATGACTGCACCATTAATTATCCTGTTGGGGTTATAACTTCTGCATCGGTAAAATATAGTACTGGATAATTGCCTCCTATTGCACGTCTCTTTCCAACATGGCATTGAGAGTTGTCACAGTGATAGCTCATGGTCACCCAAGAGGTAGTTCCACACCATCAACCCAGCAAATACTAAAGATAAGACCTTTGTGATTTCCTCCCACTGAGTCCATTATTGAACAGTGACCAGAATATCCATGGTTATGTGTAAAGTAAAAGGGAGAAGGAGTTTTGCTGGCTATAGTCTACCTGTATTTTAAGTTGTATCTTGAGGCAGTGTCTTAGGGCCTCTAGAAGTCCACCAATAATTTATTTAAAGATGAATTTCTTCATTTCCTGGAGTCAACAACTTTATACTACAGTGTTATCGCTAGTTCTATGCTCTGGCACTTTTGTTCCTTTGTACAGAATATTAACTCAGTCTTTATCTCTTTAACTGAATATTCTCAGTGTCCAGGGTCTAGGTTTACTGATATTACATATGTATCACTTAGAAAGACCAGTAGTTTTAATAAAATAAGTGACATTCTGCAATCTATATATATATATGGGGAAACCATTCAATCTAAGGTAAAGAGCCTAATTCCATAAGCCACCTACTAAAATTAGTCTCCTAACTTTATAGAACAAGTACACACATATGCTCACAGAAATGGGATGATCTGGTGTAAAGTTTAAGTGAAGCAATTTAATTCAAGCAATGTGAAAAGGAAATGTTCAAATGTCAGTATATAGATTAATTTTCCATTTTAGCAACCAATTTAAATGTTTATAAAGAGAATATTTTAAAATGACCTTCTCTACAAATTATTTATAAGTATAGATAAAGCAAATTCCTTCTAAAAATATTTTGCACAGTTAGTATGCTCAACTTAAAAGTACTGTAGGCCTTCAGAATCACTAATAGGAATTTCCCACCAGGATGAAATAAGAGAATTTGAAAATACAGGATCTACAGTTTTACCTGTGATCCATGGGGTAGCTGTTATCTGGTATGGACTGCGATGGAGGGAGGTGAGCAGGGAAGACCCGGTCAGGTTTCGGAGTGTGAGTCGAGTTTGGAGATGCATGGTGCAGTGGAGACACTGGAGTGCTGGATGGCGTGGGGGGGTTGGAGGGCCTCATTCCCACTTGTGGCTTCTGATCGTAGGCACTACCAGGAAACAAGGGAAAAGGGGACAGTGGTTTTTTTGAAGCAGTTTTTAAAAAGTGTATTTTCATTCCAAGGGGAAAAAATTTTAATTTAGGACCTAAAGAAATTAAAATTTTGTGGTTTTTCTTTTTGTTTTTTTTGGTTTTTGTTTTTTTGTTTTTTTCTCCGGTACCGGGAATCGAACTCACAACCCTGCACTTGCCCGGCAGACGCTGTGCCACTGAGCTAAATCCCCAGCCCTGTGTGTTTTTTTTTTTTTTTTTTCAGTCCCACAATAAGTAGACTTCAAATTCACAACACTCTTAATCAGAAAATAGAATAATTAGTACCAAACCTTTTAGTGGCATAAAGTTATGTATTTTAATACATATGCAGTGATTAAGTATTAGGAAAATCATACAAATGAAAACAATGCTATTTTAATCTCTTTGAAGTATATTTTTAATATTGCTTGTTAATTCTACAAAATATTGGATTTCAATGGAGTGTAATACATTTTCAGCATATCTGTCCCCATATCCCACCTAGTTTTGGCATATCCATAAGTAAGTTGGATAAGTCTTTTAAATCATGAGATCATCAAATAGTTTTGATATTATTTTAGTATATGTGCTGCTGAAGCAAGCATGTAGTTCTGGTATTATAATTTTCATACTACATTTAAAAGAAGAGCTATATCCGTTCCAAAAGATGGAAACTTTATTTGGTTTATCTTTATTTGTAGTGGAATCTAAAGGCAGTGTTTTGCTTTTTAAAATTTTTTAGAATAAATAAATGATGTGTGGCATTAACTTCCTCAGATCAGCTAAGATTAATGAGGTAAATTTAAAAATTAAATTAAAAATTTAAAACATCTCATATATTTAAACTTTCTCAGAACATGAGTACAAAATAATGCTATTAAGAATGAAATTATATTATCATAGTCTAGCTTCCACTCAAACTTACAAAGAAATAAGATGAGTAAGTTTGATTTTATATTACAAATTTAAATTACTTTCCTATATGTGGCTTTGGGGAATATGATTTAATTTTTGTAATCTATATTTTACTAAAAACAGATTTTACTTAAATGCCTGAACAAAAAGGACATTTCCAGATTAGATCACTATACTTCCTTCAAAAAACTTATTAATCTAGATTTGAATGGTGTCACAGCCTGCGATCCCTGCCACTTGGGAAGCTGAGGCAGGTGGATTATAAGTTCATGGCCATCCTGGGCAGCTCAGCAAAATTCTGTCTCAAAATAAATAAGGGTTGAGGATGTAGCTGAATGTTAAAATGCTTGTTTAGTACATGAAAGGCCCTAAGTTTAGTCCTCAGTACTGCAACAAGGAAAACATGTAACCGATACCTATTTTTTCTTAAAAAGAAATATTCCTCTTTGCCTGGACATATACAATAGTTTATACCATCAATACAAAAAATATATCCAAATGCAAAAATACTTTATTAAAATGAAAGAATATGTGCTATATACATATACACAACTTTAAAGCTAAGTCAATTGTACTTACCCTTATGTTTGGTTCCACCTATGTCCTTTACTATTATGTCTGATCAAAAATTATTTTCATAAAATGGCTCACCTGATTCATTTCTATGAAAAACCAGAGGACACTTTTTCAATCCTAAGTATTGCTTTTTCTCACACAGCTTTGTATTAAATTACATTGTTTGCATAAAGGTAGAAGTACCAGGATTTATTCCATATACCATATACCATTGTGAGACTTACTAATTCCCCCAAAGCTTCAAAATATTCAGGCAAATTCTCTATATTTAATTTCTGGGAGTCAGATATATCATACAAAACAGCAGGGATTTCACAGTAACAGCTCTGATCAATCTTGAAATGAAAGGCAATTCTATAACTGGTTCATCGATTGGAAATTCTTCAGTATGTTAAATATATATGCTGTGGACACACAGCACCCTGCGAAGACAATGCCAAAAAAAATCCCACTAAACTATCAAACTCATACTGATCGATATTATTTTATCTAAATTCAGTATGCCATCATAGCTATGAGATTTTTTTTTTTAATAAAAGCTTTGAAGTTTCAACTGAGATGGCTCATAACTTCCCAGGTCTGGTGAATCTCTTCGGAAAGCAAATATAAAAGACAAATTTGCAAGAACAAATAGTAATGAAATACCTGAGCACTGGTCAGCTGCCCTGAGATGAAACAAATCTGAATTTCAAGAACCTTCCTGGATACAAAGAGTGAATGCAGTAAAAGTATGAAGAAACAGAAAATGCCTCTGGATCGTAATGCATCATGAGACTAATTGATATAACTTATAAAACAGGACAAATATTTTGAATCAGTTTTATAAGTTTCCAAACCAATTCCTTTTAAGAACCAAGTTTCTTCTGTAATTGAGAGTGATATTCAATAGACAAAGCTAACTTTTTCTTTATGCAATTAGAGGTCCATATGAAAAGTAAAAGCATGCAATTTACTGTGAAGGGTTTTTAATGAACATATATGTTATCAAATTTTCTAACAAATGAACAATGTGCTTTTACTGCACCACCCTTTATTATCACAGAATGACTGGCTTTTTAATAGATAATAGCCTCTGCTAAGTCTTATAAAATTCTGGTTTTATTGCAATTGTCTATGAACGCATCTTATAGATCATTCGCAAAGCCTGTCAGATAACTAATGTACTGCTCAGACTTGCCAAATGTTTCATTTTTTTTCTACCAACTCTCTATCTAAAGTGCATAATGCATTCATTCTAATGGGAACTTTCAAAAGCTGCTTGTGCCAAATATGACTGGCTTTTCCAACCCAAGATGCATCAGTACAGAAGGAAAGCAACTAATGATTGGAATGAAAGGTATTGCTTTAAAATGATTCTAAAAAGTGTGTAATTGTATAGTAAATGATTCTTGAGAGTTCTCCTAAATACATCACCTAATTAGCTTGTTACATACGGAGAATATAACTCATAATTAATGACTAGAAATTTTGTGTTATTTTGGGTTTTCTATTTCAGCAAGAGCCACTATTTGACACGCGTCGACGTGGTTGGCTTACCTGACATTGTACAGGCACTTTTCTCCATAGCTGAATTTAAAGGGCTGTTCTTGACTGCAGGCAGAGCCGAGTTCTGAGCATGGACTGTGGGGTTCTTTCTTGATTTTCAGTGGTAGGCCGTGAAAAGCCACTAAAACACAAACAAAACAAAACAAAAATAGCCACAAAAATTAAATGTGGTTACTTCTCTCCTTTAAAATGTCATTAACATTTCATATTAACTTACATATGTAACAAAAAGCACATTTGCTGAATTTCAGTGGCAAAAAAAAAGGATTCTGTATACTGCTTTCTGCTTTTATTGCATAATAAAATATATAACCAAATTTTCACTTAAAGTAATTCAAATCACTTGTTATTTGCTTAGCTAACATTAACAATGATAGAAGCTCAGTTTTCAAAAATAAAATTGTGAAGATATTTCAGAAAGATTTTTAACAACAAAAAAAGAGACACATGATTGGCCAAGAATCAACTGAAGACTGGAATATAAATTCAAGCGTTACTGAAAAAGAAACATCTCAAATACATCAATGACAATGGTTTAATGGAGAGAAGCTGACCTATGACAAAGAAAACCCAGGTGTAGATCCAGAGGAAATTCATGATGCTTTTGGCAAAAGCTTCAATACATGTAAGGCTGATGGTTATTTATAAAATAAAATTTAAAATACCTGCCTACCACAATTGTTAAAGTGAAATATGAAAGACATAAATTTATTTATTACATGTAATCTACTGTATCAAGTGATATTTTTCCCTTTTTCATATGACTTAATTATGGTTATATTTAGCTTGTGTTCACTTAGGCTTATTATAATACAGAGGTTATGTCTATATAATATAAGACAAGAAGAAATATGTGTATTTGAAATATGCATATTTACATATAAATATGTATATTTCATAGCTTTAAAAACTGAGGGGTAGGCAAGCATGGTTGTGCACACCTGTAACTCTAGCTACTCAAAAGGTGAAGATACTTTGCAAATTTGAAGTCAGGTTGATCAACTTACTAAAGGTCTTCCTCAACATAGAGTAAAAAAAGTGTAAAACAGCTGATGATATAGCCAAGTGGTAGATAGAGTGCTTGCTTAGCATGCAAGCCCTGGTATTTTCCTCAAAAAGATGCACCTAACTCCTTGTATAATTTTTATTCCTCAATATGAAACTGAAAAAACCATTAGAGATTCTCTCAAAATGATCAAAACTTCAGTATAAATGCCAAGTTCACTTTTATTTAAAAAAAAAAAAAAAAAAAAAAAAAAGGAAAAGGAGATACAGACCCAAGAACGAATTTAGGGATTTTTGTCTGTTTGTTTGTTTGCTGTCTTATGCAGTAGACCAGGTTGGCCTAAGATTCATTATGTAGCTCAAACTCATGGTCATTCTGCCTTCCAGCCTCTTGTGTGCTGGGAATACAGTTATATAACACCACATCAGCAAAATTTTATTTTTAAAATGTTTAATCTTCACAGGTACCTTGTAAACCAATAATTGCACTAAAACGTTTGTATGCAAGAGAAGGAAATACATATGTTCACCAAAAGACATATATAGGAATGTTCATACAAGCTTTATTCATGACAGCAAGAATCAAAAAACTCAAACATATTCATTGGTATGAGAGTGGATTTATGATTCTATATTCATACAGTGGAATCAATATTTTGTAGAAATCATAAGGGACAAATTACCTACCAGTGCATCTGAAAACATAGATGGTCTCATAGGCATAAATGTGAAAAAAAGAACCGATGCACAAAAAGTACATAAAATAGCAATTTTAAAACAGGAAAAACTAATTGAGTGGGAAAGAAATGCCTTCTGTTGATTAGCATGTGACCTTCATTGGAAGACTAATTAAATTAAGATGATGTTACTAAGGTGGGCCCTAATCCAATATGACTGATGTCCTACAAAAGGGAAATTTTGGATAGAGACATGAACCCAGAGAACACCATATGAAGATGGTGCTTCTAAAAGCCAAGGAGGTCCACAGACAGCCAGACACAGCCCACCTACCACCAGAAGCTAGGGGAGAAGCAGGAAGTAAATTCCACCTCATGGTCCTCAGAACCCTACTCACATACTTATTCTGGGTTTCCGGCCTTCAGAATCTGTACACTGATTACTCCATTTTCACTTGCTAAGTTACCCAGTCAATGGCAGCCATGACAAACAATATTCCACTACCAGAAATTCTGACCCTGTAGGGTAGACATGTCAAGATTTTGTGTGCTATAAAAATGCCTAAGTAATTCTTATAATTGGGAAAATTTGGAATCTATTGTGATGCTTTGCAACACCTGTATCTACTGTACACTGCATTCAAGTAGGTCTAACACTTGAAAGGACTTCTTCAAAATGTATATAGCAACGTCTTCCCTCTACTTGGATACCAACACTCAAGAAAGCCTAGAAGTTTTCTAATACCAGCAGTTGAAGGCTTCTGTTTGCTTCATACATTCAGTGTGCATGGGCCCCGAAAACTAACTGTGTCTTTCCTAATCATAAGCCAAATAAGTAATCCAATGAATCTGAATTGGCAAGGATTGTTTTCTTTAATTGCTGCATGTGAGGAATAAAAGAGGAAGCCAGGCCTCAGATCTTCAACTTTCAGAACGAGAACCTTTATTTCTTGTTTCATGGAGATCCTATGTCACAAAAATGACTTCTCTTGTTTGTTCTTAAGTCCAGGAGGTCTAGAGACTCCCACCAGAGAGAGCTGAGTTGAAAACGTTTTGGGTATTTCATCACGGGGCTGAGAGTCTGAGCTTCTACTAACAGGCGGTTTTCAGCTCATTGGCACAGGCGCAAGTGAAAGCAGCACATTCATTTTGTGCAATTTGCTTTACCTTCCCACATGGAGTTGGTGCATGTAAAAGGCTGTTAAGTACTAAATTATTCCTTATCAAATCACCATCATCTGGAGTCATGATCAACACTAATTAAATTACGTTTGCTGAACACGGCTCCAGCCTGCTGCTGGGGCTGCTAGGTACATTTCATTTCGCTTACAGTACCATCCTTACTAGGTCTGGAGCAGAGAGCTACAGGCATCTGCATTGTTTGTAGTTTTAATTAGAGTGAATCTTTCCTTCTTCATGTATCAAATCAACTGAGTTAACTCCTTCATTTCATTTACCAAGAAATCATTGTTCAAATGATATTATGTCTTTACCCCTGACTTCAGACAATTCAGATAATTTATCTACGAAATCTACAGTCTTTCTCAGGCATTCCTCAAACACATTTTCCATGCAAACTTTTATGTTCTGTGACTCCTCCACACAATCAGATCTTTGAGAAGAGAGGCAGAAAGAACACTCTAGAGATGTGTCTTGCATTTTTTCTTTGATGGAAGCTTGACCTTTAAAACCACATCTTAAGTCTAACTAATGATGACTGAGTTCTTCTAATGGTTAAATTTAAGAGTTCTAAAATACCAGGACTTAAAAATATGCACTTCCAAAATAAACTTAACCACTTCTTAATTTAAAAGTTTACTTGGGGTTATGGTATTCATTGCTAAGATAAATTAGTAATAATTTTCATGTTGGAACTATGAATTATGAGACATCTTGTTTCCAATTTTTTCCACCTACATGTCAAAAAGGAGGCACAATTTTGTCATATTTCTGCTGGAGTAGAGAATTGCCTTCAGCTTTGCATAAGCAACAGTGATAGCATACGACCACATGCTAATAAAAGTGTACATTTAAAATCACACTGGACACTTGAAATACAAATGGAGAAAATGAATTTAAACTCCACTTACAGAAGAGTAACTTCCTAAATGGTCATGAGAAAACAATATTACTTCTATCCTTAAATTGAAAACAGACCATGTTTGTTATAAATGTCCAGTAAATTTTAGTCCAGCGAATGAACAGTAAAATATAGAAATCAAGTTCTATCTAGCCTATAGTAAAGTTGATGATTTCTTATAAATTTAAGAAAGGCGACCTAAATGGCCAACTTAACAAACTAATTCAGTTGAAATCCTAATAGGAAACTCCATTTCCCACATTTAAAAACAATAAATCAAGTTCACATAATATTTTACAGTTTTCAAAGAATTGTCATGTATTTTGATTTTTTATCATTTTAGTCAAGGATATGTATTATTATTGCCATTTCTTCGATTCTTTTTAAAGCATTGCTGTAGGTTGGATCTTGCATCTCCTTCAGGTACACTTTGTGTTGTGACACCAAGCCTGTGACACTACTGAGAGATGGCAGAACATTCAAGAGGCAGAGCCTCATGGAAGGGAGTCAGGTCACAGGGAGCGTGTCCTGTCCATGAAGAGGAGCTGGGGCCCCAACTTTCCCCTTTCCTCTGTCATTTTCTTGTGCCCATAAGGAGAGCAGCCTCCTCCACTGTGTGTTCCCACCATGAAGTGCTGTATACCAAGTACAGGGTCAAGTGACTATGACTGAAATCCTACTTCTTTTTAAGTTAACTTTTTCAGCCATTTGTTACAGTGACAGAAAGCTGACTAATGCAGGTATCAAAAAGCAGAAAATCATGCCTAGCTAAAGCTCTCAGACTAAGTTATTACAGGTGAAGAATTAGAGACCCAGGCTTTGGCTACAAATGTCGAATCATTATGCATACATCTCAAACTTATTTATACACACAATTCCCTTCATGCCTCCACATTGCTGTAACACTACACAGGATGTTTCCCCATTAATTCATTCTTCAGTGATTAATTCATTGACTGTGCCCTGGATACTATGGTAGATTCAGAAAAGGGAAAGGAAATGCTAAACTCCGGAATGAAGGTGAAGATAACACACGGGCCTCCCCATCAAGAGCTCAGAGGCATCCAATTAGAACTTAATTTAGGCCTTTAGAAATATTTTTGCTAATCAAGATATTAGCCAGTAAACTGTATTCTTTGAGTAATTCATATGTATGTGATACTTACATTTGCGGACAT
Source organism: Chinchilla lanigera (assembly GCF_000276665.1). Taxonomy (NCBI): domain Eukaryota; kingdom Metazoa; phylum Chordata; class Mammalia; order Rodentia; family Chinchillidae; genus Chinchilla; species Chinchilla lanigera. Next base: position 17,493,697 of record NW_004955410.1, read on the forward strand.
GACCTTACTAATATATTCTTGGCGTGTGTTTCTAAAGAAAACACTTTTCAGAGCGTACTTGCTTGCTTTTAGGCATTCTGCCTTCTTTCAATTTATTATGGTGACTAAAGGCATTTGAAAATTCACACTACTCATATTCTACTGCAGGAAATACGTTGCTATCCAACATCTAAAACTTTTCCTACACCATAATAACTGAAATGTCACAAGTGATGGAAAGGTCTCTTTCTGTATGTGGACAGTGAATGTAAATAGAGTGGCAAGCTGTCTTGTCTCTGACCTTTCACTTTGCTTCTCTCCTTAACCCTTATCCTAACAGTGAAATAGAGTAGCGATTTCTTTGAACACGGAGCAATTACACTGAGAAATGAAACACATCACATTTTTATTCTTCTTTAAGTAGAACTATGACTTTGAAGCAAATCTATAGCTTATCATGGAAACCTAGCTAGAAATACTGAGCCCGGATGATAGTCTCCTTATCCTGAGGTTGAAATTTCTGGTCTGCAACAGTGCTTTAGAATATTCCACTTTATGATGTTCTTGAATTCAGATTACAGCCTGTGGGTCACCTGTAGCCTCCTACCTGTTTTTGTAAGCAAGTTTTGATAGAACACTTTCTCCACCCATTCATTCAGGGACAGTCCAGAACTACTTTGAGCTACAGTGGTTGAATCAAACAGTGGCAAAGACCATATGGCGGGCAAAGCCTAAAATGTTTACAATCTGATCCTTTAGAGAGAACAGTCTGCTAACCATTGTTCCTGAATATGGTCTATAATGAAAATAGGGAAGGAAAACATGAAAGAGGCCAAGGGGAACAGAGGTAGAATATCGCTAACTTTGTCAATAAAGGAAACTTCATTTTAACCTGTTAACACTTTGTTTACCTCTGGAAACAAAAGGGGTGCAGTTTGTGTAGCCAACTTACAGGGTTGCACAACTTGGCTAATGAAAAGTGACATAAAATTGGGACTAAAACATTACAAATTTATGAGCTTTGAAGACTTGCAAAGCATTTACTTAAGCCAGGGTGACATATAACATGGAGAATTTTCCACACCTTTTAAAAAATATAACTGAAAAAGTCAAAACAAATCATGCTGTGGACGTGAAAGTGCTCTAAAAAAATTCACTTGGTGAAAGCAGAGATTTAAAAAAAAAAAAAACTCTATAAAAGGGAAAAAGTAAATGGTACACATAAATTAGATTAAGACCAGATACAAACATGGCATGAAAAATGCATGCAGCCTTTTATACATATATATATTTAGGGATATGTTCAGAGATGAAAAGCATTCACTTTAAGTTAATATCACTTCAATTTTAGGTGATAAATGGAAGGCAATGACCTCAATTAGTGCTCAGTTACATTCAAGAAGCAAAGGGGAAGGCTTGTGTACAAACAAAGATGATAGTGTCACATGCTATATAAATCCATCCTCCGAGACACAGAGAAAAGCAGAGGGCACTTGAGCTGCCTCTGAGCCTCTCAGAGAGTCTTTCCTAGTACATTTACCTCTTCCAAGCCCTCCCCACCCCCACTAGGTACACATACCACTCACACATACACACACCGACATCCATTACTAAAGAGCCTAATCTCAGCTATCAGCAGAGTGCCTTTATGGGGCCATTAAGCCATTTCTCTTGTTTACAGTGCCTGAAGAAAGATGTGAATTATGTCTGTGACAAAACAAGCGATAACATTTCTAAACTGCTATCAAAATGCAAACTGAAACACATTTAAGGACAGGGACCCTGATTCTAGTTTTCATGATTTTCCATTATATGCAGCATCTGGAAATATATTTACCTATAATATTTCTGAGACAGGAATATAGACCATAGCACTGCAAGCTGATATTTATTTTTTTTCTTAAATAAGATTCTTTAAGTAGAACAGTTGTGAAAATATGACAAACTTTTTGAAGGAATATTATCAGTCTGCAGAGAACCTATGCCTAGTTTGCCCCTAGATGCAGTTGTGACAGTACAGAAGAGGTTATTTATTATAATGAAAAGGGCAAAGGAAGGTAGTCCCTCTCCACTTTTTTAGGAATCTCAAAAAAACATACATGTGTGTACAAGGATAGCTGGGATAATTGTACTGCTGATGTCTAATGGTTTATTGAAAGGAACAGTTAGTGATTAAAATTTTTGACCACTTTTGCATGCTTATGTCTGGTAATCTGAACAACTAACGTGAGGACAACAATATGCAATACAACAATCATTGCCGAACTCCTACCATCTTGTTTAGTGAAGCTCTATATTGTTTCTAATGGTTTTTATTTATTTTTTATTCTCTTTAATGGTTTGATCAATGTTGCAGTCTTCCATCTGGTAATCTGAGGAACTTTGGTGAAGATAACAACAAGAAATTATTAATTGCTAGATAACAATGTACTACAAGAACCATTATTAATTTCCTATCAGACAAAAAAGGAATCTCAGGGTTCCTAAATTGAAGCAGACAGATATGTCCAAGTCTTGGGGACTGAGCCTGTGTTTGTTTAGGCCTCAGAAAACTTTATACCAAAAAAATCTTAGAAAGAGGCCAAGTATAAAACAGATAAAAGAGCTACACTCCCAGGGGGAAGACACACCATTATTCAGGGGCTCTGACCCTGGCCCCTGAAACAGAGCCTTTAGCACCCTCAAGAAACTTCCCTGAGCCCTTTCCAGACCAGTATGAGTTTGAGTGAAGTCACATTTCTCAGAAGAGAGTGCCCAACTTTTTTTTTTCTTTCCTTATAAATAACAAACTGTTATGAAAGTGGACTCTAAATTTCAATGGTTCCTGAAAGATCATGCTAGGGATGCACATGAGCAAAGAAGGAAAGTCCGGGAGGTGGCACTGGAGCGCATCTCCCATCCAGCATGACGCATCTGTAGACTTGGAAACAGGACTCTTAGCTGTATTCAGAAACCAGGATTCCTCACAGGCTGCACAATGGAGCCTTCAGGTGACGCCATGCATGGTTCACGAGACAGCTATTCACCGAAAGTGGACTTCGTAATCCAACTTTCTCGACACTTCAAAGTACAAGATAACATCTTAACAGAATGAAATGGATGACTATTCTGGGTTTGGGTATGCCTTCATCTCTTCAGAAACAATTTTGAGGATACCAAGAAGTGACCAGTGAAAAATCACTGTTCTGCCAGCCCCAGTGGACTAAATCAGAGGTTGCCCATGATTCTCTTTGGTTTGAGGTGTTTTCAAAGAAATTCAATTAGTGGTAATGATTTAAAGCTCAACTTCAAAATATCATTCCAAATTAAAGACATTCAAATTTATGGCTTCTCCAGGAAAAAAAAAAAAAAAGCACATTACCCAACAATACTGCTTCACTTTGCAGTTTGAAAAATGGGTTAGCCATCGGCCTGTTATAGTCTGTCTCTTTGGCCAGGAGCTGGGTTTTCCTATTTGCCACAGTGCTGACTTTGCACCCCTCCAACCTCTAGGATCACTAAACTCACTCTGTTAAACTTCACTCTGCACTAAACTCACTCTGCTCACTTATCTGCTTCGCATATGAGCATCTTACCGTAATTTCCCTAACACATAGCTAAAAATTCATTAGTATGCATGGGTCCACATGAAGAAGTGCACACAGTGTCCACACATGTTGTCTCTCCTCCTTTCTCACACACACATATCACCTCTAATCATTAACTAATAATGTGAAAATCACTGACATTTGTGCCATAGATACTCAAATACTCACTCTCAGCCCATAGCAAATAGTGGCAAAGCGAGCAGGTACTCAAATTAGTCTGGTTTCAAATCTTGCCATTGTCACTTAGTGACTAGGAGATGAGATAAGCCACCTGACCTGGCTGAGTTTCACTTCCCTGTCAGACGGGGTGATACAGCCCCCTGCCTTATCACAAGATTAAAAGAAGCACTATGTGTAGAGTACAGAGTAAATCTTTTATAATGTTAGATATTAGGCTTGTTATGTCCTTCGCAACACAACCATTAGGCATTATAGCTAGAACATGTAGATTCCCCAGAAATAAAAAGAGTGATGAAGACTTTGGAGACTGAATCTTAGCTTTGCCACTTTCTAGCTAAAGGACCTCTATGTTTTTCCACTTCTCCTGCAACCTGAGGACTTCAGACCTTCTTCATCAGGTTTGTGGGACAACTGAGTGAGGTGACAGAGGTGAGAACTTACAATGGTAACTGGCCTTCTGGTAAGTACTCAGAAAATGTTTGTTACTACTATTCTTGGTCCAAACAATTCCTTATACTGAAGCTAAACTAAGACACGAGGAAGAAAAGTGATTTATGATAGAAACATCACCTGGCCATCACCCTGTTACTTCACTATTTTTTGTATTTCAACTGGTTCACAATTTCTCTTCATATTTGTCACCTACATATTAAGAGAAAATTTAAACAGAAAGAACAATCTGGAAGAGAAGACTATCCTGACAGAAGGGCAAAGTAGTGTGGCCTGATATTAAAGGACAGATGTTCAGTAAGGAGTCCTATAACCTCTGCCGAGGTTCCTACCCCCAACTCACCTAGCTGTGTGAACACGGACAGATTCTGCAACCTCTCTGGGCTCTTGTTCAATGTAAAGACTAAGCAACTTTGCCGGTAGCTCTAAAATGTGATGCTGGTTGTAAACACCCACTTACTGATGAACACTGACGAGAACAATGGCAGAGAATTCTGAGGGCATGAAGTTCTGAGACGGTCTAGTAAAAGAAGTATAGAGCTCCCCGTGCCTCAGTAATAACGGAGGTTGATACTGCATCTTAGGAGAGGACAGTAACTGGCATGCAAAAGGACAACTCTCACTCATCATAAAAAAGTAAAATCAGGTATAAATACTATATTTAAAAAGGGAGTATGCCTAATGCCCATTAGAAAGATGTGAATGCAATACAGTTGACATTTAAAACCACTTGATGCTTTAAAAGGTGTTTCAAGTCTCCTTTAAACTCGATTACACGGACCACCTACTTTCCACTTGATGTGGGAAAGTAAGATGTTACCATATTAATAAAACAAGAAGCAAAATCAAAAGACAGAAGGTTATTTTCCTAATTTTAAAAGCACCATTAATTGGAAAATACAGAGACCAAATACACAGTGTGTTGATTCATCCCTCTAAATTTTAAAGCCCAAACTTAATCTAATGGCACTTCAGCAGTAGTGGGGACTAAATGATCCTCATCTTCACAGTCTAATTGCCCTGGGAGGAAACTGGTCCCTCCATCTGGAAAAGGGTAAGAACAAGGAAAAGAAAGCCTAATGTATGAACAATCCAAACCTAATCAGTTTTGCTTTCTGCATTGGCTTCAAATCAGATCTTCCTACCCCTACTGGTCCAGTAGATGGAAAGCAGCACGACACAATTTTTTTGGAAACGAATTCTGTACAGTGAGCCCAAACATACAGCGCTTCATATCCAACTGGCAGAGACAAAAGTGAACAAGCTGCAGCTATTTGAGAAACAGAGCTAATAAATTGAAATGAAGTTCCCATATCAAAATACTGATCCAAATCCACATCTCAAAAATTGCTCTGTTCAAAACATTCCCTAATGATGACCTCTGTGGACATAGAAGACACCTCCTCTACTGAAACTGCTTTACCTCCTCTCTTTGCTTTACTATGGTTGTTCTTTAAACCCTGCAAAAGTTCTGAAAATAAAAAGTAGTTCTCTGTCTGGTAATTCTGAAATTTCTTTCAACTAATAGAGAACAGGTATCTGGGAAGGAATGGGCAATATTTGTTATTATTCCTAGCTGAGGACAAGTTGGAGGAGCCCACCCTTCCTGGTGTTCTCAGTCCAGCATGAAGAAGTTCCAAAGAATGCTGTGACAGATGGGCCTACAGAATGTCCAGACCCCAAGCATGCTCTGTCCTCGCTACCGAAGACCGGTACCTCCCACCGGAAGAACATGCTAAAGGGCTCCCCTCTACACCACATCCCCCACCTCGCCAGCATTCCAGAGTGCTACCTCTGGTAGGCAATCTGTGTAGATCTCTAATCATTTAAAAAAAACTGGTGAACATGTTCTTTGAAATTCAGTACAATAAAGAAAACAGGACATAAACAATAGACTACCAGATAAAGGTAATAGACTTAGTAGCTAAAGACATCTTGCTTAAAAGTAATACATGATAAATGTGATCTCCATTTCTCCTTTTCATTAAACCACAAGCACAGAACATCAGTCTAACGGTTTATATTAATTACTTTATGGACTGGACCATACTCATATGCAAAGCAAAATTAAAACAATATTGTATTGCCACAGAGGACTGCCAAGTATTAAAATGTCTGTTATCACTTTGAAATAATATGAACCAAAAACTAGTTTTTAAGATTTGTAAATGGTACTCACTAAGACCGATAGCCAAATAAATATTTTTATGAGAAAAACAACCATTTTCTCCAGCACTATTTTAAAAACAATAAAATAAATAATCAGCGATGCAAATAGTTTCCTAAATGAATTCACTGCTGGGGTCTTCCAAACCAGAGCAGTACAGTTCTAATTTTAGAATTCATCTCACATGCAGTAGTATGATCTGGTGGTCTGGTCAAGTCTTCAAATAATCTCAGAAGTAAGAGATATGGTATATGGCCCTCAGAAATACAGGACCATTGCTAGGATAACTGAACTTCCAAATCTGCACACCACTCTTACAAGCCTCGCAAAACTCTACTATTACTGAATATCTTCAAATATTTGTGCATTATCTATTTTAATACGTACCCCTTCAAGGGGTCTTCAAATTTCAATTTGATGACCCTTTACTGGTTTAAAAATTCTAATGTCTTCCAAGTTATTAAACCCTCACTTTTAATTCATAATTTCACACACTTTTCTTTCCAGGCTGTATGTGAACAGAGCCTATAATTTGCATGGCCTTAAATTGACTGTTTTAGCATCGAAATGACATGCCATAAAGGTGAAGCAAGCCTAAAATGGCTGGAATACACCTGCAGTGTGCTGACGTCACTCTTACTGAAAGAAGCCATGGTTGAGATCAAGTGAGACCTTATTAGTCACATGGATCCTTGCTCAAAAGGACCCCATCGATAGACAATCAAAGCTGAAAATATGTTCTGGATACCAAAGCTTGAAAAATTTGACAAAAAAAAAAAAAAAAAAAAAAACACAAAGCCAGCCAGCTAGGGCCAAAATAGCACCTGTCAGTAACGCCAATAAAACTTTACAGGCTGCCAAAATAACAAAGATAGAGTAATTACAAAGGAAACTTTTCAATTTTCCTGACAATAAACACCTTCTTAAGAATAATCTGTCACCTGGCCTCAGTTGTTACGGCTATTAGTACTAGCTGGAGTGAACTGTAGGAAGGCATTTTATTTAAACCTACTATTAAATACTATTTTGGAGAAAAATATTTATAATTTATATCCCCAAATAAACTTAAGGGATGTGCTTTACAAATGCCTTATAATTTGATGTATATCATTGTAGTTTCCATGAGAAATCACCACTCTTAAAAAATAATTTTATCCAAAGTATTTTACCCCTGTTGAGAACTTTTAATTTAACTTCAGTAGACCAGGAATTGCCCACTCAGTCTGGATGTGTAATTCCAGCGCTTGGGAGGCTCAGGCAGGAGGACAACAAATACAATGCCACCCTTGAGAACTTTGCTAAGTGGAGATACATGAGACAGCCAGTAAAGACTGGCCACAGCTTTTAGTCAGCTAAGACTGTTTATCTTTTTTTTTTTTTTCCAATTTTAGGGTTCAAACCCTAGACCTTGGACTCTGTTATTTCTGAATAATAACTACTAAGAGCTATGATGCAAGAATCACACCAGGATAATGAACCACAAGTCTTTACTGATAGGGCTACCCTTCACCTAAAACACAAAAACAAGCCAAATGCTGATAAAAGAAACCAAACAAGAAACACTTGGATAGACGTAACCATGATCATGAAATCAACAATCATATAAGCCATATAAGCCAGGTGTACTGGTGCATGCTAGTAATTCTAGCACTCAGGAGTGTGAGGCAAAAGGATCACCGTGAGTTCAAGTCCACCCTGAACTACACAGTGAAATCCTCTGTGTATGTGTGTTTGTGTGTGTGTGTCTAAGGGGGGGGGCAGAGACAGAGACAGAGATAGAGGCAGAATATAAGCTACACATATAAGGAATTAGCTTTGCTTTACAACCATTGTAGGAATCAGAATGTAAATAATCAGTGAATATATAGACATCTCCATAGTTAAAGGATATAACCCCCCAGAAAGCTCCTATTGGAATATAGATTTTTAAAATTAAATTAACATTTGGTAAGTAATTGTCATGATTTCTTTGACACATTAATTTCTTTTTTCTATACAAACACACCTATAATTTTTTATTGGCATCCCCTTGGGAGGCACAAATCACGTGTGAACAAGGTCAGATCGCACACACACACATTACACTCAGTGAGGTAGAGATGCTACTCTTGTCACAATCTTTAGCGTGAATCATGTTTCTACATGGTTGTAATTATATTCGACTTACTTTATATGGTCCAGTGAAATACAATGATTAGAATAGCTGAAAATACACAATCAGGTATTATTCCACTATTCATTAATTATATGCGCTTGTCAATTAAGAAACATTCTTAATTTTAACTTATTGATAGTAATTCTAAGAGCTTCCTAAATACACAGGAAACTATCCTTACACTTTTACTGAACTTTAGAGATTTCTTGAAATACCTTCCCAGATACCAGCTCAAAGGGTTCTTTTTCTCTTTTTTTCAGCTTTTGTTTTTCTTCAGTACATGCTTGCAGTAAAATGATTACATTCCCCGTGTGGCCTCTGTACATGTATATAACGCATCTTAATTCTTTTTTTTCCCCCTTTCCATGCTCTCTCTCTCCACTGCCTCTATCTCTTGATCCTTTTCCCTTTTGAAAAAGATCTACCCTTCTATCTCCTGTTATCATTTATTACGCTGTACATTTGTATTTTGAGTTTCTCATATAAGAGAAACCACGAGATATTTAAGTTTGCGTGTCTGATCTATTTCACTTAATATTATGGTCTGAGGGTACATCCATTTTCCTACAAATGACTTAAGTTTATCTTTCTTTATGGAAGAGTAGTACTGTGTTATGTTTAAATACTGTATTTTCCTCATCCATTCATCTGTTGATGGATATATATGGTACTTTCAAAATTCAGCTATTTGGATTGTACTGCTATACACATGGGTATGCATGTATCACTGTAGTATGATGTTATTAACTCTTTTAATTTTTCTTTGAGACAAGGTCTCACTATGTATAGTTCAGGCTGGCCTCACACTTATGGAAATCCTCCTGCCTCAGCCTCCTAATAGAGGATCCCTGTTACAACACCTGCAAGCCTCCCCTTGAGGATGCATTTCAGAACCAGCCACATAATAAAATCATTCTGATCTTTTGGGAACAAAGCCCTGTCTAATGGGAACCAAGACATCTAACCTGGCACTAACTTGGTTTTAAAGCAGGAGTGTTGTGGCACCATTCCAATATATTTTTTACTTTGACTTTCAAACTGAAAATAAGAAATTAGATTACCACACTGAACATGCAATGAAGAGAATAACTCGGTAGCAGTGGTGTACAGGTGTTATCAGAAATGGAAAATCACATCGCAGAGGCAATAATATTTGAACATTACAAATCTTTTTACTTCTACCTTGGGCAAAGCACTTTATGGAAACATCAAAATATATTTCAAATCATACTAACTCTTTCACAATGCACATTTTATGTTATTCATAGTATACAGAGGAACTAACTGGAAAATAACTTCTGCATTTGATTTGATTTCCATATAAATTTGACTCAAATAAATCTTAGTTATGCATCTGTGAGATTTTAAGTTTTAAGATATGATTATAAGGACTGCATAAATGGATTTCTCTTTTTAAATGCATTGATACATCCAAACGTGGATGTGTTCTTTTTAACTGCCTTCTTTTAAACTGTCAAAATTATATTTACTTCTATGTCAACCTGAAATACCTATTTAAATTTAACCTTCCCAATCTCTTATACATTAGCCCATTTGATTGAAAAGGTATTATAAAGCCTGTAACAGATCACAGATTAACTACAGAATAATCATTTTTCTATTATTTAATGCTCAAACAGGATGGTAGACAGCAACAACAACCAGCTGTGTCATTTACCAGCACAATGCAATGTAGGAGACCTGTACGTTGAGTCGATTTATTTTTTAGATTTCTCTTCATTTTGTTTCCTGAATTGTAACCCAATTCTTCAGAGCAGAGCTCTGCCAACACGTTTTCTATAATTCTGGGTTTAAGGTGGCTATTACATACATCAAATACTATAGTCAGCTGATAGATTCAGTAGCTCATATTAGCACTTACATGCACAAAGAAGATTTATACAACCCTCTTTGTAATTGATAGTTCCAAGAAACTAGAAAAAATGTGAAGATGAAAGAGTACTCCTCTCCCCTTCCAACTGTGCAAATAGAAAAGATGAGCTTTGGAAAACACATGGATACCACCTGCAAAACAATTGCATGATCACAGCATAATAGGCCTGGTTTGCATTCTCCTCCTCGTCCCTTTGAAGTAAACAGGAGCTTTGTAAATTGAGGGTGTGCAGAGGGATAAAAGTTTAGCCAGATAAAGCCTGATTCTCCTCTTCTACGGCAAGGCATCATAAATTCTTCCCCAGTGACTATTTCTTTGAATTATTACAGTAGATTCCACTGACATAAAATTTACAATGTATATTCGTTGTTTTGTATTTATTTTAAATACGGTTAAGAAGTGTGCCTACATGCTAGAATACATTTACAGGAAAGTACATTAGGTCACACCGGATTTTTTTCTACTTTCTCTTTCCCAATACTATAACATCTGACTTCATCCTGAGAAATTTCCAGAATGACTCAAAGATATAGGTATACATATAGGTACAGGTATAGATATAGGTGATATAATGATATAGATGATATGGATATCAACACAGATACAGATCTGATTTAATTTTGCTAATTCACAGATTTTGACTTATTTTGACTTGTGAAACTTTATTCCCACCACTAGCGACTGCAAACCTCTATATTCAAACACTGCTTCCATTCTCTTTGAAAGACAGAAAATACTCATTCTTGCAGTGAAATTAATACCTGGTTTCTATCCAACCGAATAGGCACTCCCTTTGTCCCGGAGTAAGTCACACAAATCTTGAATGGTGAATCAATGTGAGGTAAGCATAAATGCGTTGAAAAGGAGGTACCACGGAGGATTAGCTTCCAGTTCTGCTGCTATGTGGGCAAACTGTTTCCCAGTAATACCCTTGGTTGTGGCACACAACTTCAGCAGACAGTGCAGCACAGGTGTTAGGAGTGGTCTCTAGCCAGGCCCATAACAGGATGACAAGGGTCCTGGATTTAACTACCGTACCCTGCACCTCAATTTGATCACCAGAAAAGAAAGTGATAATAAGAGTTCCTACCAAACTGGGTTGTGTGGAAATTGGATCTCTGCAGGTATATGTAAAGTACTTAGAAAAGGACCCAACGGGCAGTAAACGTCATGTTAAAAATTACCTTTTATTATCCAATAGATACAAAGATATTGGGTGGATAATCTGTGTTTATATAACTTCTAAGATTTCATAAATTTGGATTTCTAGTTCCAGAACATGCTTCCTTTTCTGGATGAGGGTTTTTTCAACTATTTCAACTTATGTTTATCTCTTAAAGAATAAAAGAAAATTTCAGAACTTAGTGGTTGTAACATTTCTCTGCAGTCAGGGAGTACACTTTGATGTTAATATAATAGTAATAGTGTTAATAAGTTTTACTGCTCTGGCTTGCTTTATGAATATATTGCATCCTTATTATTCCAAGCCCCTTTGGAAGAGGAGGAAATGAAAGTATTAGGAGATTAAGTGAACTGCCATGGTCACTCAGCTAGGCAGTAGCGTCTGGGGCCGTGGAGCCTAACATATAAAGCCTACACTACAGCTGCTATATTATTAACTTCTTGCGCTGATGTGTCTTCACCACTTCCAGCATGTATCTCTCCTCTGTTCACCAACTTACAAGCATGCTTTCTAAAAGCAGGAATCACATTTCTTGACATATTCTTACTGTCTAAGAACTATATATTTATTTATCTTACCTTGACCTCACAACTATGAGAGTAATCCATGCAACTTCCAAAACAGGATGCATCTCAAAACTATGGCTTAAAATGTTCTCTAAAATCATTTTTTGTTCAATTGAGAGCCATGAATAGAACAGTTAAAGGAAATATTTGGAGCACTGTGCTCAGACAACCTACCACACAAGCTAGAGAAAGAGCAGAGTCTCCCACAAGTTTGTGAGTATGTGCTGCTATGTCTGTAGTTCTTCTTCCTTTTGAGTGGGTAGTGGGGCAGGATGGAAAGGAGGTTGATCTGTAATGAATGACACTTTGATCCGGGGGATACATGCTCTCAGCATGTGGTAGCAAGAAGGATATCACAAACTCAATGCTACATCAAATATAATCTTAAATTCTCTCCAACCATACCACTGACATCACCATTCTGAATCCTTTTTACTACTACTAATAAAATTATCTGGCCTCAGAACAGTAAATATATTAAATAGATGATAATATTGCCTGACTTCTACAGAGTTAAAGGAGTTATTCAGTATGACAAAAATCTCGATTAAAAAAACTTTATTTATTTATTTATTTATTTTGGGGGGTACCAGGAATCGAACTCAGGACCTCACACTTGCCACTTGCCAGGCAGGCACTGTGCCACTGACCTAAATCCCTGGCCCCTCCTTTACTAATTAAGTCTACCTACTTTCACTTTTTGATCTCAAAGCTCAATCACAAAACGTTAAGTTGTAAGACTATGAGTTCAAGCTAGTCATGTTGGACTCTAAAGTTCACAGATTGCTCTCTAAGCTTAAGGTGTGTTTAAGATATTTCTCTTCAAAGCTTAACCATTTTTGGATGCTAGTCATTCCATTCTGGGTGAAGAAAATGAAACTACTTTTCTTAAATTTAGCATGTAGAATCCAATTGTCAGAATTTCAGTTCTACATTGTTTTCTTGTGGTTGCTGAGTTTTCTTGAACACTGATTCATAAAAATCAGTTGAGCTGGGGATGGTAACTCACAGTTTTCCTCCCAGCACTCTGGAATGCTGAGGCAGGAGTTCAAAACTCCCAGTTAGCCTAGGTAACTTAGTAAGATCTTGCCTCAAAACAAGAAAAGAGAAAGAGGAAAACAGAGAGAAGAAAAGAAGGGCTGGAGAAGTAGCTCATTGTGAAAGCTCTGGGTTCAATTCCTAGTACTATAAAAAAAAGAGGGGGCTGGGGATTCAGCTCAGTGGCACAGTGCCTGCCTGGCAAGCGCAAGGTCATGAGTTGATTCCCGGTACTGGAAGAAAAACAAAAAAACTTTAAAAAATGAATACACTAATACATAATGCTTGAGAAATAGTTTGGGTCAAAAACATCTTGTCTTATAGAACCTCAGCCACTGCTTTATAATTGATTCACTGGAGGAGTATCTATTTTGTAAAGGTGATCCTGGTCATTCACAATTTAAGCAGCCAATTACTTTTCAATGAGTTTGAAGAGAGACACATCTAAACCCAAATACTACTTCACTGCAAGTAGTGTTACACCAAGGACCCTGTGGATTCATTTTTATTATATAAATAGAGATGATCATAAAATTAGCACCCTTCTAATGCCGTTCTCTTCTTGATTATTGCTATTTAACTAGTGAAATTTTTTCTTCAGGCTGAGTGAACACTATAATTATTATTGCTTTGCATTGTAAAGGTTGCATCTTAATTGAAAAATCAACACTTTTTTCTCTTTCAATGAATACATCAACTTCAAAATCAACAAAAACACTAAAGATGCAAGCAGTTTTGCCAGACTCACAAATTAATGTGTCCTTGAGCAACCAGAATTCATAACCCATAATTTAAAACATAAGAGGCTAACTGATCCCATAAATGGGTCTGTATTACAAGCATGAGAATTTTTCTAGTTAAAGTTTTTATGGTCAAAGTGTCAGTAGGTTTGAGCAAACAACACTTGAGAGTTTCTTTTGTCAGTATCACTATGGATATGCACAAAACTACTTAGTGTGATCCTCAGAAAAAAGCCAAGTTGTTCTTTATACTAAGTGTGGATACAGAATATAGGTTGGGATGTGTATAATCTGTGGACATGGAAACAAACAAAATAAGACATAGTATAGAAAGGAAAAGTGGTCAGGTATAGCACTTGTGGTACAAATACATTATATGCTGTATGGATATCTATACTTATTGTAACAAAAGGCTACACAGAGCTTCCTATGTGCCAAATATATAATTCAGAAAAATATACACAATGTTATACAAAAATAGAGAGATATACTGTTTTAGTACTCAAGCACCTAAGGGAAATATTATTCATTCCTTTTTATGAGAAGGAAACTGAGGCACACTGATCTTCAGTTACTTGCACAAGGTTACACAACTGATAAATGCAAAGATTTGAACTCAAATGATCACTGTCCTGCTCTTATACAGTATGCTTGCTGTACTCAGTCCCCTCAAAAAATCTCATCACGCTTTTCTTAAAGGACTTCTGTGTCTTCATCATCAAAATTATAAATACCATAAAAAGATTTTGAAAACGTAGTCAGACAAAATGTGATGACAAATGTGACATTCAATTAATTTCAGCAAATATTAGCAAACGTTTCCAGCCTAATTGTGCATTGCCCAAAGATAAACAGTGTCCAAACTAAAATTTAAAAATGATCTTTTGGGAGCATCATTATTTTGTTAAGCAAACATTCAGGATTCCTGAAGCTGAGACCTAGGTATACAAAGGGACTTCATCACATTTCTACAATTCAAAGCCCAAGGATGAAGATTTCCACAGAGTAATAAGGAACTTAGGGTGTTGTCTACTCCATTCTTATTTTCTATATATGTATCATTTGGGTACTATGTTATAAATTATAAGAATCTTATAAATAACACATATAAGTTTTTCATGTTTCCCTTTATTGTGTTATTCAAGCATATAAAATGATGCATTTATATATAAATGCAGAAAAATATTACATATATATATATATATCACTTGTATGGTCACTGAAATTCAGTGAATGACAAGTTAGTAAAAGAACACAGGGGGAAATGTTAAGGATGAGTTCGGGGTCCAGCGTGAACCACCTATGGGATCACAGGAGCCCCACTAAACAGGTATGAGCCGTGTTGTCTCTGCCCACGTGCCTAGGTTATTTTGACAAATAAATCGACTGTGGGATGTGAAAATATCCTACAAACGCTACACTGTGAATCAAGTAACAGAGAAGAGAATTACTGCTAGCAGTGTACTAGGTTCACTCTCTAGGACCAAGTACAATGACGGGAAATCTGAATATTTATTGGCTTAACTGATTTTTCATCACAAAGAAGCCACAGGAGGAATGTAACTAAAAGTATAAGCTGCATTTTGTCAAAATAAAGATGTTAAATCTTACTTAACAAAGCTCTTATCCTCTTAACTATGTTATAACATGAAATGAAAGCACATTGCAAACATTTTATAATCACAATATGCATGTTCATTTTATTAGGCTTACTGTTATTCGAAATTTTACATTAGGGCTCTAGAAGGTGCTTTAATACTGAACTTTAAATATATATATATATACATATATATACATTAGTGTTACTGATGATTAGAATTTGATCAAAAAATAGGAAATTAAGAATGCAATATTTTATTTAATATTGAGATGGAGCCATTTGTATTTATGGTTCTGCTTAAATGTACATTACACACACATAAATTCATATGCTCACCTCTAAATGTACACAAGAGGATAGGTCCATACATCTCATCACACAGTATCCAATCCTTCTAAAGCTGCCATTTAAAAGCCAAGGCCCTAAATTTCCACTTCGATCAATGGGATAGCTTTATCACAAGATGCAATGACTGAAGGTTATTGATTAGCTGATGACCTTCTAATGTACCAGCCTTTAATCTACAACAAAACCGTGAATGAAAGTTAAGCTTTCAAAAAGAAAATAGAGTTTTATTCTCCTGGAAGAAAATAAGAACAGAGAGAAACTTAGAAAGGCAAAAACATCCAGAAAAGCAGAGCAATGCCATCCAGTTACTTGGCTTTCCCTGCAGACCCGTGAGTTGAGACAAGTGTGTCACCTGACTGGCTGGCCCCAGTGCCAAGGACCGGAGGGTGGAATCAGATCAACATAATAAGCCCGTTGTGTCTATGAGGATAGAGAAAAACAACCTCAAACAGTGGCAAAAGTTCACCTCACAGCATGACCACCATTTCAAAAGAAAAGCTAATGCTAGGGAGAGGTTTACTTCAATACCATCCATACATCTTGCTAGGAATGAGTCATTTTTAACCCAGTCTTGGGCCTTGATAGTGTTTGACAGGGCATTTGCTGGCAACTCTGCAGCCAGAGGATTTTTTAAGAAGAGCATCTTTTCCTTTAGGACTAAATGTCAGTGCTGAAAAGTTCAGGGCAAAAAGTAGAAAAGTAGAGATACATATTTCTAATCAAAATGTGTCCATAATTTTGTATGGGTTTATAGATCTTGATTGTAATTAATGAGAAAAACTTATATAACAGTGAACTACAAAATATATGTAGACACACTAAAATTGATGAAGCAGATAAACAAATGCCTGGCACAAGAATTACTGAACAGGACTTAAGAAAGTAAGATCGATTAACTTTGTTGAAGATAACAGTATGTAATGTAGCAACAATTGTTAATTCCTATCAGTTTGTTCTGAGGTCATGTATCATTTTTGTTGTTTTTGTGTTGTTTTGATTTTGTCTTCCTTGTTGTTTTGTTAGTTTTTTTATCTTTAAAATTAACAAAAAATTACTGAACTGAATTCTTCCTTTCACCAACCAGATAGGTTCCAGGGCTCATGAGGCAGCAAAGTTTAAAAATATCTTTTTTTACCTTTATTCTCCCTCACCCATGACCCTACTGCTGGTACTGGGGGCTGAACCCAGGGACTTTGTGCTAAGATGCATGCACACCCTTTTCATTCTTTTATTTAGGATAGGCTCTCACTAAATCCCTAAACTGCCAACAGTAGGCTTGAACTTGCCTCCTGCTTCAGCCTCCTAGAATGCTGGAGTTACAATGACAGACCCTGCACCTTGCTAAAAATACCTTGCAGTAGGTACTTTTAGACAAGAAAATGAGTGGAAAATGTTCATCTTTCCCCAGCATTGCAGAAAATTCAATAGAGAAAAAGTCATTAATAAGTAAAAGTGTCTTCATTCATATTTTTTAATTTTGCTACATTCCAGACACACAACTAAGGGCACACAATCTTTTCTTTTAAAACCAGAGAAAATCGAAAAACATTTTTTAGATTTCAGTGTTTCATCTTTAAGTTAGAAATGTTGAGGCCTGAAGAAGGAGCTCCGTGGTACAGTGTTAATGCTCTGCATTTGATCTGCAGCAAGAAATGTTTATATTATTATTTATACTATTTCTTCAGAGTGCAGCTTGGAACTTCCATTAATTCTTGCTACTATGTTGCCAATTCCATGAATGCACCCAACATCACTAGCACTGTTTCTAATACCTCTGTGGCTGCTGCTGCTGCTGCTGCCTCCATTGCCCAAATAGTTCTCCCCAGTGAGTACAACAAGCCGTGCCTGTAACACTCCAGACATCAAAGCCTCTGCATAAACAACATACAAATGCACAGTGTCGTCATAAACCTCTCTAAAATTTTGAATAAATTCTGTAAGAGAAAATTTTCAAGGCAGAGAAATGCAAGCACTGTAGCCCAGATCACAATTGGAAGAGTTACCAAATATCAAGTCCTCCTGTTTTCTTTCCCACAGCTCTTAGCCCAAATGAGTTCATAGAACATCTTCCTTAGGACAAATCCTCATTAAAAAGCTCTCTTTGGTCTCTCTTAATCTATGATACCTTGATGAGAAGAATTCTCAAGTACTATCAATGTTCCATAGGAAGGGCCATTTCTCCCTCTCTCTCCCTCCCTCCCTCCCTCCTTCCCTACTTCCCTCCTTCCTTTCCTTCCTTCCTTCCTTCCTTCCTTCCTTCCTTCCTTCCTTCCTTCCGTCGTTCCTTCCTTCCTTCCTTCCTTCCTTCCTTCCTTCCTTCCTTCCTTCCTTCCTTCTTGTTTTTCTTTTTGTTATGCTGAGGATAGATGAGGATGGAACCCAGGGCCTCACAAGTATCACATGAACAGTCTACCACCAAGTTTCACCCCAACTTCAACCATGTAATTTTTGTTTTCCTTCTTGTTTTTTCAGAGCAGAACAGTTTGGAAAGTTTACAAGAGAGGTCCAAGTACTGGATGTCAGGGAAAGAAGATCTCACAGGCTGAGCAGCTGTGAGCTGGCGATCTAGCTGTGTGATTTCAGTCAGCATATGCCGTAGTAATTTGATTTTTTTATACCCTGGGTTTCTCTTTATATAAAATGAGATGAGAATAATCCCAAGGTATTTCATAGTATTTGTGCTACATAGAGATTACTGAGAAATGTATTGTGAGATAGGAGTATCAAATATTTATCAGATAGTCCTAATCTGATAACTCAGGTTTAGCACTAGCATTACCTAAGGGCAAACAGCTTATCATTATCTCTCAAAGAAAAAGAAAATATGGGAAAGTAAAAACAGATATTTGCATCAGATTTCAAGCAACCCGCTTCTTCTGTGCATGAATGTTAAAAAAATTTATAAGTGGTCAAGTAGCTATACATCCAATTCAATATCCAGTGAATATCTACATGTTAATCAGACTTAAAAATGAGTAAGAAGTGATCCACTCTCTCCAAGATGATCTAAACAGGAGTAAACTGGGATGTACAGAAAGCGTTTATTGGCAGATAGAAATCCCTGATTCGGACTGACATCAGTTCTGAATGCTAAGAAACAAATATGACCTCAATGAGTAGGCCAATAATCTGTGTATCATAATAATTAAACTACAGTACATAGGGCTGGGAGTGCAGCTCAATGGTAGACTGCTTGTCTAGCATGCACCGAGGCCTCGGATAGAACCTGACAACACACACACACACACACACACACACACACACACAAGTAAACAACAACAAACTGTAGCACATAACTTTTTTTTTTTCTTGGTACCGGGAATTGAACTGTGGACCTTGCACTTGCCAGGCAGGCACTTATGCTACTGAGCTATATCCCCAGCCAGCACATAACTTTTAAAAAGACCTAAGATTTTCTGCTTACTCTCTCATTGCAGAAACTGTAGTATAGGCCAAAGAAGTATGATCATAGACATGGATACTCATCCACATTCTGTGTCAGAATGCAGTTGATGGAAATAAATACGACTTTTTAAAATTATAGCTCGTGCAAGGCTCTGGGTCTTTTGCCAGCACCAAAAAAATAGATAAACAAATAAATATGGATACAAAATTCCCCTGTAACATGAAATGAAGAAAGCATCACAATTCAAATCTTTTCTACAAGATCTCAGAATCACTCCTAGCAGAACTGTAAAGCCAGCAACTAGGAGAAACTATGGAACAAATCTCAGAATAGATCAACATTGCATCTACAGCAAAAAAATAAAAAAAAATTTCTTTGCTAAGCCCTAGATTTGAGTAGTATTCCAAAGCTTCCATAAAATCCCAGTGCACACACAAAAACAAACAAACAAAAGCACTGTGCAGAAATATTTCCCTTATTTAAAGCTTTATTAGACCTTGTATAAACAGGATTTTTAATCTAGCCATTCCTGATAGATTGTCAATAATTGAGTTCTTGAGTGAAGATCTCCCTTAGCTACTGTCAAATGCAGGTAGCCTCTGTTAGGGTATAATTCATTAGATTTAAAAAACCAACAACACCAAACCAATATTTTTACTTAGTGAGACACAGCACAAATTCTCATTACAAGAAAATTCAATAACAGACAAAAGCAAATATGCATTGTGAATCTTAAGTAGTTGTTTATTGTTGCAAAAGGAAAAATAAAAAAATAACACTGCAGATAAAGACCCATAACAAACACAAAGCATACAGCTAAAACATAAAGGTCTATGTGTATTACTTAAATCATATTATTTCTTTTTCATATGTGAACCCATGAAATTTATAGAGTTGGTGAAATGGTAACCCAAAAGTTTAATTAATGATAGCTTTGCATTTATTTTCTAATACTAATAAATTGTGCACATCCCAATATGTAAGTGTGCATGTGTATATTAAAAATATTGAAAAAAGACTATAGATTTTCTTCTGCAAATAATTGTCCACCGTCACCGCTTACCTATATTTTCCCAACAAATATAGTTTGGCTTCTATCACTGCTAAGTGTAGTTTCTGCATAACAATATACGTATTTAATATTGAGTGAACTTGAACCAAAACTGGCACGGATTACTTTTCTCAATTTGTCATTAATTACAGGCATCGTGAATGGAAAATTTTGTGGACATACTTCCTTTGAGCAAGTTTTAGAAGCCAATTCCTAAGATATGTTGTTAACACTAAGGGCAAAATTAAAGGTTAAGGCAAATTAAAAAGAATAAGCCAAAGAGTGGTGTTGAGATATATATGAGTGACCAAATTATTCAGTGAATATTTAGATTGTACAAATTTGTCACAGTAACAGACACATTGCCATTCATCTGCTCAAAATCCTCCTCCTTCCTTCGCTTTGAATTCATTTATTTCACTGTTCTTGCCACTTTCTAAAGCAGTTCTGGAAGTTTTCTTTAAGGAGCATCTTTATGAGACGCTATATGCTGTTGCCACATACCATCCAATGGAAAGGGAGGTTCCTAAAATCCTGGTGTGTCCTCATTCACCTTTTCACCAGATCGAGCACCTTGAGACTTCTGGCTGTTCATGAAAGGTGTGTGGTTGAATCAGTGCGGGACATTAGATAGTCAGGGCAGTGCAACTAAAGACACCCACGAGAAAGAGCTTCCAGAACTTCTTCAGAAAGTGGCAAAAATGATGGGATAAGTATGTTTGAAAGGAAGAAATATTTTGAGAAGGGTTAATTGCTATGTGTCTTTTACTGTAATAACTATTTTAATTTAAACATTCATCATATTTTATAATAACTCCTCAAAAATTTAACTAGAGTAGACCAACAAAGCTAATTTTTGTAGTGGTTTTAATTTTACTGTTCTCGATTTTCATCTTGGCATTCAATCTCATCTGTTTACCTTAACAAAAATGAATTAATACAATAAAAATATTAAAACATCTATTTGAGCATATTTTATTAAAATAGAGACTAATGCAATTAGTCATTTAGATTATAGTCCTTTGTAGTAACTTCTACTTACCTGTTATTCCCCTAGTAATTTTTTTTTTGTTAAAGTTCACTGTTTTGTGTGTGTGGTTTTTGAGACAGAGCCTGCCTATGCAGCCCAGGCTGGCCTCTAAGTCTAGGTGATCCTCCTGTTTCAGCTTCCTGAGTGGTATAATTACAGGTGTACGCCGCCATGCCCAGTTTAAAATTCACTTTTAAACCCCAAACATGAATTTCCCATATTTAGAAGTTAACTTTTTTCCCCTCCTTTTTTTTTTTTTTTTTTTTTTTTTTTTAGGTTTTTCTCCAGTACCAGGAACTGAACTCACGACCTTGCGCTTGCGAGGCAGGCGCTTTGCCGCTGAGCTAAATCCCCAGCCCCTTTCCCCTCCTTTTGATGTAGAGAAAATATCACAGAATTATAATGTGACCTGGCTCTGAGAGTTTTTTAGCTTCCTATCAATTAACTTATAGATAAGTAAATGACAATATGCCCAAGGAGTACAATTTGTTTCCTCTATTGATGGATTTATAGGTTACCTAAAAGAAAAATGCTTGCAAGATGAAGCCTATTGCCATTGTATTTCTAGTGTGATTTGTAAAATGCATCCCTTGTGAAACAACCAAATACCAAACTGAAATTTCTTGCCTGGCTCTAAGTGGTGACCACTTTGCACGAAGAAAGGAGTAGCCCCTCTCGTGAGGAGAATCCCTACGAGAAAGACTGAGAGTAGGGTGGAGCCCTCGATGCCTTGCTTCTCTCTAATCAGCACTGGGAATTGTTACAAATTACTACTTATGCTTCCAAATTAGAATCGATTCTACTATGACAGAAAACTATGATCAGCAATGACTCCCAAAGCTAAAAATAAGGCAAAATAAATTGAAAATAGTCTTTGGAACTGGAAAATATGCACAACTCTAGCAAAGATGATAAACATTAAGAAACTATTTACAACATCATTTGATACAGACTCCTTTTTTTACATTCCTTGGTACACTAAAGCAATAACATGATAATATATTACTTATGCTGCTTTTGAGCAGGCTTCCAAATGATTTTTATTCATTCACAGGTGTGAATGAGATTACGGGACCTATGTAGAATTACATAGCTCTTTACTGTCAGTAGAATAATTAAAAGTTATCCAAAATGCTTAATGGGGTGACAGAGAAAATCTAAAACTGATAAATCAAGAAGTTACAGTACCAGCATGTTACTTAGAACATGGAACAACTGAAAGGAAAAGAGTAAGTGTTTGACTTTAGAAAGTATTTTAAGATGTTGGATGGTAGAACAGGCAACAGTTTTGCACTTCTTTCTTACTCCATGAATATTTTCTTTACTACAATATGTAAACCGTGAAAGAATAAAAGCAACAATAAAAACCACACACCGAGGAAACAGATTCTCAAGAGCTAGCTATTACTCTGATCTCAGTATACTACTATTTCAAGTGAGGAAGGGTAACACTATTTATCTTTGAAGTGAATAGTTTGAGTTTCACTAAGGTGACAATATTGACTTATGGGTCCAAAATTAAGGATGGAAGTGAGCGAGAGAGATTGAATATAATCATACATCCCTCTAATTCCAGCTACAAAGGGATCAAAACAAGAAGATCACATTTGTCCAAGGCCAGCCTACACAACTGAGAGAGAACTTGTCTCAAAATACCATTTAAAAAGGCCTGGGAATGTAGCTCAGTGATAGGGTACTTGCCCAACATGCATACGGCTCTACAGTACCAAAGGGTTATGGGGGCAGGGGCTGGACAGAAAAAGCATATTTGAGACAGCAATTTATTGAGAGACTTCTTTTCTGCACTTCACTGTGAAACACATTTTTTTACCGTCCAAGTGCTTTTCTTTCAAAACAATTTCCTAAGAAAACAAAGTGTATCTACGACTTACTTACCTGAAGAACATGTCACCGTGTATTGTAATAAATGCTCTTAAATAGCTTTATCCACACACACTCGTTTCTCTTGATTATTTTTGGACAGTTCATTAGATTCATGTTACAAATATCAGATAAAGTACAGGAGTTTGAAAATATTTCCTTTTATAAATATATTAAAGAAGAGTGAAGCTTATTATTCCCTAATACCATCATCTTAATTGCCCTGCATTCCAGTATGTTTTCTTGAGTGCAAAAGAAAGGAATGGAGTTATAAAGATCTACCCTGCTGGGAATTTTGTATAACCCTGGCTACACTCCTGAGTGTTCTCGGAGAGTGTGAAATGTAAATGTAAAAATCAGCTATCATGTGACTCCCTATAAACTAATGTAACTAAATGGATACAAATTGGTTATAAAAATTATACACATCTTAATGAATTAAACAAAGGGCAGATTTTAAATTATTACTGATATGGTATAAATATATGATTGAAAATATGAGATGTAATTAAAGATGAATTTTATCTTTAAAAATTCTGTTTATGTACAAATTTGTAACGACTTCTAAAAGAGATAAGGCTCAGCTATGCTTCAAACACTCTAAAATCAAACACTCTAAAATCTCTCTCCTGAGGAGGTGTACTTCTACTCTTTCTAATAAAAGCAGATTCTGAAGTGGTACTATGTGCTAAAAACAATGTATTCAAAGCCATGTCAATTTTTCCTGGCATGGACTTGCAGGAAGTTATTCATTTTTATTTGTTTTTTGTATCCAGACATGCTTCAAAATTTAGCATCCTTTAAAAGTTAACAAGCTATAGTATGACATTGTTGGATCTCTGAATTTTAATTGAAATAATATGTGAATAAAAATAAGGAATTCTTAGGATTTTTTAGAAAGTTTCCAAGTGTCATGGCTTAATATTTTTTTCACAACTTTTAAATGTTCTGTTTTTTATTCTGCACATATTCAAACACATGGCACTCAAACATACATTCTTAGTTGTCATCCTATATTGAACAGAATTTTACTGTTATTTTGGCTAAGCTTCATTTTTCAAAGGACTAAAGTGAAAACAGAACCATCTTATTCCAGGGACGGGTCTTATCAAATTTGATTATTCACTTTGAAAGGTAGCCCTGTAGAATTTAGAGATGAGTCACAAAGCACAGGGATGCAGTTTTTTTCTATTTCTAGAGGTAGAATTTTTCTCCACCATCCTCAGAGGCAAGACTCAAACGTTTGTAAAATGCATTTTAGAGACCGCTCAACCTCGCATTTCCAATATCTGATACTCTTCGCCACCCACAAATCCTTCAGCTGTTCTGTTCCCCTCTTCAAATAACTTCTGCTCTCTCTTCAGTGTAGAATGAAATTAGCTTACAAGTATCATCTGAACAAGTTTTTAATGTCAATGAAATAAAGCATACCTCAATCTTATTTTATTAGACTATTCCAGGTTTATTTTCACCATTGTTTATAGGTGTCTTTATTCATCAATCCAAAAGCCATGAAACTTTACCAATCTAAAAATGTTTAGTTAAACTTTGTTTTGGCAAGTTTTACCAGATTGACATTCCATATACTATTTTCAAACATGGTCATACATTTCTACCTTAAGAAAAGAATCAAAGCTCTAAAAATACTGAGGAAATAAACACCAAGAAGCTGACCAGGATTATGATGACAACTGCACATATTGTGTTTCTATAACACAATGAGGTCTGATTAACTCCCAGTTCTCAAGAAGTTCACAGTCTTATCAAAGACAGACAAAACATTCAGTCTAGAATATTCAAACATAATAATTGCAATGTGCAAAATGTCAAGTCCTGTTAATACCACAGGGCCAAGGATGTGAAGAAGAGGCAAAGAAAGACCCCAATAAGATAAAGTCTGAGCTGAGTAAGAAATAACAAGGTCAGAAACCTGCAAGACAAAAGGGAAAACTTAAAAAAGTGTGACCTTGAAGAATTGAAAAATGAGAAGGATTAAGGTGCAAAGAGTATGAAGGGACAGGATTGCCAAGGTAAAGAGAGCTAAAATCGATAAGATGGTCCATGCCTGGGTTATATAACAATTTTCTGTGCAACTAAAAGCTTAGGACTTTAACCTGCAAAAAACTGAAAGAGAAAATTAAGAGGTTCAGATAGATGCTAATGCCTCTGCAAAGGGTTGACTGGAAAAAGAAAAATAAAGAAGGAAAGAAAACCAGCCTAAAGGATGATTCAGAGTTCAGTCAAGGCACAATGTGCATGTGAACTCAATCAATGAACTAGAGGTGGAGTAAGGACCACGAAATTCAGGTATATAAAAGGCAGAATCAATAAGTTGGTTAGCAACTGGATGCTTATGGCAAAGAACTGAGGGGATTGAGGATGCAGCATAAACTTTTACCTTGGAAACAATGGAATTAGAAGAGAAATGATGGTCAGAAAAAAATAATGATTTCAATGTTAGATGGTGGATTGCCTGAAGAGCATCACATTGCAGACCAAGGCTGCCATGGAAGTGATGTGTTATACAAAACTACAGCTGAAAGCTTGCGGGAGTCTAGCGATCTGGAGGAGCAGAGAGGATGCCCAGTAAATAGCCAATTGCCTCAGGGTAGAGATAAGAATATATCCAACATTGCTCTAGAGAACTGTGCTTCCCAGTACCGTAACCAATACCCACATGTGTCTAAATGTAAAGTAAGCAAATTAACTAAAATTACCAATTAATTTCTATGGTCTAATTAGTCAGAATTCAAGTACTTATGACCATTGTAGTTAGTGGCTACTGCATGAGGTGACACAGATATAGATCATTTCCGTCAACACAAGACTCTGTGGCATGGCCCTGGCAGGGAGCATGTAAACTAGGAGGAATGGTGTAGGGACAGATGCCCAGGGAAAGAAGACATATGCACAGAGGAGGAAAGGAAGATGAGAGGAATAAGAAAGTGGAATATCAAAGGAGGAAAAGAGAAACAAAAAATCATCACATTGCTTTGTCCAAGAGAAGAGAATTTAAGGGGACAAGATAAGAATAAGTAAAGCTGAAGAAAGGTCATCAGTAGAAAAGGAGTAAAAAAAGAACTACCTGTGGATAGTTTATTTTACCCAAACATTTGGTATTGCACTGGAATTGTTACCAGTTTTTTCAGATACGAAATGATGTAATGATATGAATTCTCTCACTCAGATAACAGATTCAGCTCTTAGAAGAAGAATTCAAGTTTCACACAGGAAGGGAAATGTTGGAAATACAACCATTCTCTGCCCACACTTAATCAATAAGGGAGGCTTTGCGTAGCTGTTGACCTCAGCCACTGCCCTTGTGGGAGTGCTATTCGTGTCTCTAATTCTGATCCGTACCATTGCTGAATACATTTCTTGAAAATATACATCAAATACTTGTGTTCAGATATTTTTTAAAAACCCACAAAATTCTCTTCTCTGATCAAAAAGAAAGAAGACAGGATAGTCAGGAGTTGGGGAGCTATGGGCACGGGAAATTACTGTTTTAAGAACACAAAGTTTTCTTTTGGGCTGATGAAAAAGTTCTGGAGATGAATAGTGGTGATGACAGCACAAGAGAATGCACTTAATGCTGCTAGACTACACACCTCAAAACAGTTAAAATGTCCGATTTTATGTTGTATGTATTTTACTACATTTTCTTTGAAATCATGTTGAACTAAACAATATAGCACTGGTAACAATTCCAGTGCAATACCAAATGGTTGGGTAAAATAAACTATCCAGAGGTAGTTCTTTTTTTACTCCTTTTCTACTGATGACCTTTCTTCAGCTTTACTTATTCTTCTAGAAAAATCTAGAAGAAGCTTTCCACAACAATCTATTCCAGGGAAATTTAAGATGCCAAGCATAAAAGTCAAAAACATTTCCAATAAATATGTGTTACTTGATGTAGGAATTTGTGATATTCAGGTATAAAAATATGGATTTGGTAAGTCACAGGATATTAATATTCCATTATCCAATACACTAAATAGTGAAACAAGTTAGAGATCTAAATGACACCAACAGAATGAAAATTCATTAGGGTAGTCTCATAATCTAAAAGACATTTACTTCGGTCCCTACTTACAGGCAGGTTAACTTGCTACAGTTTCTTTTTTTAAACTTGTGTGCTGTCAGCCATAGTCCAAAAACATTAAATGGAAAATTCCAGAAAGAATTAATAACTTTTATTAGAGCATGTTATCATTGTTTTATTTTCTTGCTAATTTTATTATTCTCTTATTTGTACCTAATTTATAAATTAAACTTTGTCAAAAGGACTTGTGTATAGGGAAACAGCATGCACACTACAAGTTTAGTGCTAGCCATAGTTCCAGGCATCTGCAGAATATTCTAGAATGCATTCCCTGAATAAGGGGAGACTACCGTATACCTTTTTCTTTACTGTTTGCTTCTCATGTTAACAGCTGTACTTAGCTGGTATAGAATGGCAAAGCAGTAGAATCAACAGTAAACCTGAAGGCAGGTACGACTGCACAGGTACAAGGCTCACTGTGCAATTTAGGGAGGGTGCGAACCCCATGAATAACTTCCTGTGTATTTTCTGATAATCAGGGCCTGGAACACGGCTCAGGGAGAGAAACACAGGAGGAGCTCCTAAGGAAGCCAGGTTCTGCTTCCATTTGTGTTACTCCAGTCGAGAAGAAGAAAATTTCAGGCTAAAAATTAAACCAAAGCATATTATAGTTCCTGATTGTAAAACAGCACAATAAGCCAATGAAACTTCGTTTGGTCCAGATTATGTTACAAGTTATACAGTAACTAATCTCATACAGATTTTAACTCGGTTCTGTCCCATCAGCATCCAGACTTCGCCTTGTGAGCAAGTTGGCAAAACGGAAGTAAACATTTGCACATTCTCAGATCACACCATTTCCTCTTCAAGAGGAAACCAGAAAACAGAAACCAGAAAACCCAAAACCAGAAAACAGAGCTATTTTTTAAATAAATCAGTTTTCCTTGCCCACTATTTGAAGGCTTACTTAGATCATACGGGGACTCTGGTGATGTCACAAACCGACAAAAAAAATTATCGCATGACTGCACACTCAAAGGACATGGGCACAGGGCACAAATAGACACTAGGAGTAGAGACCAACCAAAAAGAGAGGAGGAAAGAGGGAAACAAGACACAGAGAAATACAAGAGATGAGTTATACTATACTTACAACTTTCAGCCTGATAATCTGGTACAAACTGCTCGTCATTGTCAGGGACCTGAGCTGAGGAAGAAAATAAAAAAATTAAGAGAGAAACCGCCAACACACAAGGAATGTCAAGTCATATCTGTCAAGCAAGGTCTTTTCAAGCTAAGATCACACCTATACTTATTTGTCCGTAAGGTTCTATTTAAAACGGTATTGACAGAACTACGCGGGAGGGGAAAAAGAGGGGAATATTAATGTCAACTAGAAAACATAAATATGTAAGATATATGGCGGGTGCGGTCACTCCCAATTTTACTTGCCAGATGGAAATAAAAGTGATACAAAATAAAAAGATGCTACAGGATTTCTATTTCCTGCAGGGTTTCATTTTGCAAGGAGCAAAAGAGATTTTGATTCACCCACTGGCAATCCTTAAGCAGCCCATCTAAATAATCACATGAGCCTCTTAAGTGGTGTGCGTGTATCACACACATCCCTCTGCATTTTTAGAAATGCCTGCTTCTGGTATTTTCCAGCTCTTACAGACCACCATCATTTAAAATATTTGCCCTAAACTTGACCAAAGTACGGTGCAAACATTTGAAAAAATGAAAGAATTGCCAATTTGGGGGGACTTTGTAACAAAATAATATACTTCAATGATTGTATTCATAATAATGAACAATAAAACAGATGCCATCTTTTCATGTAAAAATTTTTCCTGGCAACTATTCAGCATTAACAAAAAGAACATGACTATTTCATCAGTTTTAATGTCAAACAACTTCCCTATTTTTAGTAAAGGAAAAATACTGAACAGCAAAGATTTAATGCATTCAGCAGCAATCAAACCACAAGTCCACTTTTTCACTTCTAAAATGTTTTCATCACAATCAAGTTAGACATGAAACTAGTCTATGTTTTCACAAACATATAGTAATATACATCTTCTCACATACAAAACCACATCCAGCAAAAGCCAGCTTACTTTAACTTGGTAAACATATTCTGGAGTATCATCCTAATTAACTGTAGCTACGACCTGATTAGCAAGTACTACTTTTCTAGTGTTACACAGTACTGAAAGTTTTTATCCAATCAAGTTTTATTAAAACAGATGCCAGTTAATTTTTAAATGATCTTATTCTGTATTAGGCCTGATAATTAAAATACATAATCAGCCTACTGAAAATTTTTCAGGCTAATTGAAGGAGCCAAGAAAAAATTCATATCAAAAAGAATTTTATAAGAAAATATCCTACATTAAAAAAATACAGCCAGGTATGTCAGCACACACCTGTAATCACAGCCCACTGGGAGGCAGGAAGATTGAAAATTCAAGTCCAGCCTGGGTAACTTAGTGATTTAACCAGACTGTATCTCAAAATACAAAATAAGAAGCACTGGGGATGCATTTCAGTGTGGAACCTTGGGTTCAACCCTTAGTATTGCAAAATGTTCTTGTTCTCAGCTTATTTAATAGTATTCTTTTTAAAACAGAAATGCTTGATTAAATAAAAATCATATTATAGTCTTAAGAACTTACCTATACAATAATATCTTTCTTAATATTAAAATAAATACAGTGTGACACCCAACTCTTTCTGCTGCACACAAACACCAACCTTATTAGGGACATACTTTCCCTGCCACCAAATGAAACCAAAAATTGAAGAAGATTTTCAAGTTATAACTGATCACTATTTAACAAACCCAACCAGGAAGAAATTTTCTTTTCATATTCCATTAATATTTGTTTCTATGTGTACGAACTTTAAAGTCAGGAAAACTTCAGCTCACAGATCTATGATTTGTTAGTTGTGTAACTTTGGTAAGTTGTTAAACCTTTCTGAGCTCCACTTTACACATCAGTTTAACAGCAATACTAAGGGTATTTTGGGTAAGAATGAAATAACCTAAATGTAATGGCAGATACTCAGATACTATGTTTTTTTCCAATCCTGTACCATTTACTCTTCTTTCAAGTCCCAAACAGAAAAGTTTATTTAATTACTACAGTGTCCGGTTCGGTATTTGTACTTCTAATGAATTCTGAGACCAATAAAAAAGGCTAAAGCTTATACATTAGTGTTCTTTTAGCCACAAGCAACATTTTTTAACATTGCAGTAAGCTTGATTTTTCTCAGTCTCATAAATTATAAGAGAAGAAGTATACTTTGAAAGAAGTCTTCAAACCAGAAAAATTACAGTCGTTTTAATATATGCTTAATAAATAGGAATAAGTAAACAATTTTCTCCCATCATATTCACATGTCTGGATTTCCTCTAAATGAACAACTAAACTGGTGAAACCACTAAGGTGCAATACTATCAACCACAGCAATTACTGTGCTTCCACAAAGCCTACATTTACAAGAATCTAATAAAAATATAATATCCCTTTACAGGAATAGTTTAAAATAGCTGAGTGAGTAACGAAAGTATATTTGTAACAGAATAGGCTGGTATGAATGTCCTAAAGACCAGAATTTTCTTGCTTAGCATCATAAGACAAAGTTGCAACTCTGTGATATGCAACATCGCTAGAGTAGCAGCACACAAGTCACCGACGGGCGCCTGTGGGATGTTGGTGTACTTGTGAGAAAGAAAAGTCAATAGCGAAGGTGCAAAAGGCTCTGGAAGTTATGCTTCACAAAATAACTACATACTAACAATTTGTAAAAAGAGTAAGAATAAGAATTGCTATTTTGGTTCTAACTCCTTAACATACTGAATAAATACTTCACACTTGTGCTTGAACATATTACAGAATTTTAACAAAAAAAAAACATGACTCACATTTTCACAGAAGCTAATCTTAAGAAACTGAATAGTCCAAATGAAGCAGCATGCTACTTAAATAGACAAAGGCTTAAGTATACCTCTAATTTCAAGTTGGAGTAAAAGGAAAGCAGTTAACTAAAAACACAAGTTGGATCCGGGCAAGGAAAATATGACAAAGTATTGCCACACTCGGATCATACATTTCCTTCTTTTTTTTTTTTTTTCCTTTAATTCACAAGAATTCTGTGAAGAAGCAAACTACAGCTGCCTGAAAATTTGTTGCAAGCCATACTGACTCTAAAGTTGAAAATTAACAGTACAGACCAATCTTTTTAAAAAAAATTGTTTTTCACTTACTGTGTATTATAAACTATGCTTGAAACGATGGCCTTGAGGGAATGAAAGCGTTTCTCCACACTATGTAATTAAAGAGGAAGACAAGAGGAAAACAGAGGAAGGAGAGAAAATATGTACCAAAAGGCCAATAAAAGGCTTTCAGGGAGATGAAGCATGTAGATTTTATTGGAAATAGCCGGAGAGGCTAGGTTTATTGCACATTAATAGACAAGTTGCCATCAAGTCCAGGATCACAGCTTTAAAAGGGTAGTGTCTGCACTCTCGGCTATTTGCTTTACCTACATAATTATCCTTAGTTGTTCTTTAATTTTCTTTTTACTACATAGCAGTACATATTATGGGAAAGAAATTCATAAAACTATTGATCATGACCTAAATGTCACAGAATTGTCAGCTCTGATGTTTAACTTTTGTATCCTTAAGTAACACTGCCTTGGGGCTAGGTGATTTTAAATATAGCCTGCCTTTACTTGATTGGCTATTTTTAACTTTTAAATAGAGTAGCAGTCATTATACAGAAAGATGAGAATTTAAAATTTTTCCAAGGTTAGCTGCAGGCAAGTAAATACTCCCCTAATTCTTACAAACTAGGTACTTGGTGGGTGTTCTTTTAAAAATCAGAAAAAGGCAGAAAAGTTGCAAGTAAAAGAAATGTCAAGTATAAAAGGGGTTAATATTTAATTAAAACCAGTTCTATCCACTGTAACAATGACCTGGAGCCAAACAAGGCGGAAGACATATGAGTCATTCTTTCTGCCCGTGAATGAGACAGCTGATCTCCTCAGCAATTCCTCAAGACAAGCAGGCAGAACTGGAGTTCTGCCTCCATTCACAAAAACACAGTCCAGCCCGAGCCATGTGGCCCAACCGCAATCTTTTCATGTCACACCCTTCCAGAGAGCCAAGCAAGTAAACTTGAACTTGCAGTATAAACACACCAATTTTATTGCTCTGTCTCCAGTAGAGATCCACTAGAAAACATTTAAATAAATGATGTTATCAAAGGGCACACATATACATATATATGTTAAATAGATGACATAGATGTGTGCACAAATAAACATATTTATCCCATCATACTTGTTCTACAGGGTAATTTATTCCAGAAACTTCAATGTGCACAGCTAAGGAAGGAAGGGAAGAGGAAAAAAAATAGAAAGATGGGAAGAAAAAGAAAAATCATTAAAGAACTTCTTTACTTTTCATGCCTATTATTTGTTCTCATTATAAGAAGGTAAGAGATTGTTTCTGATCTTTGTGACATCTCACTTGGAATCAAAGTATTAGGAACAAATTTACCTAAAGAAACTATATTTTGTGTTAAACAAATTAAAGCAACAAGAAAAGCAACCTTTGCACAGTGGTATTCCTTTTAACCAAAAACAAACCTTCAGGTCATGGAACAAAATAATCATGAGTCCACTAAGCCTAGCTTTATACCAGATCCGGTTTTAACATTAAAATGATTGTATAGGGATAAAAGGATTAATTAATGCAGAAGCATAAACAAATTTAATCAGACAAAAATGAGGGCCATGTTCCCATGACAGAAACTCCTTTAACGCTGGATATACTAATGCTCTAAAAGGAATAAAATCCAGATTTTAGTTGTCTTCAGTCTCAAACACTATCAATTCCTAAATAACTTGACCTGCAGCGATTTGAAAGGGAAGCTAGGAGCCAACTAGTCATTGTCTGTAGGCAAATATTTTCTCTAATTTTAGAGCTCTGACTGTATTATTATTATCGTTAATTACAAAATTATATATATGAATCAAAGAAAATAAAGTTATACTATGAAATGCAAGAAATTAAACATTTCCTGTAACTGAACTAGAAAAGCTCAGCAATATTTAATTAACACTTTTTAGGACCCTAGAAAAATTAACACTATGCTATACAAAATCCAACCCTATAAATTTTTTCTATTTTGTAAGTGGACTAAAGATGAGAAAATATTTACATATTTCCAGTGGATATTTAGAAGTGCAATATATTTATTCTATCTGCTATCTTTTAATCACACCCAAAAGAATTGTTTCATATTTTAAATTTTTTCCTGGTTTAAAAAAAGAAAGGATGGTAGCCTCCCTCCACACACAAACACAAACACACACACACACACACACATACACACGAACTCACTCTTACTCAATTCTAAGAAATTGTAAGGACTTCTTTAATTTAAGGTTCAGTTCTTCACTCCTGGTTTGTATAAACTATGTGAAATAATATAATTATGGTTTTTTTCCTTACTGTGTCATATATACAAAAAAAATCCTGTGAACATATCCAATGTGATGTCCCATTTTTAAAAGAAACTAGAACTTTTGATAATAAAAATGAGGGCCTTATGACTACTGTGTACTATGGATGACATATGTAGTTTGTGACAATAGTACATTTATTTAAGATACGTTATAAAAATGACTTTGAATATAAGTTTAGCATTGATCTTTGAAATGAATTGAGGAAAAGTAATCACATCTCTCTTTTGGAATTAATTTGACAAATACTGGAAGTTTACATAACAGCAAAAGGCAATAAACCTTATTTGGATGAGGTAATTATAAACTTCAATGTGGAAAGGTTGTTCCTAGAGATAAAACTTTGACTAAAAAACGTGGAACTTGACTTTCTGTACCGCTGACAAATGTTTGAACCCTGATGGCAGCCAATTACTGATGACTTTTTCCTCAAGGTTATTGATGAAAGGGAACCTCAATACATTTAGACCCACAACATAATATAGTCAAAAGTAGCTATGTGTATGTACATTAATTATATACTGAACTCTGTTATTCCTCTTTAAATTGTGTTAGCAAGCTGTAGTAAACCAGTTCAGGAGAATGCAATCCCTTTTTCACTTAATTTTTTATAACCTTCAATTTCTGTAATCCCCACATAAGAGGATCCATTTTAAGTATGAGTTTTTAGGGCACCAGTTACTAAAGCATTCAAAACAGGTTGAGAAGAAGTTACCATGATGTTGATAGGATTGATACTTGAAGTCACTACCTATGGAATCAAATAATTGCAATTACCTTTCTGTCAGTAGCAATCTAAATCAAAAGACAAAAAATCAATGTCAAAATTTAGAATAAGCATACACTCCACTTTTTCTACTGAGACCATTGAAAATATTAGCTTTTCAGTTTTCTTCAGGATAAAATGGTGCTTTTAACTTTCAGTATGTATGTTAAACCTTTAGATTGCACTGTAAAAGTGATATTAAAGTTGCAATCTTCACAAATATATTTTAGGTCATTATGGATTTAAGTTTTCTTTTTAGAGGTTGGAAGGTCTAAGTGATGTTCAGAAAGAATCTTACTGAACTGAAAATACTTGGTCTACTCCACCCTCAAATTATCCTATCTTTATCTATCCCAACTTTGCCTTAGAGGAAAAATAGATTTCATAGTTCACAGTAATTTACTCATGACATATCTACATAATTTTACAGGAAAATAATTTAAACCCTCTAATGCATACTATTTCACAAATATTTAGGGACTTGGATAATTTTTACAAATGCAATTGTTATATGACACATTGCAACTAAATGGATTCTCATGTCTAATAAGATTTTTAGACCTGTTTAACTTCCCAGAGGGATTTTAGCTCATGGGAGAAACTTGCTTAATTGCCAGTGATCTTTTTTAAAAGGGTCAAGATGTCTTAAAATTCCATGGTCACTGGCTTGGCTGTGGAACATTATGAAAAGAAATATGTAAACGCTTCCCAGTCTGCCAATTTGCAATGTTTTAATTTCTGGAGGTACAGAATGAAAAAAAAAATGGACCAATGTAACTGCATAAAAAACTAGAGTAGTTTCAGAATCTGTTCTTAGCTAATACTGTTCAAGAGATGGGATAAGTCATCACAATTTTAGTGTAAAATAATATAGTTTATTTCTAAGACCAAAAATCAATGTGGATGTTATTAACAGGAGGGAAAATCTTCTCTCATTATCAGATTTTTAAAAATTACATTAACGACCTTTTGCTTACATTGTGACTGTATAAATTAATCTAAACTATTTTGAAAATGCTTAAATTATTCTAAACTGCAAGCTTACCCATAGTTTGTAAATAGTAGCACACCTGGGTATTAATAAAGCACTCAAGATTAATTCCTGAATTTAATTAAGCTTATTAATTCCTTTCTAAGTAAAAGTCGGTGCTTCTCCAAATACATTAGTCATTTTCCAGATTTTATATAAAGCTAAATCTGCAAATATGGTTCATAGATATGTTAATAATCATGGGGAAGAAGATTCCACACAGGGTTTTAAAAGATAAACTCAGATAAATTATTCAAATCACTTTCCCAAGCTATTCACAAAAAAGTCAAATGTAAAATATATATATGTACATATATATGTATTGAAACTGATTATAGACTGGTAGGAGTCTGTCGCAGATTCACATTTTAAAATTCCAGGAACAGAGTGGCTACGCACATTCAAAATCTGCCAGCAAGTGCTCTGATTTGGAATCAATCACATTTAAACATCTTAAGACTCAACCACGCTCCACAACAATTAAAATAGATATTTAAAGTTATTTTGGATAAGCAAATAAATTCTCTCACAAATATAATAGTTGCACAACCTTCAAACTAGCAAAACTAACAGATGAAAGTTAACACAAGAACCTTCCTGCGGTTTTTTCATGAAAAAGTTATGTGTGAATACATGGCTTCTGTTGCAATAATAAGTAATCTATTGCAATAAGTTTCATTTAGAAAGACCAGCAAAATGACCTTAATTATAATCAAAACTTTCACTAATACTTACCTTTCATTAACATACAAATACAATCATCCTTTCCAAAGACTGTTAGGAAAGCTATTTAACTTAAAAGATTCATAAAGATTGCAAAAGCTCTTTGGAGAACTAGAATATCAGCAACACAAAGCAACTTCTTTTACATGCTAACAGCAACTTCCTCAACTGCATACAAGACAACTCAATAAAACACCAGTCTGCCTCAGAGTAGCCATGCAATGCTTGGGTTCCACGCAGAGACCCTCTCTTCTCTCAACCACCTTAAATATTTGTTCCAAAAATAACAGATTCCTCAGAGTAGGTGAACACCCAAGTAGCACAATTATATTCAAGGCTGAAATATAATTTGCTCTTTTGTTTTCTACAAAATGATTCATAAAACTAATATTTCACATGTATTATGCCAAATCCCAAAGGAAACCTTTAAAATATAGATACCAAGAAAAATATCTTAACATTAGACATTGCTGAAGAGGTACAAAGCTTTACTGAAGCAGTATCTCATTGTTTCTGTAAATAAAGTTGCACACAATAGAAGATATAATAGGTTGCACTATGAAATTTTGTCAAAAAATAGTCTAAAATGCCATTAAATGTCTCCTTGCTATATTAAATAAACCCTAATAAAAGTGACGAAATAGCAAAGGTCAGCTTCAACAACCACCACATGCATAGTAATATACAGAAAACATTTTTAAACATCCTGAAATCCCCCAAAGATTTATGCTAAACCCATAGATTTCCTAAGTATTGGATACACACCTAATGTTCTGTGTTGTGAGCAAGGCGGAAAGAAGACACTTGCACTTAAATCTTGAAGCATCCCGTCCTGATGAACCCAGAGAAACTAATTTCTGCCATCAGAAAAGTCCTCCACCAGAACACCAAATAATGATATGCGCTCCTCTGAAGGAAACAGCAAGCCAGCCGGGTTCTGGCTCTAGGAGGTCTCTCGAGGTACAATAATATAAACCTGATCAATTGCAATTAAAATCTGAACAGAGGCTTAGAACTTGAAGTCTTGGTGCATTAGTTCTTGCCAAAAGCAGATGTGATTGTGAGCTGCAAGCAATTTCTCCTGGTAATTTGTGATGACACTGGGTAGTGCAGCCCCGGAGTCCCCAAAGACAAACTCATCAGAGGCTCTAATGTATGCATGACACATGAGGTGGCTCTTTTAGGGCTCAATTAATTGGGCTGAACATTAAGACAGCAAGTTCAAGACTTTTTCCCCCCCTTCTGGAGTTGCTTTTCCCCCCTTTTAAGCATTTTTTTAGCCTTACCTTCTGCAAGCCATGTTTCCTGCAGTTGACTTAGATCTTGAAAGAGTTCTGAAAAACAATTTAAAGACAAAAAAGTAAGGTTTGAACACCTTTAAGCCTCATTAAATGGAAATGTTTGTTATGGAATCAGCATTAAGTATGAATTTAATTTCGGGGGAGTTGACAGAAAAAATAGTGTTCATAACAAATATCACAGTAATCCTACTTTTGATGCCTATTAAGAAACACTAAGAAATTCTTTACTCAACCAAATAATAAGTCAATCATCCTTTTATTCCCTCCTTTTAAACAAACAGCTTAATAAATAAACTCAGGGTACTAAAAATCTATATAATTTGCAAAACATGCTGAACAGAAGAGGATCTATTCACAGAAACCTTTCTTAAATATAATCAACTCTTGCTAAAACAGTAGCAGTGGAAATTTTGGAAAGACTAGAAAGCATTTTATTTACATCACCTGAATCTTACATATAAGATATAAGAGGCTGACTCTCAAAGGACTGTTTTCGAGTTTAATGTCTCAAAACTAAAAAGAACAACTTCAAACACAACTTAAAATTTGTATATTAATAGATTTATAAAAGTCAAAGACAGATAATCCCCTAGTACTGATTTATTATCTGGTCCCAAACTACATATTGTTACACTGGGAGACAGGGGGTGCCACATAGTAAGAGATTTAAGAAAGTTTCAGTATTATTCAGTATATTTAATTTAAACTGCGAACTGAACTTTGATAATTAAACCTAAATATCTTCAATTTATTATGAATGCCCCATATGGCTGAAATAATGTATAATACATTGACCTCCAACCAACAGTTCATGAAAGAACCTAAAATCTAATTTCCCAAATAGTATCATTAGTAGTAATTAGTCCTCAAGTATGATTCAGTGAACACTTTCAGGCCTATAAACAAGAAGTTCTGACTGCACAAAGTAGTCGTCAAACTTGCCATTAAACTCTTGATGTTAGTATGTGATTTTAGTATAAAGATAACAAGAAAACAAATAACAGTTTATAACATTTAGCTTGTAATAAAGTGGAAAGAAAAATATAACCGGTGTGCATAGCTGCTTACTTTGTCCTAAAGTGTTGGATATTTTAACATTGCTATCTTAGTGTACGGGATTAGTTATATGCCATATGGGCAAGTGTAAACATGAAGCAATGATTAAAAAAAGAATGTCACTGTTTTTATTTCCTTTTTCCATTAGTTTAAAACAGGAGCAGAAAATATTCTCTGATGTAAACTGTCACATTACGTAAACTACTGCAAGTAAAAGTCTTGGTTAAATCCAGTAACTTCAAAGTTCATTATTTTTTAGATAAGACTGAGTTCTTCCGTTCTTAGTGAGGATAGAGAATGTAAGTTAAGGAAAAAGGGGGGATTCCGCTCAACATCAAACCTCACCTTCTGAATCATGAGCCAGATCTCTGTTAATGAATTTTCTTTTCCTGACATTTGTTGGTTTCTCGTTACCATTTCTCCCACGCTGACTCTACAAAGGGAAAGATAAAGTCCTTTTTAAAAATGTAAACCTCAGATGTCACACACAAAAGTACACATGCATACATAACATAATCCTACCGGATTCTCTCTGAATAGAAAAATAAAATTTTATAGAATCAATTCTAACAATAATTTTCTGCCTTTATTTGACAGTGAAAGCTTAGGCTGAGAATTCAGCAACCAGGAAGAGTTACTTCCCTGCGCCTGTCCTAACACCACTGTTTATCAGTCATATATATTCATGGTATTTCAGCATCTAAACAACGTTAGGCTGCAACACTTAAAGTCATTTCTAAAGTGGATGAGAACTAGATTAAACTACAATGAATTTTATTCTCTCTCAGAAAGCCACCCTCAAAAAAAATAAAAGCTAAAAGAGTGGGAAAAATTAAAACAGAAGAGAGAGAGAGAAAATGAGAAAAAAAATAGCAAAAATCAAAACACCCCATGTAAACAGAAAGTGTCAGCGTTTGTCTCAACTTCTTTCTTTTCACTGTGGCAGACAAACCCAGCCACAAACTTTGAGCTGAGCAGCTGCTGCTGCCCTCCATCTGCTCTTCCACTCATCTTGGGTACTTTAATCAGGAAAAAAAAAAAAAGGATCTTAAAAACAAAACTATGCCTTATCCAAATCACTGAAAGGTAAGCTCATTTTGAAGATTGGGCTTATACAAGCAGAGTCGCCCTACAGTGGCAACAAAGCAGATAAAGTATCTGCAATCCCAACCCCCTGCCCCCTCCCTTCTCTCTCCCTCTCCCCACCCCTCCGCGGAGTCAAGTTTATAAACAGCAACTTTCGAACTGATCACTCACATTGGTGACCATGTAAGGCACTTGCTGGTCATAAAATCCATCCATGCTGCTGCTCTTCGCAAATATTAGCTCAGTATTTTATATTTTGAGCATTTATCTGAAGATTTTCTTCGGGATCTGGACTTCTATCAACCTAGAGGGGAACAAGATGGCTTTAGGCTTAAAAAAAATCATGAATGAAGCTCTTGAATTTGCATAGCTAATTACCCTCCGACAGTCCCATTCACAAAAATAACCCTCCCTACACCGCCTCCTTCACCTGGATCCGGAGAGAGCCAAGAGAGTTCACAATTTACATATTTTCGGTAGGAGCAAAAATCCGAACCGGAGGCAATGTATTTATTTGCACTCTCGCTGTCTCCCTGCGCGTCGGTGTACCCCGGGCAGCTCTGATTCGCAAACGTGTGCAAAACTAGCAATGGCGATCAACGAGACTTGCTTTGCACCTAACGGGACTAAAGAGACGGAGACACCTCTTTCATAAGGGTAGTTTTTGCAACCCACAACCATGCAATTATCTGGAGAGACATAAAAAGTTGTTGGAAAGACCCACCTGAAGGCCACGCTAGGCGAACGGCTGCAAAAAATTCCCTCCAAATTTAATAAAAACATTAATTATCGCCCAACACTTCCCCTTGGAAGCCGAAAGCGCCTCTGACAGAGCTCAATTCGGTGGTTTTTCCTCTACTTCTCCTCCAGGGGCCTCCAATCCAAACTGATGGATCGCTGCCTCCTATTGGCTCCACGTCTCTTTCACAAGATCAGATTTCGGGCTGTCAATCACGAGGCTCGCGGCCCCTTCCCGCGGATCCCCTGCACCCCTATGCCCCAGCCAGCGCTGCCCGAGCCAGCGCGGGGTCCGTAGCTGCGAAAAGCCACGGAGAAAACCGACTTCCTCCCCAACTCGCTGCTTATTGTTAAGGGGTCCGGGGATACT
The DNA here is from genome assembly GCF_000276665.1 of Chinchilla lanigera. Lineage (NCBI taxonomy): Eukaryota > Metazoa > Chordata > Mammalia > Rodentia > Chinchillidae > Chinchilla > Chinchilla lanigera. The sequence continues at coordinate 17,534,607 of NW_004955410.1, forward strand.
GAAACCATGCGATCCAAGCCCCCATTCTTACGGGTGCATTCGGTCCACTACTGGGCTGATTTCCTTAGAGCACTGTTGTGCGCTTCAGGTATATACAGGACTCAAGTGCGATCCACAACGCCCTGGCCTGCACCCCAGCAACCCCCTCAAACCTCCATCCCCTCTCCGTGCAGCCGGACCAGTAGCGCGCCCGGGTCCCCAGCCTCCTTCCCACTCCGCTGGCGGCCCAAGTTCTCTCTTGGCTCAACACCGACCACCACTACCGTTAGTCGACACGTTTCCGAGCCCATTTTCAACTAAAATGAGCTGCCCTGGACGCGGACATAAAGGAAAGTCACGCGAGGAGCTGAGGGATTGCTTATTAGGGGAGGCTGCGCTGGAACGGAGGACTGGGGAAAGTGTAAAAGTCAGGCTGGTCCCCAGGCGGGCGCTGGGGAGGGAAAGGTGCTGGCGGTCCCCTGCGGAGGTGGGGGAGGGAGAGCCGGCGGCCGGGGGTCCTGGGCAGCCGCGGTTTCCAGGGCTTTTGTTGTGTACACACACGGAGGCGGAGGGTGTCACTTACTGTACTTGACGCTTTCACTTCCTCCCGAGCTTGCAAACAGCCGCGGCCCGGGGCTGGGGGCGAGCGGGGACAGGGCTCGAGTTACATGGACCCACAACCGGGACCTTGGCAGGTCCGGGCCGCGTCCTGGAGCCACTCGCCCTCACCCTGCCGTGGGGCGTGAAGCGCCAAGGCGCCACTTCAGAAGCCACGGCCCCAGAGGGGATAGGGGCCCAGAGGAAGGGGCCGGGACTCGGCAGTGTTGAAATTCACTTGTGACCCTGGTGGCAGGCAGAGCTAGAGACCAAAGGACGTTCCCTGCAGCTGGTCTGCTGCCTGGGATAGGTGCCGCCCCTCTCAGCTTGTGTTTCAAAGTTTCCTTCCCTAAGCGGAAGCTTTCGGAGATGCACTGACACGGAGTGTGAGCGCCCAGACTCCCTCTGGACCCTGGCAGCACGGCAAGAGCCGTGTGAAGAACAAAAAGTCAGCACCGATTACTAGGGAAGCGAGCGGGAACTGTGCAGGGCGAGCGCGCACCCGCTCATTCCCTGTAACAGTAACTCGGAGTTCAGCCCGCGCGTCTCTGCCAGCGGTTTGGGCGGGAACTGCTTTGAACCCTGGCAAGGGGTGGGGGCGGGATTCCGGGCGCAACCCGGACCCTGAGGCTGGAATAGTGAGGTTCTCCCGTACTTCATGAAGGTGCGACCAGGACAGGCACAAACCCAAGGGTGCCGCCACTACGCGCTCCTTGGGTAACCCAGCCCCTGTAATCGGAGCAACAGTTTCCAAAGACCTTTTCTGTGGCCTGAGCCCCATGGGTATCCAGGGTAACCGGGAGAGGGCGGAGCTTCAGGTTAGGCCCCCGCGAGGTTCTTGCCGCAGCCAATAACGAACCGTAAATTCCCGGCCCATTGTTGTTTATTGCTGACCCCGCAGCGCTCCGCTAGGCTATTGGCCGCTTTAGGGAAGGGGGCGGAGTCTCTCCCGCCCCCTCAGCCACCTTTCGGCTCCATTCACAAAAATTCCGGCCATTCTGGGTCACGTGCTTGGGGGCGTGGAGGGGCAAGGGGAAATGATACAACAAAGGCCCAAGTGCCCCAAACCACACAACTTTTTTATGCCTGACTACCTCTTCTTTGTCCCGCGGGTGAAACAAATACTAGCGGAGGAAAAGGAGCTTTGTTTGGGTCTGGGAGCAGTAATGTGCCGGAAAAAAATAATAAACTCGAAATTAAGACTCAGGGACAATTCCGGGATGCACAGCCGAGGAAAAAAAGCTACGCAAAAGGAAGAGAAACACATGTGGGGAGGAAAGTTTTAGGATCTTTTGCTTGCTGCTTCACCCAGGCAGTGGTTTTAAAGTGCAAACCGTTGGATGGTAGAAAGAATCGTGTTCTAGCTCAGTGCCACGGTGTCCATTTCTAACGCTTCTGGGGATGACCCTTGCGTGGAGAACTCCCCTTCCAGAGTCCACCCCTCGCCCCCGGGCTCCGCTCAGCTCCCGCTGTCACCTCCAGGCAGGGCTCCACTGTCTCCCTTTTGAATTCTCTGTCCCGACTTCTCTGTTAACTGTGTGACCTCCACAGTGATTGCAAGTGATGTCCTCGTGTGCATAAGCAGCCGTTCTCACTACAGCGTAAGCCTGAAATGAACATGCGCCTCTTGCGAGTGATCGCTTGACCCGCTCTTGTCCTCCCACTTTCTCAGTTCTGTGCCTGGTCGCTCCGTGAGACATTTTCTCTCTTGTCATTTCTGTCCCTTGCTACAGAGCGAAACACTAGCTTCTAGACCGGCGGCTGTTAATCTTCGGTGCGAGGCACAGGGAAAAGTCAATAGACTTAGTAGCTGAAGACCTTGGAAGGGCTGAGAATTTATTTTTCAGAAAATGTTACGGAGATGGAAAATGTCTGCAGCGGCAGCTCTTCTGTCCACCAGAGAGCAATGTCAGAAGTTGCACCAAGTTTCCACTACTTTTGAGAATGTCTTTTTAAAATCAGCTTAGTAAATGCCAGCCCTTCTTGAATGGAAAATTTCATTTTGGCAGGATTTCAGGCACAGAATGGCAGAGCAGGGGCCAAGAAGCTGTGGCATTTATTTACTTGTATTTTTGAAACCCCATTTGGGTTTTTAAATACGAACTCTTGAGAGAAAGCCTCCCCCCCATAAAACTCCACATTTCAGTTTGGAAAGTTTTTAATGTGTATATAAAACTATTTATATCTTTATGGTTCTTTCGCTGTTATTTTACAAAGTAAAATAATATTCATTAGTGGCTTCTCTGCAGTTAACTTATTGTGGCATTATATTGAAAATGCATGTTGAAGTGGGCTTCTAAAAGTACTGTAAGAAAAGACACTAAAATGGTGCTGCTTCTTTCAAATGGTTAATAAGATTAAAATCAATGAAATTTTTGAAAATCTGATTATTAAGGAAACTGATAATTTTTATAATTGGTTTCATTTCAGTACTGTAGGAGGCAAATTGTTGATCGCCTAGTTTGGACAGGACTACATCGAGTAAAGAGGAAAAAAAATAGACTGTTAAATAGCAAAATTGGCAAAGAAAATGAACAATTGAAAGTAATTCCAGCCAGGCATGGTGATGCCCACCTGCAATACCAACTATTGTGGAGGCTGAGGCAGAAGGAAGGCAAATTCACAACCAGTCTGGACAATTTAGCAGGACCTTGTCTCAAAGTAAACAATTTTTAAAGGACTAGTGTTGTGGTCCAGTGGTAGACTGCTTGCCCACGCTTTGCCAGTCTCTGTGTTCAATCCCCTGTATGACAAATAATAATAATTATTACTGTTATTGTTCCAAAGGAAAACAGGGTCCCAATATCATGCTGAAAGGTAATTGACAACTTTAGTGGCTTCTCTGTGGAAAGGAAGCAAGGATTTGAGTAGAGATCAGAGCCTAGGGAGAAGGTAAGTCCAAATTGGGGTATTGTAGGTGATAATCCTTCCCCCAATCTCAACACTGCCATTGTCAGCTGATGTAAATCTACAAACACCTTCACGTAGATGAAATGTAAACCGTCTTATGAACATGGGCTAAAAGTTTCTTAATTAGACTATAGCTTAGGACAGCAAACACTTAAAAAATAATGTGTTTAATGTATAAATTTAGGAAAATATAATACTCAGCTTTCGATGCTGGGGATAAAGTCACTCACATACAGTGCTGATTCAAATGCGACCTTTTGTAACCTTTGAAAAAGTAAATTTCAGTGTCTGCTATACCCTAAAATCTACGGTATCTATTGCATGCCAAACTTAGACCAAATAATCTTGATTTGAGAAATGACCTCCATAAACACCAAAGCAGTGGTTCATATTGAAGTATCTATAATGGTAGAAATCCAGAAGAAACTTCACCTGACAGGAAAGGAACAGTTTAACAAAGAATGATACTTTCATAATTTGAATTCTGCTATGATTAGGAACTATTATGGTTATGTATGGTTATACACTGTTAAGTGTGTTTCCTTGCTTCTCAAACATGAGATTTTATGAAAAAGTCCTTGTTAGAATGCAGACTACTGGGTAGCTGTGTAATGCCTGATTCAGTGGGCTTTCTCTGGGTACAGGAAGCACTTCAAGTGGAAATTCTGGTGCGAATTTTGTGCAGTTTGTCTCTCAACATATCTCTAAGAGACCCAAGTGAGGCCCGCAAAGTGAGCTAGTATAGTTGTGTTTTGCTTGACTCCCACAACCAACAGTCATGAGGAACTCATTGTCAACCTTTAAAAATCAGATTGCACATACAAATCCACATTTCCAGCATTTCTTGCAAAAAATAGAAAATATGATAATCTTGGGCACAATTCTTCGCATGACAATCAACGTGGCGACGCTCCTTGCAAAAAGATGTGAGCTCTGTTGTTGTGGTCCATACTCTTCTTCTCCAAAATCTGTTCCTCTTCTGCATGTTCCATTAACTCTTTAATGACTCCAGCACACCATCCACAGTATCTACTCAACATAGCTTGTTAAGTGAAAAAAGCAGGCAATAGACTTTATAGTATTATACAACCTGCTGTTAAGAAGAAGCAAAAATAGTATACAAAAGGGTAAGCATATATATTTATATCTACAGTACATATATTCCCTTAGACATTTGTTTTTATTTCTAATCACCTTCTTCCTGTTACATTTTTTTAATTGAAGAGAATGTTTTCCTTTTATTCTCTTAATGTGAGATCTACTTCTTATAGATAATAATAAATCTTATTAATAATAAATAATAAAACACAAGCAAAATGAAAACAATACAGTTCACTCATCTTGTGACTACCTACCCAGAAACTAAGAGTAAAATATTAACAGATTTCACCAATATTCACCTGTACCCATTTGCCAGATGACACTGGGAGAGTCAAGTTTGGTCCCTCTTTTCTTCAAATGTAAAAGATAAGTTGATGACGGGAGAATAAAAGATTCCAAAGTCTGCTATAGAAATAGAATTCTATTCTCAATTTAGCCTGATTTAAAGCACTAACATGGAAGTTAACCTTTGTAGCCCTGTTGGTTCATGCTTGTAATCCCAAATACTCTGGTCTGAGGCAGGAGAATCCCAAATCCTGGGACAGTCTGGACAATTTAGAGAAACTGTGTCAGAAGTTTTCAAAATCGGCTAGGGATATAGCTCAGTGTTCCCTGGGTTCAATCTCCAGTATCATATAAAAAGAAAAAGAGAAGGAAGAGACAGAGGGAGAGAGGGAAGTTAATCTTTAGTGTATACTAAACATTAGGCTGGTTTCACAAAATACCTCTTGCAATATATCCATTTTCCCCATTTCTGAATCCCAAAGTAGCATTAGGAAAACTCTGTCTTGTCAGTGCTCAGAGCTGGTATTGCTGCATAGCTCTGCACTCTGGGTTTACTGCTGTGTTTTCATTTAATGAACTCCTTACAACCTTATGCTCTTAGTCACTGGCACGTAGAAGGTGTTTATGCATAGTGTCAGATGAACGGATTAATGATAGGATAGCATGCTTCTGAACTGCCCACCTCTAAAATACAAATTTCAAATATTTACTCAGGCAACATGTGGGCAATGGCTATTCTGAAGAGAAACACACAGAAAAATTGCTAGACAACTGAAAAAGCCAGCATGTTTTAGTACAAATAACTGTAGGGTAAAATTTTATTTTTATTTTTGAGAATACATTTCATGTGCTTTTGTTTATATGTTCTGGTTTTGGCTTTGACTTTATTTTGCTTTGTTTTAGATTGTTGTGCTTTGAGACAGTGTCTCACTATGTAGTTCAGGCTTGAAGTCATTATGTAGCCCATCCTGGCCTCAAACTCATGGTGACACTCCTGCCTCAGCCTCCTAAGTGCTGGGATTATAGGTGTCCACCATCATGCCTGGCTTCAAGTGCATTCTTAAAGTAAATGTGCAGCACTTTCACCACACACACAGTAGGTAACTGTGAAATAATAATAATTACTTTGGTTATAATAATCATTTCACAACAATGTACATATATACCGAAATATGTCATTATGCATTAAATACAATTTTTACTTGACAATCATGCCTCTACAAAGCTGGAAATGAAAAAACTATCTTGCTTTTCAAATTGCCAAATGAAAACTAAAAGCCACACTGAGCTAAAAATATTTCCCTAATATGCAGGTTTCTTTCTTTTTCTCTTCTGACACAGAAACACATTCTTTGATTTCCAAGGATGTGATATTTATGTGATCAACAACAACGTATCTGATGTATCGAACTCAAACTCAGTGTGGACTTAAATGACTGTGACCTCTTTCTCTCTGTTTAATAATGAACAGCTTGTACTACTTGCTCTTCAAATCCCTTTCAAAATAAATCTCCTAATTTTCATATATTTAACAACACAACAACAACAAAACAGTGTGATGGAAACTACATTTTGCATGAAACAATCTTACATTTGAATTGTGGCTCCAACATAGGTCAGATTATTTCATGTTTCCGTATCCATTTCCACATCTGTATGGTGGATATACCACCTGTTTTCTAAAATGGGTGAACGGAGGATGTGAGACAATATATTTAAACTGTCCAGCACCTTTGATACTCTGTCAAAGTTGTCATTCTTGCACATTTAGAACTTTTCTCTAACAGAGGCCAACAGACACCTCCTGGGGAAATAAACCCTCATTGGGCTGGTGCCATTGAGGACGCTCCTTGTGACAGGCTAGGTGGCTGCTCAGAAGGCCCTTGATGTGGTAAACAGTCTGACTTCTGGCCAACTTAAAATAATTTGCTAGCTTCCCACCAGGTAGGGGCCAATTTCCGGCCTTGAGTAGAGACAAGAGAATGTCAGCTGCTGAGACAGGGGACTCACACACGTCAGAGTCCCCTCCCTGGTCTCCAGTGGTCAGCTGACCTGGCGCCTGTCACAGCACACCGTTATCTCACAGTTAAGCTCTCCTTACTTAGTTCAAAAGTCTGGCACAACAGGAGACTTAGTCTCAAGAAGGTAGAACATAATAGTGGTCCAAAACCAAATAGTTGCTAAAAGAGGGCAAAAAAATGGCCTTGTATAAATGATCACTTCCTTAAACCCTAGAAAGTCTTCTCTGAATAAGGGTCACCAATGATATTTAAGTCAGCTTCTTGGTATTTGAAGAACAATGTGTCTTTGAACTTTGTAATAGTGATTTCACTTCTTTGTGATCTTCCTGAATTCCCTTTTATATTTAAAATGTTCCTTTTGTCCTGAATCTCTTCTCAAGTTTAAAAATAGCCGTTTGACTACAGGCATTTCATGTGGGTACATCAAAGACAGCTACAAATCTTCTTTGTATCTCTGCGCCACACTCTAAATAAAACCCAGGATTTTGTTCCTGGTTCACTTTTACTCGGTAAGTTGAAATTGTTTTTTGCTTTGTTGGTGTTAAAAAATGTCACTGCTCATTGGTATATCAAATGTATTTGGAAACAACATGGTCCACTAAGAAATAAGTTGTTTATGCATGGGAGCCTTACCTTTCCTAAGAATGATTTGCAGGCGACATTTTTGATAATTTTGGCATCAATAAAGGAAGCAGCATTGTAAGAAAAGCATCCAGGAAGCACTCCGAATGCTTCAGGTGTGTATATGGGTGGAAAATGACCCCTGCCTTTAGAGTTAAAGACACTCTTTCCTATGCAAACACACACGTCACATTCACTCTTACTGATCTACTCAGAATTCTTAAAATAGTGTTATCAGTTAAAATAGAGGAAAAGGCCATGACATTTATTATACATAGATCTGGTTAGTTGACTCATTTCTGATGTAATAGGGTGTAAGAGTGCTTGGGTTTAGATCATTTAACCTTAGAATGGGAAGAGGAATCAGTAATTCATTTATCTATCAATACCATGGCTAACCTTCTTATTTTCCAACATGTGGAGCTGTACTAAATGAGATCGCATCAATTCCTACTTAAGAAATCTGATCACTGGTGAGGAACACTCGATTATTTCTCAGACTATTCTCACTGAAAGTCTTATGCTAGTTATCTATCACTGAGTTACAAACTGCCCCCAAATTTGGCATCCTAAATCGATCTGCATTCATTATTTCACAGGTTCTGTGACTCGAGAATCCTAGAGCAATTTACTTGGGTGGTTTTGGCTCTGAGTTCCTCTTGAGCTAAGAGTCAAGCTGTTGAGAAGGGCTGAGTCATCTAGGGCTGGGAAATCAGCTTCCAAGCTCACGTGGACTTGGCAGGTCTCAGTTCCTCATTGACTGTTGGCTGCGCCTCTCAGCATGTCGCCATGTGCTTTCTCCATAAGGGTGTTGATCATGTGGCTTCCCCAGTGTGGGTAAATCCAAAGAAAAAGCTCAAGATGGAGGCCACAGTCTTTTACAATGTTATCTTGGAAGTGACCTGCCATTGCTCTGTCATAGCTACTGATTACAAGAATCAGCCTCCCCACAGGGTGAGACGGGGCCCAAACCAGCAGTCTGGGACCACTGGTGACCCTATTACAAACTAAGTACAAGGCTTTTTTCTTTTCAAAATATCTAAACCATCACCGACTGAACAATTTTACTTGCTGTCCTTATTTACACAAAACTGCTTCTGCTATCAGACCTAAGATTTCAGTGCAGGGATTTTATCTTACTTATGACTCTATTTCCATCACCTAACATAGTGGCTGCCAAGTAGTAGATATTCGATGACTATTTGTTGAAAGAATTAATAAACACTCTATTTTTAGATCTGGTAAAGCCTAGTAAATCCAGAACTTCAAGATACCCTATCGGCCAGGGATTTGACATCTTAGGGTAAAGATTTGTTTAGTTAAAACTAAACTAAACCTATTATGCTGAAGTTTGAATTTATTTCCTCATTTTAAATTCTCTGTTCAGCATTCATCATCACTCAAACACTGCTATACTACAGACACACAAAAATATAGCATTTCCCAGCAAATCAAGAGCATAAACTAAGAGTAGAGACATAAAACTGCAAAACATGTCTTCAGAGGGGTCTTCCATGAGCCCACTCGTGTTTCCCCTGTTGAAGAAATGACAAGAGGCCCCAGATGGAATCACATTTGCTGAGATTTCCACATCATCAAGCCAAAACCACACCTAATCAGTTTACCTGTAAAATCTGACCAAGAAATAATAACAATAAAAAAAGTGAACCATATATTTGTTGTTTTCCTACAAAGAAAATCTACTATTCCTTTTTCCTGGTCTTCACTTTTTTTCTTATCTGTAAAACTCATCCCTCTACTTTAGCTCATTTTCTTTCTGCTTTGTAAAATGAATGTTCTATGGTTCACACATCAATAATAAAAACACAAGCACTCACTAAGGCAGTGTACACCTGTAACCACAGCTACTTGGGAGGCTAAGGCAGAAGTATTGCAAGTTCAAGCCCAACCTCACCAACTTAGTGAGTTGTCAAGACCTGGTCTTAAAGTAAAAAAAAAAAAAAATATATA